>NW_026068018.1:4472409-4535882 GCF_014885135.2 Alexandromys fortis
ATGAATAGTAAAATTAATTCCGAGTCTGTCTTTAGTACTATGAACAGTATATGAGGGTAAGGGTAATTTTGGGGAAACATCATGACATATGGGGTTCCACTGTTAATCAGTTGATCAGCAAATATACTATGGTGCACACTGTGCTTTAGAAAAGTCTGTAACTCACTATATAGTTCAGGATGGGCTGAAATCTAAGATAATCCTCCTACCTCAGTTTATTGACCTAAATTATAAACATGATTTACCACATCTACATTAAAGCCATTGTATTAAAAAGTTGAAAAGATCAAACTGACATTTTAAAAATGATATTAGTTTCTCAGACAATGCAGTATAAAGAAATGGTCTTTTTCCTCCAGTTTTTAGGGGAGGGATTAGGCTTTGTGAGTTAATTTACACACACACACGCGCGCGCGCGCACACACACACAAAATTATGGTGATGAAGTGTTCTATGGGGAGAAATTGAATTTGCTGAACAACATTGTCCAGTTTCTTTCCATCTGTGACAGAGAGCACACCATGCATGCTTCTGCCGCCTTCTCACATAAAGCAAGGCTCCTCATATCAGTTTGTACTTCA
Source organism: Alexandromys fortis (assembly GCF_014885135.2). Taxonomy (NCBI): domain Eukaryota; kingdom Metazoa; phylum Chordata; class Mammalia; order Rodentia; family Cricetidae; genus Alexandromys; species Alexandromys fortis. The sequence continues at coordinate 4,472,991 of NW_026068018.1, forward strand.
CATATGAAGTGGAAGAGGGAAAATTACTAATTTGTTTGTAGTCAGCATAATCTTTAGTTAATAATATATTTTGAGAGGTAGTGCAAGAACAGGCCCTATTTTTAAATCACTGCCATTTTTTGTGAATATAGCCAAAGCGTTAAGTTCAAATGGTATAAAAGATTGCTTAAGTACTCTGAAGTGTGAAAATAAAAGGCTCCTTAGAGATTAGCTTCAAAAAGGTTTTGTTCCTGATGATTAATACTCCAATTAAAATGTGCTCTATTTTATATTGTGATCTGTTCATGACACTTCATAACACAAATATGAAATTACAGTAATAAAATAGTAATGAATAATTCCAACCTGGATGGCCGTTGAAATAATGGTGGGTGTATTAATGACAGCCTAATGTAGAATTTGCAATAACTTAAACAGGTCCATAACTAACTAGCAGACAAATAAATTATCATTATTTAAATTCAGCAGTTTTTTTGTGTGTGTTAAAACTACTGATATTCTGTGTTGACTGGTAAAAAGAAAAGAATCATCCGAGACAAAAGAGATTAAGGATGAAGTTTTATTAAGAGTGTGCCAGGAGCCCATAAGCCCATACTCTTGTAGCCAGAGTAACTTACATCACAGTGTAGAGGGGACAGGGTCAAGTTAAAAAACTATGAAAAACTTAATTTTGATCCTTCTTAATAATATACCTGTCATTGAGAAGAAAGGCACTTTTAATAAATAATGTTTTGAATTATTTATGTGCTTTTCCTTTCTTCATGTTATTTTTCAACAAAGGTAAGTATGAAAGATTTATTTCTTATAGAAATCTCAAGTTTCAATGTTATAATGTAAATCTGAAGTAATTGTAGAGCAAATATAATCTCAATTATCAATGGTAAAAGGTAGAAAACAAAGTATATGTTGGGTATCAGATAAAAATGATTAAAATTAAGTTTATTCAAAAGTTATATGTTATTATTTCTGTAGTCTGAAAACAGTTAATAAAACACTTTATTAATGTAATATTTAATTATTAATTTCTTATTTTCTTAGTTATTATGGTCGAACATTAATCACAATTTTGAAAGAAAATATATCTAAAGAAAATGCTATTCATTTGAATGCTACTATGCCACAGACCTGAGAATATCCCTCAATTCCTAAAAATATTGTAACTTTTTCCAGAAGAAGACATTTTGTATAGGAACAGAAGACTGTTGATACATACACTGTTATTAAATGTGTCAGCAAATATATACTGTGGGAAAAAGGTTTTGAGCCCTGTAAAGGTTTGTCGCTTGTATTAGTTTAATAAAACACTGGTTGGCCAGTAGCCAGGCAGCAAGTATAGGTGGAGTGACCAGAATAGGGGAATTCTGGGAAGATGAAAGACTCAGTCTGCCGTCGTCACTTAGATGCAGAGAACCCAAGATGAGAATGCCTCACTGATAAAATGTACCAAGCCACGTGTTAACACAGACAAGTATTAAAGGTTAATGTAAGATATGAGTTAATTAATAAGAAACTTGAAATAATAAGCCAACCAGTTTACAATAAATGTAGGCCTCTGTGTGTTTCATGGGAGTGAACAGCTGCAGGACTGAGCAGACAGAAAGTTTTGTCAGCAAATATACGAGGATGAGTGTGCTTTGCCCATATTTATAGGTTTGATAAGTACAGCAAATATGATAAAATAGTCTCTAAGATCATCACAAGAACTGAGAAGCATATTCACTGATTTCAAACTGAGACTGCATCTGATAGGACGGGAATCGGCATAAACAGGAAGTAAGATACCATGTATTTATTAGTGTGGAGTGTTTATTCCTGTAGATTTCAGCACGATACTCACGGATTTATCAAAATGCTTGACACACGCACCAAATCTCTGGTTTAAAACGCTTATGATGTCTAACTTAGTAATCAATGCACAGCATGTATGGTTGCATATGAATACTCATATACATATGTGTGTATATAAAATGTATGGCATGAAAATTTAGACAAACTGAACATACCCCTGTACTATCTTTTTATTGTCCAGTAATGTCTTATACTTAAAAGTTGTCATAAATATATTTTAAAATTTTCTTGCACATAACTCACATTTCTAGTGACCTAAAGATTTAAACTTTAAATCGTATTGAAAAACTTTGCCTGGATGTAATATTGTAAATGTTATATCAGAATTTGCATTTGATTATTCAAAATGTATGAAAGCTGGTTGTATGCATTTACTGTGAAATTTTAGCTTTATGAATTTAAACATTTCTCTATGCTATAAAATAAAGTCAAGAAATTAAGGAAATACGTGAGTAAACGGTGCCAAGTATTTGATCATTTTTTTTTAATAAAAACTGTTCTTTTTGTTGAGAATTATAAGATTTTAAGTATTTTATCACTCTGGACTCAACTTTAATCCATACAAGCCCTTCATTGTCAGTTGTGCTGCATTTTGAATAGTTTATCTGTCAGGTAGGTTAAGAGTTGCAGATGAATTGCTCATCATAGTTTCTTTGGCCTAGATTCAGAGTGACAAGTTAAACTAGAAAGATGTAAAAAATGTGACGAAGTATCAAGAACATCACAAGTTTAACACTGTGGTACTTGAAGGTATCTCTTCCCTCGCTGTCCCTCTCTGTCTCTGTCTTTGTCTCTCTCTCTCTCTCTCTCTTTTATATTTGTTTAGTCTAATTAGTGAGGAATACTGAATGTTTCTTTAAAACAAAATATAATTTCTTTCTTAAAATAAAATATAATTTCTTTTAATAAAATGATATTATTAAACATTGCACACTTAAAATATCATTATTTCTAGCACTGCTGACTTCAGCTGGTAATGTGCTCTTTGGACTGTTTTATCCAATGTTAATTCTCTTTTTTAAAGAAACTGTGCATGTGCCAAAACAATAGCAGCCCCTGCATTTGTATTATTGCAAACTGCAGTAGCTTCTCCAGCAGTTATGAAGCAGCTCTCTCAGGGACCTGATTCTTCCCTTGAATAAAGTTGCTGAAGTGCCTTGTCTCTCTAGCTATAAAGAGAGATACTGAAATTAAAGCTAGCAAAGAGGATTAAGGAAGAGAATTTAATTAAAGGTAAGAGCATATTGCATTTTACTATCAAAAGTTGTTCTTTCAAGTACTACATTATAGAATACACTATCAACTTTTATTATTTTGAATTAAATTATAATATTGAATATTTATTTTATATTAATATTCTTATAATCATAAAATATGCCATACAGACATTCACACAAGTTGGTTCTTGAGAGTACACAGGAATTTGTGTACCAAAAGTCAACGGAGGCTTAGAGAAGGAAGACTCATAAAAGAATTATGGTTTGGGGGCATTTTTAGTAGCATGCTTAGAACATCATATTTACCCTAAAGATACTCAGTAAATCCACTGAGGCAGGTTTGATCCAGTGGTTTCAGTGAAGAATAAATGATAAAAGCCAATGTCTGCTGGAATGTGTGTTGTAATTATAGTTAGTGCATCAGTGGATATGTCTAGACAGTTCTTTCTTACGTTATTTTGCAAAAGATTTTATTTTGGTAATGATGCCATAGGCAATTCCATTAAAATATTTTGGATTGGTTGTCTGGATACATCATTTTATTTTATTTTTTATTTTTTAAAAGATTTATTTATTTATTATGCATACAGTATTCTGTCTGCATGTACACCTGCAGGCCAGAAGAAGGCACCAGATCTCATTACAGATGGTTGTGAGCCACCAGGTGGTTGCTGGGAATTGAACTCAGGACCTTTGGAAAAGCAGGCAGTGCTCATAACCACTGAGTCATCTCTCCAGCCCTGGATACATCATTTTAAAAGACAATACCTAACATATAACTTTGAGAAAGTGTTTACTGTTACATTCATTTCTAAATTCATTTGATTATTCTAAAAAGTACATGGAAAAGCTTCCATCTGCCATTCATTGTGGATTGAAATTAAGCTTCTATAATCATGGTAAGAAGAAAAATAAAAGCATAGTGTGAAAAAGGTAATGCTTATTTAACTGTTTTTATCATCTTTAAATTCTTCATTAAGATATTAAACAAGCTATTTCCTGGATTTTTATATAGCCTTCCTATTGTCGCCACTTAGGTGTTTAGATTACAGGTGCATATTACTATCACTGTATCCAATTTAATACATTTCAACAGCATGCTATAACTGTTATCCCATCTTAGTATGGTAACCAGCATTATTTACAGATGGTTTGTATTAAATTTTTCATATGCTATTTTGTATAGTCAAGTTATCAAGTTACATATTGTTTCTTGTCTCATCTCTGTAGGGTAGGACCACTGATCAATGTGGATTAGACTCAAGCATATCATCATTCATCTTCAGTCATTGCCTCTTATGGAAGGAACCAGGCTTGTTCAAGTCCATTTGCCAGAAGTGCTTCTTCCTTAAATTTTGTTTAGTTGTGCTTAATTCCAGTCTGGAATGGGGAGGGGCCCATTGACTTTCATTATATGTAAGTAAGAATTCTAATTACTATTCATAGTAAGTGCTGATAGTATGATAGGTCAGAGGAGAATCCAGCAAGCAGTGGAGCAGCCAAGACTGAGAGGAGAAGCTAGCAGGCAGAGGAGAAACTAGGGCATAACAGAAAAGCCAGGAGCCAGAGGAGAAGCCAGCAGGCAGAATAGAGGCCATTAGAGAAGAAGCCAGCAAGCAGAGTCTGCTGTTTGCCACTGTAGCAGGCTAAGTTTCATGTGTTCTGTGTCTTTTCACTGAAGAATACTGACTATCTATTCTTCCCCTGAACTCTGGGCTAAAACTGAAATTGGCCTCTGCATTCTGACTGACCTTACGCTGGAGCACTTCTTGCCTCTGCTGCCTCTATTACTAATAAGAAGTGTAGATACTGTGGCTACTTGTGTGCCACAAAGAAACTCCAGAAATCAAGGAAATTTCCAATGTTTCTGCCCAAACAGAAAAACAATATGCAAAATAAAATTTAGTTTTAGGGTCTTATGTAATATAATATAAATACAAAGTTAAAATAATTCACATTTTTGAGATTATATTATGTACTAAGAACAATTTTATGTTTTATATAATTTAATTTCATTTTGTACATGAAGTTCACATCATTGACACTATAGTAACAGATGTGCAAAACAGGATATTCACAATAGGAGGATGAAGTTTTCACTCCTTGGTTAGTATCTTCCTCCATTCTCACCCAGTTGAAAACTTACATTCCGTTGATGTTAAATTCCTTCAAACATGTAATTATCTATAGCTGTACAAGCTGAAAAAGCTGTGTTTATATATTTAGGAAGGGATGTACTTGAATGTATGTGTGTGTTGGTGTCTGTGTGTGTGTGTAAAGCAACAAAGAAAAGAGCCATGAATTTGAAAGAGAAAAAGACAGAGGTTCATGGGAAGGTTTGCTGAGAGAGAAAGGGAATGGGAAAGTAATAATTAGAGTATAATCACATTTTTAAGTTAATAATAATGTAATCAAACCTGTCATGTTTTATCACTAATACCTGCCTTTAGCCAAGGCATAAACTTCAGTTGCTTAAAAGATGAGGCATTAGAATTGCAATTTCAAGTCCTGTTTTGGTGGTGGCATGTTCCTAGTTAGTCTGGTCAACTTAGTGATATCCTTATCTTCAAATAAAAATAAAAATTGATAGAGTGGATGCTTGTTATGTGTGATGCCCTGAGTTCTTCCTGAGCACAGCACAGCACAGCACAAAAAAAAAAAAAGAAGAAATAAAAACCCACAAACAAACAAAAACAATAAGTGTTTTTATACCTGTTTTCTTCAGAAAAGATTATTTTTTTCGGGATAAAACATTAAATATTTTAGAGACTACAAAACTGAAGACTTAAATAAATATAAAAATGTAAAGCAAATTATTTTTCAATTTCTTAACATGCATCAACATTTATTGTAACCTAAATAAGAGAGCTTTCATTCAACAAAGATATGTTTGCAGAATAGATGCTTTCACATTTAATTATTATTATTACTAAAATGATAATTATAAGGTCAGTGATTTATCATTCATGTACATTTCATGTGATAGTCATGTTTTTCTGTTCTATCTCATTTATTAAACATGTCTATTTTTACTTCCTTTTGTCTTATTTAACTAAAAAAATTAAAAATAAATAAAAAAAAGCTTGAAAAATATTTAACACTCTTCCAAACAAGCAACGTAAAAAGTCCACCATCTTATGAAAATAGTATAAGATTTTTATAATGCCATAGGAGACAATTTTTCATTAACTAATTTATTTATTACTTTTATTTTTATTTTAGTCACTCAAGTTCATGGCTGAGAAGAGAGGCTTTCCCCAGAGAAGTTGATCTGTGACTCTTTGTTTCTTTTCAACTCACTGTGGCTTCAAGCTAAAAATGAAAGTGGCAGAACTTACACATGAAGGTGAAATATTTCCTTATTATAAAAATAATTCATTCTTATGTAGATTTTCCTACATTTTTAGTAGTTAGAAAATTTAAATGAATCTGTGGTACTCTTATGTTCGCATGAAAATGAAACGGAAATAACTAAGTTCTACATATCATTTTGCTACCTGAAATTTCTATTGGGACTGGGTTAGTATGCCTGAAAAATGGGGATAAGATTCTTAAGGTGCTTTTCAAAGCCACTCCCTTACTCCACATCTGTCAATTTAGCATCCATTTAATCCCATTATATTTCTTGGGATAAGAAAAAGGTTATTTTTCAGATCAATAATTTTGGAAGAATTTAAGCTTGTCTGAGTTCATTTAAATTTAATTTACCCTTACCTTATAGATGGATATATTCAGCCTCCAATTTTAATAGTAAATTTAAGATTTTTTAATCAAATAACAATAATTTGATAGATTCATTGTTTCTTTTATGATACATATATTTTTCAAATTTCATCAAAAATGTACATATTAATTCAAAAAGCAATAGTACCCTTGATACTCTAGTATGAAAGGTTGAGCTCATGAGAAGTAGTGGATACTTTTGTTATCATTCCTTTTGAACTTTTGGCTTAACACATCTAGTATGACACATAAATAATGATCAAAACCAGTTTTTCCCTAATATAAATTTGTGCACCAAATTCCATCAATCATTGAAGATTTGTGGAAGGTAGGATCCAGAAAAGATCTTAAAAATCATCAGACAAATTAATACTGTATCTAAGTTAACTAGAAATAACTATAAATAAATCATAAAATTTAAAGAGAACCTCACAAGATTTTAATATTTTAAGAGTTGTTTTAAGGTAGGCAAAAATTCTCTTGATAAATTACTGTAGTAAAGAACATTTTTTTCTAGCTGCTTTGATTTACACAAAAAAATGATAAATTTTATTTAAGTGGGAGGATTTGGAGGAAGGAAGTGTATGGCTAAGAGTATGGGAGAAGTGATATGATTCTATTATGTTTTTTAAATGATATAATTTTAGGAAAAATATATTTACTTCAAAATAACTATTGTTACACACTTTTTAACTTGTAGATCATGAACTCCCTTTCTTTTCTCCAATGTTTTAAATAATATATTGACATCTAAACTCCTTTCTGTTGATACTCTGAAGCAATAATTGTGTATCATAGTTGCTATAGTTTATCTCATTCTGTCCTTTTGCAGTACACAAGTCTTGTTCAGTATGGAACCTACCAAGGAAATCTAAGCAAAGTAGATACTATCACGTATTTCCTGAATGGATTCTGATTAAACCATTGAGATAATTCTAAACCCTGTTTATAATATGATTCAGAAACACTAGCTTAAGCTTAACTCATAACACAATTCCCAGATAACTATTTTTTGTTCACAGTTAGTCGTGTGCTTATGATGGTCTGAGAAGTCACAAAAGCCTCGTGATTCGTGATTCTGTGAGTTCTTCACTTTAACCTGACAGTGAATAAAGGAGTTGTGTCTTAGTTACTGACTGCTGTCATATTGTGGCATGAGGGAAATCTGTCTTGCGATAAACATGAAATGTGACAGGTGCTGCACAGGAAAACAAAACATTTAGAAGAACAAACAAAACCCACAGTGCTTCTTTGTTATTTGAAGCAAACAGTGTGAAACTATGTAACATCTTTTTATTTAGTCCATAGATTCTGACACATAGACAGTGAGCAAAACTTGGGAGCTTACTAAGGCAGTAGGCTCCAGGCACAGTACAGACTTTTAGATTCAGAAGGTGGATTGATAACTGTGGATGCAAATAAGGGGAAGATGAACTTCATATCCCTCTCAAAACACATCCTAGTTTGAGATCATGGGAGTGATCTATTTTGAGTTAAAACTTTCTGATTAAAATCAAATTGACTTAAGTTAATAAAAAGATAAGTATTTCTTTCTAAGAAAATGAACAAGTTACACACAAATAAGTGAATGCTGATATGAGAATCAATTGTTTTTAATATATTTTCCATATTTTTATATCTTTAGAGATTAAGATCATGGTATTGTGTATGTTAGCAGATTGTCAATCTATGACCTATGATCTATATGCCTAAGTTAAGTTTTATTCTTATAACTCAATTTTTTGAAATGAAAATTAGAAATATTCTTATTCACCCTTGTTCTCAATCCTTCAATGAACAAAAATAAATATATTACCTATGAAAACAAACATATATTCATGTATATTCATATATACTTAAACATTAGTAGGAAAGGATTTATTTTTTAATAAATCCTATGCACATTCTGAGATTAGCAGTTAATGGAAAATGTTTTTCTCAGTGATTGAATACAGTCCTAACAAACACAGCACTCGGGCTTTAATTCTCAACATAGAAATCTATTTAAAAGAGAATAAAACTAATACCATCTATAACCATATATTTATTTACTCTTAGAGAATTGCATACATATATCCAATGTATTTTCCTTTTCTCTGACTGCTCTCAAATCTCCCTGAACATTTGTGTTCCACTCATCTTGATATCCTAATTTTTCCTTTTATCACTTAGGCCATTATGCACATTATTGTAGTACCATTCCCAGGATCATCAACAACCTACAAGGACATGTGACCTTGAAAAAAATTAATGTATCTTTTACCTGTAGCCATCAATCCCCTGTAGTTCCTTAGCTTGTGAGGGACTTCAAGAGCCCATCCCCATTCATGTTGGGATGTACGACCAGCTTGGTGTTTATAGAGGTCTTGTGCGGCATCTACCACATCTACTGTGAATTCCTGTTACAGGTTTGTCTTACATGGAGAACACCATTTCATAGAGTCCTCAACAACATCTGTCTCTTACAAAGTGATTCCTCATCCACAATCATCACTGAGCCTTGGGGAGAAAAGGTGTAATATTGATGGTAAATTTAGGACTAGGCAATGTACAATTTGGTACTCTCTGTGTCTTAACCAGTAGTGGATCTTTGTATCATGCATCAATCATCACCTCCACAAAAAAAAAAAAAAAAAAAAAAAAAAAAAAAAAACCTTCCAGTTTCATTATTCACTGTGTATGACCATGAGCTTTTAGAGAACATTTAGCAACAGAAAAAGTGTGATCAGTGACTTAATCTAGCCAATTCTTTTGCAGTTGACATTTTCAGTAATTAGTTCTGTCCTATGCAGTAGGCCTTAATTCCAATTAGAAAACTGTTGGTTATCCCAATAACAATCATGGCACTATTGTAACAGTAGGCATTTCTTGACAGTATAAAGACTATTTTAGCTCACAGAATTCATAACTAGGTAAAACTGTATAGGACTCTCCCGCCACCCTCCCCCCAAGAAGTCTGCATAACACTTTCTTGTATTAGGAAAGCAGGCTGGTAAGGAGGAACCTTCAAATTCAATATCAACTTGATTTTTACATGTCTTGTCCACAATTTGTGTTGCATTTTCACCCAAAATGCTTTACTACCATGTTATGGTGGACAATATAAAACAATGATAATATCATCTAATGTTTTAAATGTCTCTGTAACTCTTGTGAAGCTCCTCAAAAGCAAATTTCCTATTCCTGACACTTGGCTTTTTATTTGATGATAATACATGGCTTCTGTGGAAAGAGTTTTATGTGTATGACAACTTCATTTAAACCCTTTTTAAAATGGGTATTTTAGTTTTTTTTTTTAAATAGTAAGTTTCCATATTGCTATTTAAAATTTCTTAGGGTTAATACCTTTTACTTTTAAGAATAAAGTCATTATATATTCTAAAATAAGTTTCTGTTATATGCATATGTGCATGTGTGTGGCAATAAAGCTTAATCTATGTGAAATTTTTTGCAAAGACATTTTTCTCTTACATGAATTAAAGTAAAACATTTTTAAAATTTAAATAAAATTTCATAGTTGATTTTATTACACTATGAAAGTATAAGGCCTTTTCAAAATTATATAAATAAATGCTATTAATGTGTTCTTACATTCATCAACTGGAAGACTTTTAGACACATGAACATTCAAATGTTAATGGACTATAACAGCTTCTTCTTATTCTAAATTAAAATTAGCTACATCATCTTTATACTTAATAGCAACTATCAATTTAGAAATTCAATTTTACTTTAAGCATATCCTTTCATGCTCTATATTAAAATCTTTTAGAAGCTCCTACAGAGTAGGGTGCCGTTAAAACTATCCATTCATTCAGTAGAAGAAAATGGCTTAGGTTCATATAGCAGTACTGAATGTACTACAAAATTTACATTACTCTCTATACACCACCACTCATGTTTAATAATTCTACACTCTAAGTCAAACAAATTTAAAAACTTAAAAACCATTGTATTTAAAAATTATGAGGTGACGTTTCTGCTGCTAAAGTCTTCAAAGGTGTGTTTCTATTAAATTATTATAAATATTTTAATTTAAGTTATTTTATTAGTTATTGGAGAAATTCCCATATAATGTTTGATCATACTGGTCTTCCTATCTCCTCCTCCTCCTCCTCCCAGATCCACTTTTCATTCTACACCTACCACATTGGAAAAAAAAAAAAAAAAAACACACACACACACATCCAATCCCATCACAACTGCCTAGATTGTCTTAGGTGTCTTGCCTTGCCATCCATTGTGTCTGCTAGACATATCAGTGGTCACACCCTTAAAGAAAAGTTTCTGTTTGGCAGCTATTAGTTACTAAAAGTTCCTCAGCTAAGATGAACTTAATGCCCACTTCCATTCTCCATACTGGGAGTTGGTCTAGCTTGAGTATGTACATGTTTTGTGCTAGCCACACACCACCGTGAATTTATAAATGCAGTTCCTACATTGTCTCCATAAAATAGTGTTTCCTCACAGTTATCCACTGCCTCTGGCTCTTCATGCCTGCTTTGAAGTTAACCATAAGCCTATTAAGGAGAAGAAGTATGACATAGTTGTCTCATTTAGTGGTGAACATTCGAGAGCCACTTATTTCCTGTACCTTGACCAGTTATGGGTGCTCTGTTAACTTCACTCTACTACAAGAAAAAATTTCTGAGCTGGATGGTAGTGGTTTATGCCTTTAATCCCAGCACTCAGGAAGCAGAGGCAGGTCGATCTCAGTCAGACAGGTCTACAAGAGCTAGTTCCAGGACTTCTAGGGCTGTTACAGACACACATACACAAAAGAATCTCTGATGAGGCTTGGCTTGAAAAATCTAATATGTATTGGCACATCAACACGTGTCAGCTAAATCCACATAAAACCTGAGAGTGCTTGGAAAGGAATTACAAACACACACAAAAACCAAAGTTTAGCCTTTTTTTTTTTTTTTTTTTTAATGGGCTCTGTTTGCTGGCAGTGAGAAAGAGTGCTATGGGTTCTTTAAGAGAAGTCTTCCTGATTCAGCAATAGCAGCAAAAATAAACTGCTCAGTTCCTAAACAGCAGCTTCCTGGTCCAGTCTCTTTCAGGAGGCTCACCAGTTGAATGGGGTTTGTGGGCAGCTTACTTGTTGGCAGCATGGGCAGCATGGGCCAAGTGGTTACCAGACTTATGGTGGTGAAGGTGGATCCCACCTGAGAGTCTCAGAAGCAGTGAATGGTCTTCTGCCATGTTGGTTGGGCAGGGCCAACAGACAGAACTGTGGAGCTGGTTCAAGCCATGCCCGCTTAGCAATAAAAACAAAAATGGTGGTTCTTATCAGAAAAATAATTACCAATACACAATAAAGACAGATTTAGATAAAAAAAAACACCCCAAATAGGGTCATAGTGTTGGATAAGTGTATGTAGGCTTGAAAGAGAGAAGGAAAAACAGTATAGGCAGTTATAAAATAAAAGAGTATAGTCAGTCATAGATTAAAGGAGTAAAGATAACAAAATGAATATTAAACTTGTAGAAAAAGTGAAACAGTAAAAATAAACATGCCACATGAAGATGGAATATAAATAGGTAATGTATATTATTGTGTTTTCTTTTAATTTTTTGACCGTGAAGGAGCTAAGTAAAGAGAGACATTTCATTGAGTGGGCTGATAAACTAAACCAGCCATTTGGGAAAGAAACTGCTCTTGCCAGGACTGCTTGATGTTATTATACTATATGAACTGGACATGCAGGACCCATGGAAAATGACTGGTAAACTTGCCAAAGGTAGGGCGGTCCTTCGGGCTTCCTACTTCATTAAAGAGTCTGCCAGACATTTTACAGGATACAGAAGAAAGTAAATGATAAACTGCCATTATAAGACAGAACAGATTTTCAAATTGCCTGCTTCATGGAAAAGTCTGCTGGAAACTATGGGCCTGTAAGATGAAGATGGATGCCCAAATTTACAAAAGAACGTTGGGTGACTATCTAGGCAGTGGGATGTCTCTGTCAATTCTAGAGTTTTGGAAGTTGCTTACAATGCATTTCCTGTTTACTCAGGTAATATTATATCCTTCTGGGCTTATGATGGAGTTGAAGAATAGATAGTTATAATTATAGTTTCCTAAGTTATGATAAAAGATAGAGTAAATATAAATATTGTAATTATAATTCTTCCTTGGTACCTGTTTTGTTATATGTAATTTTACCATGTTAAAATTAAAACCTTCCTTTTTATTTAAACACAAAAGAAGAAATGGTGTGGGAAGTCTTGTATATGTGGTGCTTTTATTGGTTAATGAACAAGCCATTTGGCCTGTGATAGGGGAGAATAGAGCTAAGCTCTATTAAGAAAAACTAAACTGAATGCTGAGAGAAAATAGATGGAGTCAGTGAGATGCCACAGGTTACCCAAAACTGTGCCAGTTTGCCATGAGCCTCGTGGTAAAATATAAAATAATGAAGGAATTAATTTAAGAAGTAAGAGCTTGTTAAGAAAACACTGGAGTCATTGGCTAAGCAATGTTTTAATTATACAGTTTTCTATAATTATTACAGGTCTGAGCAGCCAGGAATAAACAAGCAGCCTCCACCTACAATCTTTGGAAATAATGAGGTCATTAGGAATCAGCTTATAGAATGCATCATAACCAGAAGGTATAAGTAGGCTCTCCCCAGGACGTTTGATTTGCCTAGCCACGGGTTCATACTCCCTGACTACCCCCCCACACACACACAGTAAAAGACCTCTCCCAGGTATAAGTTCATCTTAATATATCTCATCAGAAAGTAGATAATTGTTCTCATCACATTTATGTCACCATTGCATCAGTGAGCATATCATGATAGAAGGAACACTACTTAGAACACATGTTCACACATGAAGAAAATTGATAGACATTATTTTTCCCAGTAGCATGTGTAACATCTTCCACTACTATGAAGCCTATCTGGCAGGGATGAAACTTCCAAGTGAATTGCACGTTCATTACTACATAGTATATGAACCATGTATGTGATAACTTCAGCGACAAGGTCCTCTTTTCAATTTCTGGAAGTTGATAAGCAGCAATGGCAACAGACTTTAGTAATCGGGGGTTGGTGTCTAGTGGAACTCTGTGTCCAACACTTCCAATGGAGGTAAGACTTTTTGAACAAATGCAATCTGACAAAGAACATATTTCTCCTCTCATTTGTGCAGGTTAGTTTAGAATAATTAGACATCCATGTCTCATTTGGAGACCCACAGAGGTCAGGAAATTAGTCAGAAATCATAAAAAAGGAATGGTTGTTACAAAAGGAAAGATGGAATACACTGCTATAAAGTGGGGAGGGAATAATGGAGCAAGAATCGTTAAATAGGTTGGGTTGGGAAAGCAAAGTAAAGGAGATAAGGCAATTTGCGAGTGATAGTTAAAACTAAAGACTTTCTTTGAAAAACAAATAAATAACCAAACAAAAACATGAAACACTGGAGCTTTATTGTAGATACTTTGTAAAGGAGTAGTAATGTTTCTAATAGACATCTAGGTTAACAAATAACACTGTAGTTTTTCTTTCTACTATCCAACTTCTTCCTACTATCATGAAAACATAAACTTTTCAACTAACAAATTATACAAAAATGTTATTTGAAACATTTATTCTTTTTGTCCTAGGGTGATACGAATGTATAACAAGAGCCCATTGTCTAATTTGATCCAAGCCAAATTAAAATAATCTGTCCTAAAAATGAATGATTTATTTAGGTTCTAATCAGGTAACTCCATTCATTTATGCTAAGCAAATCTCTTGAATCATAACAGCAAGACAGACACAGTTGTCCAGCTCCAGGCTGAATTCAATTTTCTAACTGAATGAATACAAAGTCTGTGTGATCATATCATCTGACAGAACCTAGCACACCAAGGGAGAGGACACCATGTGATTTGTGTTCAAATAAAGATACAGAAGTAAAAGAACTGACTTCTGTGTTTATTGCAGGCCTCGGAGCAGAACATGTACACAGATTTCCATGAGTATCATGCATCTGTATACCAGAATTATTTAAGAATAGATGGGGTTAAAATGCTGTGGACCAGAGTGTAACTAAGAAATGTACTTTCTGAGGTAAACTAAAAATATTTGAAGGTAACTTTTGAAGTATTTAGTATTTTCAAGTTCTTTTTATTTTGAAACATTTTTAAAGCACCTAATATTTTATATTCATGTTTTCTATTGCTCTTCATTATTAAACCTGATTATACATATAATAGGTTGGTAAAAATCAATGCATACATATTTGTTTGATAGAATCACCTCTCTTTTCTTTATATAATTTTGTAAAGATCACATAATATAGAAAAGTATGGGCACCAGAAATCAAAATTTATGAATCAGGAAGCAATCAATATTTATATATTTTAAAGAATGATTTTAGAAAGCAAACTATCAGGTAAGATGACTTCAACTATTACAATAGTGGTTCAACAGTTAGGAGAGTCATCAACTGTTTCCAGTGGAAATGTTAGACCCACTCCACAGGAAGTAATCCATGCCCAGTAGTGCAAATCTGGTAAAAAAAAAATGGAGAGAAAAAATGATAAGCCCTTGAAGGCAACTGAATACTATTATTTAGTGAAATGTACACAGGGTAGTTCTAGCATTTAATTATTGATATGTAAACTCATTGATAAGCACTGCTCAAAGGCTTAATCAGATGGATGAGTGAAGGGGTTAATATTAATATGGGTGAGAGAGAGAGAGAGAGAGAGAGAAAGAGAGAGAGAGAAAACGGAAAGAGAAGACTGGAAACAATCAGAATATATTAAGTTCATGTAAGTCATTGTTAAATGACAAAATTGAATTGGAAAAACTTTCAGAATATGTAATAATAATAATTTAAAGACAATCTAATCTATGACATGGGATAAAATCTCTATAAAATAATCCATTATATTCTGTTTTGTTTAGACAGAAAAACGAAGTCACACTAAAACATGGTTGTTCTCCCTTGTGATGCTATTATCTGAGCTCACCCACTATTGCATATACCAGTGTCTCATTTGATTGCTGAAAAAAAATCCATTTATGGTAAAGCACAATTTCTTAGTCCATTCATGAGTTGCTAGACATTTACATTATTTTCATTTTGGGTCATTATGAATAAAGTGTTATGACCAATTAGTAAATTAAAAATGTTGTGGTTAAAGGGTTCAGTGGTTACAAACTAGTTGCTCAGACATCCCAGGGTCATTTTCTGTCAATGACATGGTGGTTTGCTTTTCTAATATCATGACAAAATATTACGACCTAGTTCAAAGTGTTAGAGTTCAAGACCACCAAGATGAGGAGTGTGCTGGCAGACAGGCATGACACTCTGCAGTAGATGAGAGCTTTTATCTTCATCCACAATCAGGAAGCACAGTAAGTGCCAAAACCTTAACTTTCTCCCCATTGACACAACTCCTATAACACACTTCTTAATTCTTCCCCCCAAAACTCCACCACCTGGGGACCAATTCTACAAATATATAAGCCAGTGTGGGGCATTCTTATATCATCACAGTGACCTGAGTCATAACTCCAATTACAGGAAACCAAGAGCCCTCTTTTGTCCTCCATGGGTACCTCACCTGCACACAAAACCTTTTCATGCACACAGCTAAAACACTCAAACACATTAAATAAAATTTATTAGATATTTTGAAAAATTTAAAGAGGTTTACAACTTCGAAAATATGTTAATTATTGATATGCTTACTTCTCTTTGTTTAGGGAAAGTCAATTGCTAAAAAATATTTAACATTTATATTGTAAGAAAGATAGGATATGATATACAAATATCCTGTCATGTGGCAGGAAAAATGATCTTCTAGAAAAAAAAACTAGTAAATAATAATATTATTTAACATTTTTAAAGTACTTGGTATTTTTGAAGGCTTTTGTACACACTATATCACAGAACTATCGTAAAGCCCACTGAGTTTGCCAGAAACGATAAGTTATTAACCCAATTTTACGGGTGAACAAATTTAGGCTCAGAAAGATTAAATGTCTTGCCCAATAATCCACATACTTTTATGGTGACATTTATGTATTATTAAAGTCAAGATTTGTATCTGTGTTTTCTGATGTCCTTCTCTGGACAGTAACCTTACCTTAGTTTTCAGAAAAGCTTATTTTGAACATCACAAGTAAATGGTTGCTATGAAATAATCTGCATACAGAATTTCAAAATACATAGAAATTAGTGTATTTGTAGTATAGAAAACCAAAATAGAACTAAAGAACCTAAAACAAAACCATCTTCCCATTTATTGACACTATTAGAAAGCATACCCATCCTCTATATACGTAAATCAATCATGAATTAATTATATGAGAATTTTAGCATTTAATGCTGAAACAAAACCTATTTTCAAAGAATCACTGGTGTTTCGTGTCATTTTTATTTGAATGCTGATGAATTGTTTCAGCTCTGCAGATGCCAGGAGAAGACCAGACTCAGAGGCTTATCATATAAATTAATGCAATATCACATCCTTAAGCAAGACAGAGAAATGAATTTAAACTGCAGAGGAAATGCCAGACACAATATTCTAAAGTAAATCAGAAGCATGTAATAATATCATTTCAGTCCTTAATTTAAGCTTTGAGGATTTCAGAGGTAGATATGTGGATTTCATTTGCAAACACTCTCTACTTAACTAGGTAAACTGCTGAAACAACGTTAAGAAAAAGCAGGAAACAGAATTAATCCACATGGACTCAAGTACTGGTACTAACAGTAATTCAACCAGGTTGACTCACTCTTTTTATCATGTTATTTGGAACAGAGAGCCAGAGTACTAAGTGACTTTCAAGATTATATAATGATTTGTGGTATTGAAGCGCTTACTTCAACTACTTCTTTATCAATATATTTAATTAGCTGCAAATTATTAACATTTTAGAAACATTATTAACATTTTAGAAATATTAATGGATTTTAGACCAAAGAACGAGATGTTTGTTTGTTTGTTTATTTAAGATTTCTGTCTCTTCCCCACCGCCGCCTCCCCTTTCCGTCCCCCTCCCCCAATCAAGTCCCCCTCCCTCTTCAGCCCAAAGGGCAATCAGGGTTCCCTGCCCTGTGGGAAGTCCGAGGACCACCCACCTCCATCCAGGTCTAGTAAACTGCCTAGGCTCCCACAAAACAAATAGGTGCAGTAGGAGAGACAGAGACAAAGACCCACATTGGAGCACCAGACTGAAATCTCAAGGTCCAACTCAGGATCAGAAGGAGAGAGAGCACGAGCATGGAACTCAGGACCGCGAGGGGGGCACCCACACACTGAGACAATGGGAATGTTCTATGGGGAACTCACCAAGGCCAGCTGGCCTGGGTCTGAAAAAGCTTGGGATAAAACCGGTCTCGCTGAACATAGCGGACAAGGAGGACTACTGAGACCTCAAAGAACGAGATTTAAATGAGGTTTATTTTATTTTTTTTTTAAGAAAGTGTTGTCAAATTGTTACCTGATACTATTGTGAACAGCTACAGAACTTAGCACACAGAGTGTTGATCTTCTGTTAGAGATGTAGTTTCTCAGATCTACTGTTCATTCTTGTGCTAACAATTCTCAGGCACATTTGTTCCACCAGATTCTTCCTTTTGTCATACTGAGAAATTAGCAAAGAAGAACAGTTTTCACAGTAGTCATTTCTGCATCATTATCTTTTTAGATGCTACGGACCATGTTCCATAAAGCCTGGCACCAATCGCGTTACACTGCTAGTTTCACTAAGCTTCTATTTCAATGCCGCTGCAAGAGTCCGAGCTGTGTGGCTGAGTCTCTTGTCAGATCAGATTTCAATCTCAAGTGAAAGAAAATGTAGTGAACTTTGGTTTTGCTTTCTCCTCCCTTCCTTTTCAAGAACCTGATAACAATTTTTAAGTGGACTGGGATACATTCTGTCCTGCTGTGACATATATCAAGCTAATGTAATGGAGGGAAGCATCCTGTATGTAGAGGGCACAGATTTATTATCCAGAAACAGAACTTCTGAAAATAGAAAACTGATGTATGTATTCCTGTATAATCTGTTGTGGCAAATTGTGTTTCATAAATTATAAATACTAAAATCACAGTAATGGACTCTGGCAGGTGTTTTCTGGAGTTCAAATTAATACACAAAACAATTTAATCTAGTAATTAATCCATTTGCCTATCCTCGCACTCTCATTGTAATAACGGTGAATCAGCACAAAATCAAAACTTCCCATGAGCATTTATTGATGCTTTAGTTTGGTACAACATAATGACAAATCACAATTGAACTCAAAGTATTTGATGATAATGAATAGTCTTAATACTTATTAGAATCTTTCGATCATTAAGCAAAAGAAAATGTGGAAGTAACAAAATAAGTTGCTGGTGAAAGCAAATCTAACTCCTTTTTTATTCTGAAAGGCAATGCTGAGAAACTAGGTTACAATAGAGGGTGTCTTTCTAATCAGACATTACTTAAGTTTGTTTGACTGTATGTATAATTGATAAACACCCTGACAACAGTCTTCATGTCTTCATTCTTATGGCATTATTATGCAGATTCCTGTGTTAATGATTAAAGATCTCAGTGTGATACAGGCTCTTAGGTGTATACATAAAGTACTGCCTTGAATTAATAGTCAAAAATATCAATTTTTTGGTACTGTATTTACTTACAATGTATAAACTTTAATATATGCAAAGTGTAACATTTGAAAATTAAAAGTATTACAATCATGAACCTTTTTATAGAAAGCATTGAATTGGAATATTTTGTGTATTGTTCAGAATATATTCATGCTAATTCAATTGTTGGCAAAGGAGTGGGGACATCCCTGAAAAATCCCCAAACAATGGAGACTGTTGCTAAGAAGGCTGGTTACTCTTCACAAGCTGACTGCAAGAACCTATGGGTGAGGACAAAACCCACACAACTCATTGAATATGGACAAGTTGAGCTGCTGCCTCTATGGAGTTCACCCCTATGTTCAACCATCTTTCCAGCTCGAAGGTACTCTACAGGCTACTAAAAGAGAAACCTAAACATCCACCCAACACCAAAACCTTTGACAAAGAGTCTCTCATCTGCAAGATATGCTAGAAGAATGGCAGCTTACAACTGGAATATGTAGCTAACAAATATCTGGTTTCACTTCAGACCACTACCAAAGATGGAACACATTCCTGACACTGCTTGCATAGCCCAGAGACTAAATAGCAACAGAGGTTAAGGGTAAAACCCAAAATGATTGGGTGAGGGAGGAAAGGATGGGAGGATCAATAAAATGACTCCTAATATCCTAATGACATGCAGATAGATCACTACCGTATTCAGTCAAAATTAGAGAACTTTCTACCGGCAGCAAGAACAGAGGCAGAAACCAACAGCCAGACATTGCATGGAGGAAGGACTTGAAACACACATCTTTAAAGAGGAATTCTCCATCAAATGCCTCCTCTTAGAGCTCAGAGAACTTCCACAGAAGAGGAGGAGGAAAGAGTATAGAAGGTAGAGGGGATGGAGGGCACCAAGAAGAACAACTAAACAAGGCTCAAAAGACCTTAAAATCACTGAAACAGTAAACACAGGACCTAAATGAGTCTGCACCAGGGCCCATGTGTATTTATTTACTATAACTTGGGGGGGTGTTCTATATATATGGGACTTCTAAATGTGTGAACCTGTGTGTGTCTGATTTCTTCTTCCGGCTCTTGGGGCTCTTTACCTCTTGTTGGTTTGCCTTGTCCAACCACAAAATGATAGTTTTTGCTTTATAGTATTGTATTTTATTTTATCCTTTGGTTGTTACCTTTCAGAATCCTGTTTGTATCTGATGAGAGAAAGAAAGGGAGTTTGTCCAGAAGGGAGGGGAGGTGGTGCGAGAACTTGGAGGAATAGAGGAAGGGGAAATTGTAATCAGTATATATTGTATGAGAAAATAATCTACTTTTGATAAAAGGGGGAAAAGAATTAATAATGTGTCATACAATATTTTTTTCAAATAAAACTTAAGAAAATAAAAGTATGTTTTTATTGGAAATGTGAAAAAAGCAATAAAAGAACAAAGTATATTAACATAATGTAAAAGATTTTTTTCACATGTGAAAAATGTCCTTGAGTATGTCTATTACAAGAGACAAGAATAGAGATTTGAGAGATGACTCAACAATAAAGAATATTTGTAGATTTATAAATAAACATTAAAAATTGCAAGAATACACTATCACTGGAATTCATGATGCCTTTTATTTTATATGAATTTGTGATGTTAATTAAGAGAAACCTCTAAGCTAAATTAGAAGTCAAATTATCCAATGGCTGTAGTCAATGACCTCCTCATGTTATTCTGAAACTTTCTATTCTGGTTTAATTCACATTTTCTTAATCATGTAATACAATGATCTTTATGTAATCACAATGATATAAAATGTGAAAAATAATTATGTTTATAACACAAAAAATTACAGTTCTGTCAATTTTCTTGCAAATATTATGAAAAACCTTTTTTATGTTTGTGATATTTCACCAGGTATATTGACCATGCCTTCTTTACCCATTCATCTCTTAATGGACATTAATACTGATACAGTCTCTTATCTGCGGTGAACATTACAGTAATAAGAATCTATACATATAATACCTATACATTAAATGATTTAGAGTCATTTTGGTATGTAGCTTGAAATTGTACAGTTAATTTATATGATAGTTCTGTTTTATTTGTGCTTTTGTATATCTGTTTGTTTTTAGTACTTTAAACACAAGCATGATCTCATATCACTATTTATAAATCCCTTGTCTCTAGAAGTTCTGCAATCCACCCCTGAATCCAGATACACTTCTTTTAGCATTACTGCCTCATTTATTTACATATATGCATATATGTGGCCACAAATGTATATCCAAATCATTTATTCTATTTGATTTTGTTCATGTGTGTAAAAAGACCACTTGGGATTGGATGACCTATGCTATACAGGATCTTATTCCTGGAAGAAATAGATTCTCCCTGTCTTCACAGCCATGACAGCCTGTAGATCTTCATCCAAGGTGAGACCATGGGAAATGTTTTCTGTCCACATTGATATGCTAACTGGTTTTGTAATTATTTTGTAGAATATGTTCAGGGAACCATATTGCTGAGATTTCTGCATCAGTTTTCTAGGGAACACAGCTGTGATACTTCCTTTCAACATAGTGTTACTGATTTTGGATATGTAGGCTTCAGTATTATGAATGTATATTTCTAGAGTCTTAAACCATAAAATTATAGTAACATAGCAATAACAGGAAAGTAAGACATCAACTGTGTTCTTTAATGAGAAAAATGTCTTTGCAATTTTACTAATGTTTGCCAATCTGTAAATATTGAATTTCCAAAACAATGCCTGAAAAAAATAGGGGGAAAGTAACTTAAAATATTAAGATTAACAACAGTTTGTGTGTTAACTTTGAATTTTCAAATAAAACTTAATTATATTTCTTTGTTTCTCCAGGCTACACAAACAGTTCCTATCTTTAAGAAACTACACTAGAAAGGCACAGTTTTCTGCATCCTACTTTATCACACTGATGAAGGAACAAAGTCTATTTTTTATAATTTTATATAATTGATGAACCTTTGTGACTGAATTAATCTCTATAGTTACTAATTATTAAGAGTTAGTTTGGTGGCTAATGTAATATATCAGATTTTAATAAAATCAGTGTAGTATGTGTGCCTTCCTTCCACAAAATTAAACTGATGTTAGCATTGGATATTAATAGCCAAAATAGAATGACCATGAAAACAGGTATTATCTAGTTTTTAAGTTTTTTGTTTGTTTGCTTGTCTTTTTTTTTTTTTTTAGATATTTGATATAGTATCTAATTCTACCATTACATTTCTTGGCAGAACTTTCCTGCCAGGATTTCTGTAAAGTATCATACGGATGAATATTTTACAGGGAAATGGAAATGGAAAAAGGAGAGACTTTCTTAGATGAGTCTTCTCTTTCTCAGGAGCCATAAATGCAACAATCAATCTACGTCTCAATGAACATCCTAGTCTGCAAGGTGATGGAAAATTGTATCTCACATCTGGCGAAAATATCAATGAGGCAGAGGAAGAATGGATGCTGGGTTGACAATGCAAACAATTCCAATGCCATATTGAGAAGAACTGTACATACATCAAAGGCAGTCACTAACATGGTGTTCTTCATCAGGAAGAGCCCTCTAATCAGGAGGATATGATAGTCTGGTGAGCTAAAGACAACTGAGTCTAGTTATATGTTGTATAAAACAGAATGCAAATAAACTAATTTTCTACTTAAGTGTTTGATTCAAAGTTATTTAATTTGTTCATACGGGGTAAGTAAAACGAGAAGAATTAGATATGTATCTGAATCATTTGTAATAAATTTATGCTTACTTTGTGGCAAGTGGCAGCCCTCCTGCCAAACTCCTGTGTAGTGCCATGTATCTTTCTAGGGTATCATTTCTTTAACATATTATTCTTTAAGGATGTGAGTTCGGTAAGTAAATAACTGCTTGGCAAAGCAGTTTTTTACAGTTTAAAGAAGTTAAAATGTGCTTACCTGAATTAGTGAGATTCAGGTTAAAAAGCCCAACACTTTTGAGAAATGAGTCATTTAAACAGGAAAAGCATGACAAAATAACAAGAGACTTCTGTTTCCCTTATTAGTTTGCAAGTCTTCAATACAACATTATGCTTATTGACAGCTAACATTCAAAGACCTCGGTTCTACAGAGATGACTATGGAAACAAGCACAGTAAATTTTCAAAGAGCAAACTAGTGAATAGTTTTTTATCTATATGTAATTGCTGTTTTTCATATGAAGAAAAATTCAAAGGAAGAATTTGAATATGATAAAAATAAGAAGCTAAATTTAACTCAGTACTCAAAAATGAAGTTTCAGATAATTTTCACTTACTTCTACAAGCTATAGTTACTCTATGAATTTATTATGCTGTCCAAATCACATGCTCAATATGCCCCAGAATTAAAATCAGATTTGAACTTTAATGCCTTTAAACTTTTTACAGAAGACAACATGAAATCCTGATTAAATAATGATCAATACAAAGTACATATCTATTAATTTTTCCCAAGAATTACACACTTCTTCACATATCTGTGACATATAATATTTTGCTTATTTTTTGTATGTGGATTGGATAAATATTTATAAATGTCTGAAGTTAATGGACAATGGGATCTACTTTTGACATACATAAAGCTTTTTATTTCTATTTTAAATTTAACTTGGTAACTCAATTAATAAACAGCCCTCATTTCTTAATGCATATTTATGACTTTTCCCAGTCCTTTTTCAGGTACTAAACCAAATTAAGGACATTTTCTCTAGTTGTGGCAGAAACAAATAGGAAAGTTTCTAAATTGCATGGCAGGTGAAGAAAGAGGGAGAAAATGTAACTGATAACTAAATTTCAAAACAAAAGATCAAACACAGGCAGGTGGATTTCATATCAAAGATTTCTATAATACAGTAGATGTCACATATGTTCATGACAAAATGGTGGTCCTCACAACTGAATTTTATGCTGTAAATCAATGATAAATAAAAACAAGGTTGATTCTTCCCGTACTTGAGAAAGACACATGCACACATACTCACGCAAAAACGCATATATACATATTCATACACACATCTTTCTTTCTCTCTTTTTTTTAGAAGTTTTAAGTATTTGAATAGACCACCATTACCACAGGCACTCAGATCAGCAATTAGTAAATGGAACTTCATGAAACTGAAAAGCTTCTGTTTGAAAAATGAAACATTCAGACAAAGTGGAAGGATATATATACATATAGTTATATATATNTAATTAAAAAAACTACATATAAGAAACAAAGAACTTAATTTTAAAATGGGTGCATATCTAAGTAGAATTCTCAAATCAAATTCAAATGGCTGAGAAGCACTGAAAGAAATGTTCACTGTCCTTAATTATTATGGAAATGTAATCCAAACTACATTGAAATTTCATCTTATACTGGTGAAAATGACTAAGATCAATGAAATTCATGACAGTTCATGCTGACAAGAATGTGGGCGAAGGAAACACTCAATCATTGGTGGTGGAAGTAAAAATTTTACAAACACTGATGCGTGATTCCCTTATTAATGCTATGAATCTGTTTTTAAACCATTTTTCTTTATTAAACCATTTTTTAATAAAATAAAATAAAAAATAAAAAAAAACAATTTTAATAAAATGGTTTTTAATAAAAACCATTGTTTAATAAAGAAACTTCTTTGTCCTATGGCAGGGCCAAGTATACCTAGGCAGGAAAACTAAACTGAATTCAGGGAGAAAGAAGACAGAGTCAGGAAGGTGTGAGGTAACAATCCATGAGCCTTATGTTAAAATATAAAGTAATAGAATGGGTTAATTTAAGATGTAAGAGCTAGCTAGAAATACACCTGACCCATCAGCCAAACACTGTTGTAATTAGTATAGTTTCTGTGTGATTATTCAGGTTTTGGGAGCTGGGAAATGAAAGCACAGCCTCAGCTTATAAATGGTTCCCAAACATTTAACATTAATATCCATACTAAGCCTAAGAAAACTTAAAAAAAAGATTCTAGACAAACAAAAACAGAGGCAGGCACAGCTTCTTGGAAACCATCTTTACCCTGGTAAGCTCTGTTTGATAGGAGCAAACAGGGGCATAGCTCCTTTAAGAGATATTTCATGGGTCATCATTAACAGCAAAAACCTTGCAGTTCTTTTAAGAGACTCTGCCACCAATCACTTAAATGATGTTTATGAGTAGTTGGTAGCAGGGTTCTTGGTGGTGGCATGGGCCTAGAAACTCCAAAGATTTGTGGCAATAAACAGAGCTCACATCAGACCTCTATCATGAAGATAGACTCTCAGAAAGCTAAGGAATGTGGCAGAGTTAGCCACCAAAAGCTGGAGCTTTAATCTTAGCCATGCTACTTAGCAGATTAAAAACTCATGTGCTCAGAAAAAGAGATATACCTTAAAGATAGATTCAGATGGAGATAAAAAATAAATAAAACCCTTCTAAGTGTTTTGCAGTATGTTTAAAATACACATAGTCTTGGAAGAGAAAAAGAAACAGATAAAGTTCTTTGAAAAGGAGTGAGAATGAGAAAGAGAATAGCTGGGCATAGTGGTTCATGACTTTAATCCCAACACCTGGGAGGGAGAAACAGGCAGAACTCTGTAAGTTCAAAA
This sequence comes from Alexandromys fortis, assembly GCF_014885135.2. Taxonomy (NCBI): domain Eukaryota; kingdom Metazoa; phylum Chordata; class Mammalia; order Rodentia; family Cricetidae; genus Alexandromys; species Alexandromys fortis. The sequence continues at coordinate 4,498,988 of NW_026068018.1, forward strand.
ACACCTTGGTCTACAAAGTAAGATCCATGACAGACTAAAATACACAGGGAAACCCTGTCTCAAAAAACTAAAAAATAAATTAAAAGAAATAGAGTAAAAGTAACAGAAACCATGTAAAGATAAAAATACACAGAGTTTGGAGTATGTATATTATTGTATTTTCTTTGAATGTTTTGACTGCGAATGAGCTAACTACACAGATATTTTATTGTATGAAGTGTTAAGCTAAACCAACACATATATTTTAAAGCTATTTTGACTTCAAAATACATGTTATTTTGGAAAAGAGGTTCTGCTTTTGTTTCCACAGAGGATAGAAAGCTATAGATTCCTTACTGTATAATATGGTTTGATCAAACAAGAACCCCTGAATCTATGATCATGGTGATCAAATATTCATAATAGTTTTAGAACTGCTGGCTGAGATGGATAAACCACACAGGATACCTGATAAAAAAAAACCCTGATTAACAGTGTCCCCAATCAGCCAGAAGAAGTCTTAAAACTCTACATAGAAATTCCCAAATATTGTTTATAAATTTTTGTTTTCATTTAAATGGGGTTGATTATAAATGGTTAATAATCACAGTCAAGGTCTTTCTAAAAATCAAAAAGGGGGATATGATATAGAAATCAAATCTATGTTGATATGAACTTTGGTTTATTGATGCAAATTTAAGATCAATTTTTTGTTATATATAACTCTTATTTATACATATATGTATATATATATTATTTAAGACATTAATTTACACAGATCATTTAAAATATAATGTGTAACTAAAAATTTTGACTAATAGTCAACTATAATAGTTAAAGTGTAGTCATGTTAGTTACATTTTCTAGATGTACAGAGATATATTTAAGATGGATAAGCATTCTTTAAACCTTAAAAAGACCTATAAAATATGGCATGTAAAATGTTTTAAGAACTTAGACATTCCTCAACAGTGAGACATGTCTGTTTCTGGCACCACCAATTACTTCAGAGTGGTTGACGGCCCTTGAAGAACTGTTATGAGATTTACCTTCAATGTGACAAGGCAAAATATTTGGGCAATTTTCACTTTCCTGGACTGCTTGATGGCATGTTTTATAAACTCAACATTCAGAATCCACAAAAATATGACTTCTGAACTTGCTTAACGAAGGTGAGACAGTCCTTCAAGATTCCTGCTTCATTAAAGAGTCTGCAAGACATTCTGCAGGACATAAAATAAAGTGACTGATAAACTGCTAATATAGGCGAAACAGCCTTTCAAATTTCCAGCTTCATGGAAAAACCTGCCAGATACTACAGGTCTGTAGGCTGAAGATAGATGCTCCAATATTACAGAAGAATTTGAGTGATTGTCCAGGCATCAAGATTTCTCTGGTAATTTAGTTTTGGAAGTTGTTTGCAATGCACTTAATCTTTACTTAGGAAATATTATATCCTTTTGGGGTCTTTGGTAGAGTTGACATCAGATATTTACAGTTTTCCTTGGCTATGATAAAAAAATAAATTAGATAAGAAACTTTAGACTCACAAAATAAAATAGATGGTAGAATACTTTCTTTAAGTTTGCCAGATAAATATTGTAGCTATAATTCTTTTTTGATACCTGTTTTGCTATATGTACTTTTGCTATGTTAAAGTTAAAACAACCCTTTTTATTGAGACAGAAAAGGGTAGATGATGTAGGATTCTCCTCTGTATGCTATAATTATGTTATATTACCATTGGTTAATAAAGAAGCTACTTTGGCCTATGGTAGAGAAGAATATCGGTAGGAGAGAAAGCTAAACTGAATGCAGGGAGAAAGAAGGGAGAGTCGGGCAGTCACCATGTCACTACCCAAGAAGAAAGGCATGATAACAAACCATGAGCCTTGTGGTAAAATATAAAATAATGAAAATGGGTTAATTTAAGATGTAAAAGCTCTCTAGGAAAATTCCAGAGCCACTGGCCAAACAGTACTGTGATTATGTTACATCTAATTTAGTTGTTGGCCAAAGGAGTAGCATGAAAACCCTCAGCCAACCCAGAACTGATGTCAAGACTATAGGTTGTTTTCCAGAAACTGAGTGCAGTGTCTTATATCTGAAGACAACCCCTATACTTCTGATGAAACATGGAGAAATTGAGCTGGTGACTACATAAAGCTTTCACACTTATATGCCCACTTTTTCAGTACAAGAATAAACATTGTAGGCTACCAAAGGAGAACTACAAATACCAACACAGACTCAATTGCTTTCATCTACCATTGTATCCTGGTTGCAAGATATGATGGTGCAATTGTTACACAAAGTTTGTGAGAGGAACCAAACAATAACTGATTTGACTAAAGGCTCACTTTACAAAATAGAACACATAACATCAATTGGGTGACCAAAACCATGTGACTAGGTTGCCCAGGGATCTATGGGAAAACCATATACTACTAATATATAAAATAACTCCTAATATCTTTCTGTTATACTCATATATCAATGACTTGCTCAACCATCATCAGAGAACTTTCTCCTGCAAAAGATGGGAGCAAGTACGAGACTATAGTCAGACACAATGCAGAAAGCAAGAGATGTGTACCTTTCAGTACTAAGTTGGATGTCTCATCAAATATCTCCCCTCAGACTCAGGAAATTCTGAAAAGGGTAAGGAAGGAGCCAGAGGAATGAAGGACACAAAAATCCAAAGAGCCTTCTACAGCAACATGATAGACACACATGCAAACTGACAGAGACTGAGAGACATTCGCAGGTTTGCATCATACTGGGTCAATCAGTTTATAACTAATGTAGACCTCTGTGTGATTTCTTTGGGACTTAATGACTACAGAACTGGGCAGGACAAAAAACTCAGTCAACAAATGGCACCCACATGGACAACTATATCCACAAACCCTGAGAGAGCTTAGGAAGTAATTCTAGATGAAAATAATAGATTTAACCATGGCTTATTGATAGCATTTTCTCAGATGGGCTCTGCTTGCTAGAGGCAAAAACTCTCATTTAAGAGAGGCTTCCTGACTCAGCTTTAGTTGCAAAACCTTGCAGCTCTTTTAAGAGGTCCTGCCACAAAACAATTAAATGGTGTTTATGAAAAGCTGACTACATGCTTTTTGGTTTTCAGCCTTAGCAGAAAAAAAAAGCCATGCTCTTTAAAATGCTGACTTTCTAGGCCATCTTGCCAGCACAAACTCTGACTCTTTCAGGCAGGAGGTCCAGCTATAGAGCATTTGAGTGTGGTTTGTGAGTAGATTGCTGCAGCTTACTTTCTGGCAGGGACCTTGAAATGCCATAGAGCTGTGGCAATACACGTGGCTATAGCCAGTACCTCCACCATGAGGCTGGAATCTCACAGAGCTAAGATGGGCTGAATCCAGCCATCATAGCCAAAGTTTTAATCTTACCCATATTGCTTACCAAATTACAGACTCACATGGTCAGAAAAAGGGAGAGAGAAAAAAGAGAGTAGTTGGGTGTGGTGGCACATGCCTTTAATCCCAACACTTGGGAGACAGAGGCAGGCAGATCTCAGTGAGTTCGTGGACAGCCTTGTCTATAAAGGGAGTTCCAGGACAGCCAAAGATACACAGAGAAACCTTGTCTCAAAAACCCAAAAATTAAAAGTAAAAATAAAAGAAACAAAAAATAAAATAAAGCCATGAAAATTTGGTAAATACACAAAGAGTCTGGATACTATATATTATTATGTTGTCTTTGAATTGTTTGAGTGCTGAGGAAGGAGAAACAGCTGCCAAAAGTTATTTGTTTATAAATGCTGCTAAATTAATCCAAGATAAGTATTTTAAAATGATCTTGACTTCAAAGTTGAAGTCAAAAGGTATGTTACTTTGGAGAAGCGGTTTTTTGCTTTTGTGTCCACAGAAAATGAGAGGCTGTGGATTCATTCCGAGGTAAGAAATATCATGCTTTATCAAAGAAGACCACCTGAGAAATCTCTGATAGGCATGAATGACCTATCATTCTACATCTGAGTTCTACATCTAGAACAGATTCAAGACTGCTGCCTGAGATGATCAAGCCTCACAGGATACTTCAGTCATAACAATCATAATTCTAAATTTTTTTAGGTCCCCATAAGATTATCAGCACCCCCAACCAGCAAGAAGTGGTCTGGAAAACTATGCCCACATTCCAAAAAAAACATGGATTATGGATATTTTCCTTTGTTTAGAATGTTGGTTACAAGTTATTATGGCTAATGGTCAGAAGAAAAGCTAAATAAAAGATATTAGATTCAGAGTTCTTGATTTTTTTTTAGAGGGAAAAGTGGTGTGGGACAATGACCTGTATTTTGTCAATTATATTTTAAATAAATGCTGATTGGCTAGTAGCCAGGAAGGAATTATAGGCAGGACAACCAGACAGGAAGTACAGGCGGTCAATGAGAATGGGGGAATTCTGAGAAGATGGATATCTTGGTCCTGCAGTCCTAACCCAGCCACAGAATAAGCAAGATGTGACTGCCTCACCAAAATAGGTACCAAGCCACGTGACTAACACAGATAAGAATAATGGGCTAATATAAGTTGTAAGAGTTAATAAGAAGCTTGAAATACTGGGCCAATCAGTTTATAACTAATGTAGACCTCTGTGTGATTTCTTTTGGACTTAACAAATGTGTAACTGGGCAGGACAGAAAACCTAGTCAACAGCATCAGATGTTGCCCTAGGGTTTAAGGAGAAGTGAAAATTTGCCCCAGTCCCTTACCTAGAAGTAATTGATAACCACTTGCAACTAAAAAAAATAATGTTCTGGATGGGAGTCTTACTGAGGAAACAAATTACTTTTAAGTTCAAGATACATGCGCAGAAATAAATGATCAACAGAAAATTAACCTAAAGGCATCTTTCAAAGTTCCTTGTCATAGAACGTTGTGAGGACTTTTCCTTTAGAAAAAAAAAAAAAAAAGCAACAACAACAACAACAACAAAAAAGCAAAGGGCCTTAGGATTTTTTTCCTCTGGGGCTCCTTTCCTTCTTTTTATTTGTTTTGTCCTGTTTTCTTGTGTTAGTTTTTTTTTTAATCTCTTATTATTTTGTTTATCCTATAGAAGTCTGTTTGTTTTCTATGCAGAGACAGAAATAATGTGGATCTGATTGTTAGGAGAGTTGGGAAGAGATTGGGAGGACTAGATGGATGGAAAACTGCAATTTGGAAATACTGTGTGAGAAAAAAAATATTTTCAATAAAAGAAAAGAAATAAAAGATGAATATAGGAAAAAAGAAATTGTTTCAGCAGAAAAATATAACAATAAACTATTCACCATGAAAATGCATTCATTTTTCCATGAAATAGGAATTTCATAAATTGCCACTTGAAAACAAGGAGAGTTCAGATTTTACAATTGGTCTTTAGGTGATGACCTGCACTGAGCATGGGACTCCTCAGAGAGTAAGGACAGATGCAGAGCTGCATCCTTGATCAAGGCCATTGATAATGAGCTTTTACCTCCATTCTTCATTGTGTCTTAATCAGAGAAACTTGTATGGAGGATTAAGATCAGGATTTATTTAATATGCTTATCTCAAAAACTAAAATTAGTTCCAGGATGCCTCTCCTTTTTTCTGTTGCTAGGAAACTGACAGTTAAGGACTGTGTGAAATTTTCTAAATTGAAGTGGAGAACAACTTTCTAAACTACAGTAAAACTTCATCAAAATGAAATTACTAATTAAGCAAACAACGCTATTTTAGAGGTGATTTAAGGTTTATTAGATCTCAAATATATATTGACTTGTTATCCCATGGAAAAGTGCTCTGCTTATTTGATTAAACAAAAATAAAATAAACTCCCAAGGAACAATTTAAAGTCTAAAGAGTCACTGGCCTTGTTTTAAGGCTGCAGTAGCTGTTGCTGCATTTCCTTGATAGTTTCCCAGTCTTCTTTGTAAACTGTAACAATGCATTCAGACACCTATTAGCTGACACAGGATGTGTGGAATGCTTCTGGACCTGTTTTTCAGCTGCCCATTGTCTATCATGCCTAAAACCCCCACAGTAAAATTTACAATTTTAAAGGGTAACCTCCCTTAAAAAAAAAAAAAAAAAAAAAAAAAAAAAAAAAAAAAAAAAAAAAAAAAAAAAAAAAAAAAAACAACGCACTTTGCCTTGAATGCCACAGAAATGTTGAATGTGTCCAGAGACAGGTGGAATTCCTGGTGTATTCACACCACCCAGGGCTCTATTGCCCTTGAAAACATGGTGACGGTGGGTTCCTTCAAAGCATGCCATGAAAAAACTACTTTCCGCTTACAGAAAAAGGAATACAGAGATGGATTTAGAGGTGCATTACCTGACTTCTCTTTTCCTTTGTTCCTCTTTGTTAAAAATAAAAATAGGACAAGAAAAAAAAAATGAAACTTCATCATCTATTCTCTACTTACTAAAATATTCAAACTTATTAAATTTTTGGCTGACCAGGCATGAGAGTTAATGAATAGTATTAATTAAGACCCATTAAAATAAACACTAACATTCCTACCAGTTTAAACTCTATATTCTATACTAGTTAAACACTGCTAAGCTGAAACAACTCAACAATTAAAATTACATTTACTTTAAAAGAAAGCAAAAATACAAATTTATATCATCAGAATTAATTATATGTAAAAACAAATTCAATTCAAAAAATAGAATTATGGCTTTATGTACTACTCAGTCTACTTCCTCAGGAATTTGGAAATTTTTACTATGGGTTGGCTAAAGGAGTATGCTTATTTAACAATATTTTATAATTCTATTACACAAGATACCTGCATTTAAATAGTAATACAATCCATTGTCAGCATATTTCTGGTGTCATTACAACTCTAATTGTGCAACAAAATTTTATATTTTGGTTATATTTATGTTTGGTTCTTCCAATAACATATTTCTAATACTAAACTATAAATACTCCTCTAAAGTTAAAACATAAGACTCAGATATGGTGATCCAGATCTTGTAATATCAGGAAGCAAAAGGATGAGGCATAGGGATTACCGTGATTTTGTGTCCTGTTTGAGCTATAATGTAAGTTCCTGTTCTGCTTAGGATGCAGAATGAGACCCTCTGTCTCAACAAGAATACAGTTAGGTTTTAGGACAAACAAAAATGAGATAATAAAACCATAATTGTGTTTATTGTAAGTGAAGCAGTTATTTCAATATAAGATAAATTGATTTATCTTCTTTGTTAAAAGAAAGAACAGATTTTAAACATATATGAGATGAAGGAGAGTAATGTTCTGAGAGATACATGCTGCTCTGTGTAACTCAGAGAAATAAATGCTTCTTTTTGAAATGCATATTATAATCAAGTTGTTTTGACCTACTGAAAAGTAGCTAAGTAATATAAAAAGTGTACACGCTGAAGAAGCTTCCTCTGAATTTAGTCAATGAGTAAATACAAATAACTCAAAATAATTAAATGTGTCCATTCATGGCTTCTTAAACATAAGATGAAGAACAGTGTCCTGCTCTTGAAAACTCAGCACACTGACAAAACACATTATTGATTACATTTGGCCTGCTAGTGCCTTTTCTCTACTGATCTCACATATTGCCAAGGCTGTAATTTCTCTCTCTTTTCTTAAATATTCAAGGACATAGAAAGTCCTGTATCTCTTAGTTCTCTTTTTCTGGTGATCATGGCACAAAGATCACCGAGAGACTGTGTTGATCTATAGTCTGATTCTGATAGCACCACCTAATGTTTCTTGGGATTGAAATTCTCTCTGCACAATGCTAAGTTTTAGTGTCATATTACTAACGTTACTAACATTGCATATTTCAACTTTTTCCAGTACCATCCCTCACAAGCATTGCTCACATGTTCTGTTATGGATGTCTGTGTATTGTCAACTATCTGTAAAATAGACTTTTACTGGAATGCTAGCAAATAAATTGTGTTGATAATCATATTTTCAAATGCAAACAATTCAACTATCATTTATATTTATTTAAATTATAAATTTACTCTTACTTCATAAATGTTCCTTAAATTTAAATATCACCAATGAATGGTGAGTGTGTAATTCAATCTAACATTACAAATACCATTTCCAACAACTATTCATATCTTTCATAGTTGTCTGAGTTATTATATTGCTATGAATTAGACACTATAAGCGATGGAACTTAAATAAAGCATTTACTTGGGGGCTTGCTTAGAGCATCAGAGCTTTGGTCCATGACCACCATGGCAGGAAAGCATGGTGCTTGAGCAGCAGCTGAGAACTTACATTCTGATCCACAAGCAGCAGTCAGAGATAAAGAGCAAGAACGGGCCTAGTATGAACTTCTGAAAACTCAAAACTCAGTCAAAGTGATCACCTCCTCCAACAAAGTACACCTACTTCAACAGGGCCACACCTCCCAATGCTTCCCAAACAGTCATAGTAACTGGATACCAAGCATTGAAATGCATGATCTTATGGGAGCCATTACCATTCAAACAATCACACTGATTAATTTTAAAACAACGGTAAATCATATTTTGTTAAAATTTGCTCCATTTTGCATGTATGATTTTTATTGAAAAAATTAAAAGTAACAGGAAAATAGCAGATGAATAAGTTTAATTTTGATTACAAATATATCTTTGGTGAAGATTATTTTGAGGACAGTTGTACAAGGTATGGGAGGAATATTGTTATTTTCATTTCTAGTGAGTAGAGTGTACTCCCTTTCTGACAATGTTCATCTGAAAAATTAGCTTTAAAAGAACTAAAAAAGTATCTAAATTATTTTAGAAATAAAGATCATTCTTTATAAACATGTTTTTCTAATATTAAAGATTCTTTATGAAAAATGAGTAGCCCATTTTTGATTTATCTTTTAACTCTCCCCTTTTTTTAGCTGTGTTAGGTTCAACTTGCCTATAAAAAATAATGAATATTAAAATCCATAATTATTTATGTTGAAACTTCTAATTATGCACATTCATTTATTTACAAAGAGGAATATATAAGACTGGATATTTTATGCCCTAACTTTTAGAAAAATCAAAATTAGTTTAAAAACTCTTAAATTAATTTTCCTCCAAATTCACTCATTTTCCCCACCAATTATGGATAAGTTAATAGATTTAAAAATTCATTAAATTTGTATGTTTATTTTTATTACTGTCATATAGGTACAAAAGGTAATACTCATATGACTTTAAAGTCATTTGTCAAATGTCTTTAAATTCACCAGCCTGAGTAGCTGTCAGAACTGGTCTCACATACTACACTCACATGTTTTTATGTCTAGAAATTTCTATGGTACAAATTAACATATAAATCAAGTAATAGTAGTAGCAAGATAAATGTTTTCAATTATAACAACATACTCCAACACTTCATCCAACTTACTCCAATGTGTTTTCTATCTTTCACAGTACCTTGTTATGTAGTGCATAGGCAAGGCTGATACAGTTGGTTGGAAGCATCACCCCAGACCCCTGGCATCCATGTATACAGGGAGTCTGGAGTGTTTGGTGGAAAGTTCCAAGACTCTCTCTTGGGAGTGAGCGCAGTCCAGATTCCACTCCCAAGAAAACCCACCAAATGGTGACCCCAGCCAGGGAGGGTCAAGTCCGCTTCCATAAGCTGTTTAAACTGCTCCCCAGAAAACAAAAAAAACCACGTGGTCTCTCCGGCTCTCCTTTCCCCTCTCTGTTATCTCCCAGAGGGCCTCCTGGGAGGGCTGGAATCCATTAAACCTGGGCTGCTACTAATTTGGTAAGATTTGGATTATTACGTCGAAGGAGAGGTTTGTCGAGCTGAAAAAAAAATTAACAGATACTATCTCCATTTTTAGCCCCAGAAAATAAAACTATGATACTGAAAATGAATGTGTTGGAATTATCATGCATTGTTTGTATAGTAATAGCTACCTATTTAATCTGTATTTATCGATAAATGTTTTTATTCAAATGAGTATTTATAGTAAAATAATATATAGAAGTTCTTATACTAATTTCTGATATCAAGTGTACAAAGGCAGACATACTTCTGCATAGTTTTCATACATTTTTCAATATCATTGCTTTTCTTGGTGGTTATACCGTTATGCACATTTAAATATATACACATAAACATACAAGCACATAAATACACAGACATGTGTCCCCAAACACACTGTAGATACTCGGTAAAATTATAAGAACAGAATGAGCATAAAAAATATAATGCTACTGATGTATTTGCCAGAATTCACTAAAAGAGAAAAAAATCACTTTTTAAAAAATGTATTATTGCAGGTTAGAATGTTTTCTTTCATTTAAAACTGAGGCAGGGTAGAAAATTAGGGAAACACTAAAACTTGAGAAAGGAAAGGGGCCCTACCCTGAGGGCTTATGAAGCCTCTGGTCTGCAGACAAGCACGAATTCCATCATAATAACTAACAACTGTTTAAGGGCTTTCTCCCCTTCTAACCAAAACCCTCCAATTGTTTAGTAACCATGTGAAAAATCCCACTTACTGAGAAAGCACATTAGTTCAGAACCTTGGACAACAATAATGACAATTGATTTCACCTTATCATGCTGTAGTAGTATCAAAGTGGTCCCCAGACCCATGCTATAAGCTAGTGTGCCAAAAGAAAGGGGGGGATACTTTCAGTTACTTTTTGAGGTACGGTATATGGATGGTGGAAATTGGATGTGCTGGTAATTCAAGGACAATTACTTGCTACTCTTCCTAGATGCAGATACTCAAACTTGAATATATATTGCATCTTAGCACCTTTCTCCTTACCCTTGTGCTAAAAAACATGATGAAAGTGTGTTTCAAAACATGTCTCTGTACTAGTTAACCAAGCAATTTTTTTTCTGTGCCCAAGCAATGAATCAGTTTTCCTGAGTAGGGATCGGTTATAGAGTGAGAGAACTCTTGAGGGTTTGAAGGGTAGCAGCATGAAGCAACGTCTCTGTCTTCACATCCCTGACAAAAACAGTATGTCTTCTAAAATAATTTGTTTCTCTTGAGAGGTTATACAAATATCAGCTGTGTTGGTATATGTTTTTAAGCAAACCAAATTTCAAGGCCAAAGTGGATTCATTTTTATAATGAATCTATCTGTGAGTCTTAAATAAGATTCAGTAAGCAAGCAGATGGTCCCCCAGGTGGCCATGTCTTCCCAATGAAAGCTTTTCAAGGAGGAACATGTGTTAGTATCTTAAAGCAACAATGGACACATTGAGCAATCTAAGAATTATCCAGGCTACTGACATGACATTTTCTGTCAATCTCTTGCCTACAATTATATATCCAGTTGTCTCTAAAAATCACATTCATCAAGAATTTCCTATATTACCTCTTATAATATGCACTTGGCATGTGTGCAAAAATAATAGAAAACATCCAATCTTTGAAGGATGCAAATCCTGATGGCATAGGAACAAAATAATGAAACAAATAAGGAAGTAAAGAGAGTTCAATCAGATTTCTTAACTCACAATAGGAACAGGCTAAAATCAAATATTTAAAATACTTTAATTATAATCACATATTAGTCAAATCAGTTTATTTTTTCCTTAAAAAAATGGTCACAATTTACATGGTAGTCTTTCTTCTTAATGTATCAGTTTTCCACATAACTGGTAAAGTCTCAAGCCTATAAAAACTCAAAAAAAAAAAAAAAAACTTGTGTTTAGAAAAAAAATATAGACTCTAGTCCTTCAATCTTGTAAAGTATCTTTGAGATATCTTTTCTTTTGGCATTCTTCTAAAGCAAAGCTTCCATATCCTGAGGTTTACTCAGGTAAGAAAACCTCCCTCTTTTTAGGTCTGGCTTACCTCACTCAATGGCAATGGGTTTTTGTTCCTACTGCACGAACTGGCTTTGTGGGAGCCTAGGCAGTTTGGATGCTCACCTTACTAGGCCTGGATGGAGGTGGGTGGTCCTTGGACTTCCCACAGGGCAGGGAACCCTGATTGCTCTTTGGGCTGATGAGGGAGGGAGACTTGATTGGGGGAGGGAGAGGGAAATGGGAGGCAGTGGCGGGGAAGAATCAGAAATCTTTAATAAATAAATAAAAATTAAAAAAAAAAGAAAGAAAACCTCCCTCACACAAGTTGTAGCCAAAACAGCTGAGGTTTTATAAATCATGTGGTTGAACAAGGCTGTTAGCAAAATGGGATTTCAGATGTTCCACGATCCAGGGTTCCTATTTTGATTTTCAGAAGGAGGTCAGAATGAATGTATCCTGTGAAACCTCTTGAGAGTAGAGCTGTGGTTTCTCTGCCCTATAACCTTGGCAAATGTAATCATCACAGGACTCTCCCTCAGTGTGAAAGAAAGGATGTGAAGTTTCTCATGCTAACTATTCTGCTGACAACTGCACAAGCCTCTGACCCAATGTTAATTATAACTAGAAAGAAAAGTATTCCCATTGTAACACAACACATTTGATTTCTTGCACAGGTGTTCAACACTCTGCTCTTATTCTTACACTAGCGTCGTATTTTTATAGCAGCTACAGTTGAAATGATATAATAATGAGTCTCATAGCCAGCAAAAATTTTGAATGGTATTTGCATTAAGCTTTTAAAGATTATTAACATTGGATTAGTGAATACTGATTTTAAAATAATGTTTTCCATTATACATTATTTTAATATACATTGTATGGTCTGTTTTCAAAAATTATTATTGTGAGCATTTGAGACATCATAAAGGGCAAAGAGAAAGGTAAGGAAATAGGTTTATTGTCAGGCGTCACAGTCCATCTGTGAATGATTAGCTGTTTAAGATGGAAGATTTCAAAAATAATGCCAAAAATAATTCATGTGTCATTTTGTTTAATTGTATTTAGAAATTTATTATTATGAGTAAAGTGTCTTCAAGTACATCATCTCAGAATAACCTTGGGTGAACGCAAGGTGTGCATGTTACTCTATGTAGATTAATATTCATTGTTTATAACAAAAAATGTTCATCCTAAGTGTAGCAAATTTGACTGCAAGGTAATAATCACTTAAGATGTGGACACAGGATTTGTGTGTATGTGCATATGCATTTGCAGAATAGTTATGCTGTAGATGTGTGTCCATGCTTCAGTTTGCTTGGGACACTAATCATGGTACCGATTATTTGAAATTATTGCCTGTGAAGTAAATAATCTGAACATAGAGTTTCCTCATTTAATTCATGCCTCCTCTTTTTTTTCCAAACTTATACATGTAAAGATTTAAACAAGTTAAGCATCTAACAGGACTAAAGATAAACAGTGCTTTATAAGTGCTTCCACAGTGACTGTTTGTGATGGCATGCTAAATGTTAAAGGATGTGCTTAAAGAGATAGATAAAATTCAATTCTCTGATTGTCGTAGCATGATATGGCCATATAATAGAGATGGCGAATTTACTTAAATTTAATAAAATGGAATTCCATTAGCAGACAAATGCTGGTGTTGTTTGGGGAAATGGCTCTTTTAAAGGATAAAAACATTAATAATTTTTGCAGGTTGTTCTAAAACTTTGGCAAACATTAAATATCAGTGATATGCATAAAATCCGGGGATAATTCTAAATTCAACACAATTATAATTAAATGAAATCTTCAACCAAACAGAGAATTAAATTAGTTCCACTGAAAGAAAAAAAAAGTTGCTCAAGGTTTAAGTTTCAAATGTGGCCAAAGTTCTGAGGTCTTACAGCATGAATGTGAGACTTGTGCCATGGTACTCGAGACTTGCAACCAAACTATTGCTGTGATTTTAAAAGCTGTAATGGTATGAAGGCATTTCCTAGACCTATTTTGCTAACATGTATGTAGGTGTTCAGTTCAGAAAGTACTGTCCGTTGAGTTTGTGCTTTTTTTATTTTTTGGCAGGGGGGTGTCTGGTTTTTCAAGAGAGGGTTTCTCTGTGTAAAAACCCTAGCTTCTTGAAAAATTATTCAGTTTCATTGAATTCCAATTTCAATTGGAAAATATACCATGCATGGAAAGAAAAGTGTGATCCTGAGTACGAAGTAACCAATATATTATTCACAATCTTAGATTCTCTATAACTAGTTTTCCTGGATATTGTGTTTCTTTGTGAAATTTCTTTTTTTTTTTTTTTANACTCTTCTCCCCCTCCCTCTCCTATCCAAAGAGCAGTCAGGGTTCCCTGCCCTGTGGAAAGTCCAAGGTCCTCCCCCCTCTGTCCATGTCTAGGAAGGTGAACATCCAAACTGGCTAGGCTCCCAATTTCTTTTTCTTTGATATTAAAAAGTTACCACTTCTTTTTATCAGACTTATGAATAGTTTGTACATTAGACCCCATTTAAGGAAAGTTCCCTATTTTTTCTGTGTTTCCTTGAAACCCTAACATTTCTGACAAAGATTAGACGTGTGTTCTAGCTCTCTGACTTTATAGTTGTATGGTTTGGGAAAAAATTACCAAATGTTTGTGCACCTAAGTATTCTAATCAGAGGGATTAAAACCATTATTATATGTATGGTGCAATTCAAGAGTTAGATCAGGTCACACCTGGGATATTAAAAAAAATGTGCCTGTAGCCATTCATATGGTACTGGTCATTGAAACCTAACTGACAAGCTGTTTCAGCACAGAGATGAATCACATATTGTGAATTTTTCTAAACTAGAACTCAAAAGATCATAACACACCCATTACCTAGAGTTTCTACATCATTATTTTTTTTAAAAAATTCAGCAGTCATGGAAGTAATTATTTATAAAAGTAATAAATATAACTAAAATAACTTTTACATATTATAAATTTCAATCAACATATATTATCATGTATAAATACTGGAGATTTTCAAAGTAAAAAAAAACATTAGGCATTATAATCATAATAATAAATCTAGTTGATTCTCAAATTCTGTATTTCAATTTCCATATTGAGTTCAATCTTAGGAAATCCAGAGTTTAGTATGATTTTTGAAGAACTACAAGTTTGCATTTTTGGCCTAAGCAGGCAATGGGCTCTTACTGATCTCAGCGGGAAGAAATGGTGAGATTTTTCTTGCATTAACACTCTTTTCATTCTATCCCTGACTGATGATATTTTTCCTCCTGTTTTTTAGATGAGTAGTTCTTTGTTATTAGTTCCCTTGCAGCTCTCCATAGGGTAACATTTGAGGCATAGTGAGGTTTTGGAGCAGTGATCTTAGCTGTGAAAAGCTAAACACCTTGATATTGTACCATTAGGAAATGCCTGGTACAAACTTCTAACTGAGGAGCTCTGTATAACATTTTATCTTCCTGCCATCCGCAGAACTGAGAGATATTAAGGACAGTCAGCATTACTGGTTATAATCATTTGATTCCCAAAATTTAGAATATAAGACATCTCCTGTAGTGGGGATCTATAATTACCCATTGTTGCAGAAAGTTAAGTCTGTATTTCAGAAATACATATTTTTCTTCATAGCATTAGAAGAAAATTTTAGGATTGCGTCAATTGTTTGAAAGAAATATGCACAGTGGCATGGAGTCTTTAAAACTGCATGCAGAAAAGATTAGAGAGGCAAAAGAGGTTTCAATTAAGGGGAAGATGGATGAGGTATGAAGAGGACTTAGGGGAAAACGAGAATAAATAAGAATCGGACTGACAACAGATAAAAGAAAAACCAACTGTCAGATAACTGCAGAAGAAAAAAGTAAAATCAGAAGCTGTATTGTAGACTGAAGCTTATGAAGCCAGTGAAACACAATGTCTAAAATAAGCTTAGTATACTTCCCTATGATCAAGGAATGGGTACTTCTTTACTTCCTAATGATCATTTTATTTCCACGGTGCAGAAGTTAAGATTAAGTGCACTGGAATTAGGATTGTGCCAAATTGTTACAAAGAAGAAAGTAATCCTGATTTACAAATAATGGTACTCCTTTCTACTCTGAGAAATGTTAGCCTATTTAACAAGGAATAGTGAATATTATGTAAAGAATTTTAATTTCTCTCCTTTTCCGAGAACATGAACTATAAACTGAGTTGGTAAAGGGGATTCTGAGGAAAGAGGCTTAGGCAATGTATAATGCTGTACAACAGCTAAGTTGGCAAAACCTTTCCTTGACCTTAAAGAAGTATACTTGTTAGAATTATTTCCAAATCAATAACCATTAGACCCAGACAATGTTGATTTGTGCCTTCCTGAAAGGTAAATGGCTCAAACAAAACCAATGCAATAAAATTTTCCTCGCAAACAGTATTCATTTCATCAGGAAGCCAATAAATTTGACTCTCATGAAAAGTCAATAAATAATGAAAAACACAGAATTTTATTTTTATCAGCAAGACTTTGAATGCATTGGCATGTACAGTGTCAGCAATGCAGGAAAGTTCTGTAAGTGGATATTGATGTGTAGGTTATGGGATTTGAAGATAAAGAACACACACATCTGTCAAAAGATTGTAAAAGTCTCAATGTATCCCTTAATTGAGAAATATGTTATGCTGATGAAAATGAATGTTAAAATCATAAATTAATGTTCACACTTGTTCCCACAAGAATAAATAAAATATCTTTATTTTATATTTTTAACTCTGCAGTCCACCTCTTATAATTAAAATAAATAATTTAAAAAAATGGCAGTGTTGCTATGGCAACATTAAGTTCCTAATATAAAGTGTGTGATTTATTTCTTATCCCACAGAGGTTTTGTCATCTTAACATCTCATGCCTAAACAGATTCTTACGTAATTATAAAATAGATGCATACGTAATGCACATTGGAAGGAAATTATCATGTGTACATGTGATTTGGGGGGAATGGGTAGGTCAAAGAATTATCATGATTTAAATGGGTATACCAAATTTCCTTCCAGAGAGTATAGTTATTTTTAGTCATAGTTTTCATCAACTAACAATAGTAAAAATAATTACTAAGTAATTTGTTACAAAGAAAACTTTGCCATACTGTTGCTAGAGTTATGAAAGTCGAAAGTGTTGATTCTTACAGTCTCAGGTCTTTCCAGGATACAAATTAAAGAAACAAATAGAGATGAAAAGCAGACAGAGGGGATATATTCATTGTGGTCACAAATGAAAGAGGAATAAAGTGGTTTGATTTAAAGTCCATCTTGGTATGTGTAAGAATCCTTGGTGTGCCTCTTCTCCCCATCATGAACGCATCATTGTATCAGCTCTAGCGTTAGGGTGTGGCCCATCATTTAAAATGGTCAAATAAAGTGGTGTTGACCTGTTACTGCTAAGGGTGGAGTCTTCCCTTGCTCAAAAATTGCTCATCTGTGACTGTGGTGGATGGTGGTTGTTCTACAAGGTTTTGCCTTTTCTGAAATTCAGGGCAAGTCAAAAATAGGTTAAAATTAAGAATATGAGCAGTCAAAGTTGTCTTCATAACTTCCGATGAATTATACACAATGAAGACATAGATAAAAGATTTCATTTATCTGGGGTATGCTAAAAGAATCAACACAATTTAGCAAAATAAGATTTTAAGTGCATATTTAATATGAGATATACTTTTGTGTTTTACAGTATTATGTTATGATCAAGATACCTAACTGTGTCCTGTCTACCTCTAGGATATCTAAATAATAGTTATTTCTTAGATGAATATGAAAATTAAAGGGTTTGCTACACAGAAAAAAACTGAGCTCATCCTGTAACAATAGAAGAGATTCAAAAGCATTAAATTTCCTGCCAGTTGAGTCTTTATCTTTACATCTGAGCTATGCAGATTTAAATTTTCTTATATTTTTATTCTTGCTTTCAAATCTAAAATGTTAGCGCCCTGGGTTAAGAATTCTTTTTCTATTGCATAGAATAAAATTCTCTGAGCTTAGAAAGCACGGTAATAGACAATTGTGCTTCCCACTGAGTTGGGAGATTTTGTCTTCTGACTTTACATGGGGAAAATCCCAAGGAAAGAAATTTATCTTTTGAGTTTGAGTATCTGTCCTTCTGAATTGTATTCTAAAAGAATGATGCTATTTTAAAACATTGTTTTACATTAGCAATAGAAAATTTTCTTAAGTGACATAACAGAATTTATTATGAACAAAAATTCTTGTGTTCTTTCCCTTTAGAACAAAAATGCCTTTCTCTTCTTCAAAAAAATAGTTCATTTGTTTGAAAACCTGACTACAATTTTCCCTCCCTCCTTTGATTCCATTACCTCCCTCCTCCTCCACTATGCCTTCCTCTTAATCCTCTCTTCCTCTATATCTGTTTATAAAGGGTCAGACCTCCCATAGGTATCAACAAAGCATGATATATCTAGTTGAGATAATAATAGTAATTCACCTTGTTTTAAGTCTGGCCAATGCAATCCAGTATGAGGAATAGGTTCCCAAGAGCTAGTCAAAACATTTAGAGATGTCCCTGGCTTCCATTATTAGAATTCCCACAAGTAGACCAAGCTACACAAACAACCGTTAACATATGTACAGGGTTTGGGTCATTCCCATGAAGGCTCCCTGTTGGTTGGTTCTACTCTGAGCTGCTGTGAGCCAAGTAAAATTTGTCTCTGGTTTTTCTTATGATGTCCTTGACACCTCTACCTCATATAATCTTTCCTCCCTCTCTTCAGCAAGATTCCTGGAGATCATCCTAATACTTGGCTGTGGATCTCTGCATCTGTTTTAATCAGTTACTAGATGAAGGCTCTCTGATGACGTTGGAGTAGACATTAATATGATCACAGGCTATGGACAATTCAGGTTATATTCCCACTATTTCTAGGAGTCTTAGCTAGGGTTGTCCTTGTAGATTCCCGAGACATTCCTTGCATCAAATTTCTACCTAATCCAAAATGTATCCCGCATTTCCAGTAATCACTTTCAGTATTTTCCCCTTTCATCCATCCACACACCAAGTCCCTAAAATTGCCATATCAATCTTCCCCTACTCGACCCAGGAGACATCTTCTATTTCAGCATCCCAGGGAGACCCATGCATTTTCTCCTCGGGCACTTTTTGCTACCTAGCCTCTCTAGATCTATGGATTGTAGCACGGTTATTCTTTACTTTGTAGTTAATATGCATTTATAAATGAGTACACACCATGCCTTTCTTTCTGGCTCTGGCTCTGGGTTACCTCACTCAGGATTTTTTTTTTTCCTTAACCTAGTTCCATCCATTTGTCTTCAATTTTCTTGACATTATTATTTTTAGCAGCTGAGCAATACTCAGTTATAAAAATGTACCATGTTTTCTTTGTCCAATCTTTGGTTAAGGAACATTTAATTTATTTCCATGTTCTGCCTATTATGAATAAAGCCCCGATGAACAAAGTTGAGCAAGTGTCCTTGGGGAACGGTTGAGTGTTTCTTAGGTGTATGCCCAAGAGTGGGATCACTATGCCTTGAGGTAGATTGATTCCAAATTTACTGAGGAACTGATATTTTGATTTCCAAAGTGACTGTACAAGTTTGCATTCCCACCAACAGTGGTAGAATATCCCCCAGCTTCATATCCATTTCAACATAAGGAACTCAATGAACTAGACATCAAAAAACAAAACAAAACAAAAAAAAACAAAATAAGAAAAAGCCAAGTAATCTAATTACAAATTGTGATACAGACCTAAACAGCAAATTCTTAAAGATGTGTTCAACATTCTTACCTATCAGGGAAATGTAATTTCAAACCACTCTATGATTCCATCTTCCACCTGTCAGAATGACTAAGATGAAAAACACAAGTGACAGCCAGCCTCTTGTTCATGCCTTATGCCTGGAAAATGTATTTATTTTATTCTTATACAAAATAATTTATCTTGATTATTCTGTTTACTTTTCATAATTCAGATCTTTTTGTAAGGGTGGTAGGAATTTCTGCAACCTTTCAACTCCTTGTTACAGCATCTGCTCTCAGAACCCTTTCCATAATATCCACTGTAATGTGTCTTTCAGGGATAACCAGTCATTTCCTCTGTATTAGTTTTATTGACTATTCCTCAATTAGTCACCTCCCTTCACTAAATAATATGCATGTTAATTTTATTTCAGCATTTATACATGATGAACTTTCAAATTATTGAAAAATTGCAATGTATTGGTATGTTTCTTAACTATTCAGACTCATTTAATTTACCCTCACCAGGTTATTTTATTTTTCTTGACTTTATAAACTACAGATATTCTTACCTGGACTATTTTACCTCCAGTTCACCTCACATAAAGAAATACTCATCTATTCTCCTGACTTAAATTATTATTTTCCTGGAGAATATATCATTGTTTCCATTTGACTTCTGTTGCTAATCCTATGTTGTAGATTACAAGTGCCTGCATTTATTTCTGTCTCTATTTATTGTTTTAAAAAACAAATTAATCAACATAGCAAATAAAATTTCTGTTTTAGATAATTTTATTATCTTCATAGTCTTACAAAAATGGTATGTCTTTAAGAAAAAAAATGTAAGTCTCCTTCTGAATCTTAATTCATCAACAATTTTCTCTTCCTTTTGCATTGAACACCCTTGATCAGTCCTAACTTTTCAGAAAACTGCAGATTTCTGAAGACAAGTGTGGGTACTCTGGGCCCTCTGCACACAAGCCGCAGTTGTGTGGCTTGGTCTTCTTGTGTAGTTACTGGTGGTGGGTGACTGATTTGACTCTGTTGCCTGCTCCTGGAACTCTTTCCTCCTGCTGGGTTGCCTTCTTCACCCTTAACAGACGAGGAGGTGCCTAGTTTTGCTGCAATTTGGTATTCCCTGACTGGCTAATGTACATGGAAGGCCTGCATTTTTCTGAAGAGAAGAAAGAGGGAGTGGATGTAGGGAGTGCTTGTGGAAAAGGAACTGGAAGGAGAAGAGGAAAGACTAACTCTGATGGGGCTGGGAAAAATTAACTGATTGGTTGATAAAAAATAAATTCACAAAAAGAAAAATAATGGATATATAGTTTGTCATAATTCATATCATAATCTCTCATATTCAAACAATTCCTTTTATGTTCTCTTTTTTCATTTGTTTGTTTTGCATAATATTAGTCTAGATTTTAAGTGAGTTTTGTTCACACAAAAATGTCAAAATACCTTTTTGATAATATCGAAACATAGTTCTTTCATTGCGGTGTTGTTGTTCTTTTGTGGTCTTGAGGCAGAATCTTACATTTAACTCAATTGTCCTAGGAGTAGCTAATTATGCCAGCCTGGCCTCAGACTTGCAGCTGTCTTATCTCTGCTACCCTGAAATCCTAAGTGTGGGTCACTTCTCTGGCTAGAACTCCATAAGGCTTTAATCAGACTCAAAAGATGATCAGAGCTATGACTAAGAAGCAGAGACCTTGTATCTGATATGTATCTTTCAAAATGGAATGTTTATTAAAAAGCTGAAAGAAACTAGAAAAGAATCTTAAAAACATTGGAAGTGTAAGTGGGCCAAGGGCATTAAAAGTGCAGAAGGGAATCTTCCTCTATCTAAAGGTGCCCTCATGTGCAGCTTTTATTATGCATACTGGCAAGTTGAAATTAATAATCCAATTACAACTAGTTCTGGCCTTCCATCAGACCTTAAACTGTTTTCTGACAAACATTATTTTCTTGAGTCATCATAAGAAAGCACTAGGGTGGATCATACCCAAGTTTTATTTTACTGTGAGTAAATAAACAATGAGTTTAAATGATTTGCTCAGACGTCAAGTTACCATAGAAGAAAGGCAATAATGCAAATTTAGAGCTTTAATTAACACACTATCCAATACTTCCATATCGCCGAAAAAATTGAGCGCACTGGATTTTCATAACTGATAACTGGAGAATTAGATCAAATCAACTTTCCTCACACTTTATTGTTTGAGGTTCCATAAGAGGATATAAACTTACTTTAAATCAATTACATTTTCCCATTGTATGAGTTTCCAGCAAATGTATATATTATAACTGGACTTTCAATTATAACAAATTACCCAAAGGTTTTTATAATTAATATTAATTGTGTATACCTGTTTTTCAAAAAGCTACATTAGTCATAGTTTATTTTCACAATCTTTATGATATTCTTCAAGAAAACTTATAACACAGTTCTTGCTGCGTCTGACTGTAGACATCTTCTTTTTCCCTGAGAAATGCCCTATAGTATATAGTGTTAGGAAAATGCCTAATGAAAACTGACTTCACTCAAGCATATTTTCTCTTTTGCATCATAATGAATGAATTAATTTTTATTCAACATAGAAAATTACTCCACAGTTCTCTTTTTATCAAGGTTAGGTAAATTACAGAAAGAAAACATTACCAAGCCCCTACAGTTGGTCAGGCCAGGTGAGGTCATACATATCTATAATATCAGCATTGAAGACAGTGAGGCAAGAACAGAATATGTTCAAGCCAGACTAGAGAGCTCAGCTCTAAATTAATTATTTATTTAAAATAAAAGCTGTGTTATACTTAAGGCATTTTGTCAGGAATTACATTTGATAACTTGGGGCATGGCATGACTGAGACAGGAAAAGTGCTCAATGCCATAGTTAAATCACATAATCAACACAACACGAGGGTGACGGCTTTTCTAGCTAATACTTAGGGGAAAAAGATGAACTCTGCTACCAGGACCCATGTTAACGTCAAGTGGAACCTGCAAAAAGCGAGGATGGAAATGACTTCAGTCCAAGAATGTTGGCATAGCAGGGCTCATATTAGAAATGAGGTAAGTTCCATCCAGACAGGAACAGTTCCTGCTTCTACACTGAGGTAAGATTTGTGCTAGGGCTAAGTGTGCTTAGGTCAGAGATAAAGGTTAAAAGGTCAATTGTGCAGTGAGGAGACTCATCGGCACAGTGAAATGTCAGAACTGTATGGCTAAACTGTACTGCTAAAACACATTTGAGTGTTTTATGAGATTTTTTATCAACAAAATTTTGCATTTTTAGCACTTATGTAGGGACAACTTACAGTTCTAGTGACATTTAAAGATCTCCAAATTCCAAAAAAGCAATGATATTTCATATTTTATTATTGTAAAATGTTAATTGTAAAATGTAAATTGACCAAAAACACAAACAAACAAAAACCAAAAAAAAAACATTACCAACAACAAAGAAAAAAACAACTATGCTGTAGCTTTATAATACAAGAAATTCAATTGTTTTTCTTCCCATTGGACATATTACATTAGTTGAATTCTACTAAATAATTAAAAGAAATTGAGTTATCAAGAGTGTGAATGACTTAAATATACCCGATTAAAATGATACTTCACAGAAGTTTTATGCCCATCCAAAATTATTTATGATATATAATGACTCATTGAACTACTGGATATTATGGTAATTTCTAGAAACTCTCTGAGAAATGGGTAAATAGTGAAATGTGGCTAATTAAGTCTGCAATTTGACTGTTATGAGACACATATATGAACATACATTACATTTCTTGATTGAGATATTATTTCAAATAAAAATAAATGAGGAAATGGGAATAATTATTGCCTCAACTTGAAAGACAGACAATAATTGGTATTGCTTAATTGATTGTTCTAAAAACAATTAATTTTCTGTTAGTATAGATTGCCCTAAAATATTTAAACCTAAGTTTAAAGGTAAAAGTTTATATGGAATTTACATCTATGAATGTTATTTTCTTTTTTTTTTTTGCTTTTGTTCTTGGGTTTTTTTTTAATTTATTAAAGATTTCTGTCTCTTCCCCACCTCTGCCTCCCCTTTCTCTCCCCCTCCCCCAATCAAGTCCCCCTCCCTCGTCAGCCCAAAGAGCAATCAGGGTTCACTGCCCTGTGGGAAGTCCAAGGACCACCCACCTCCATCCAGATATAGTAAGGTGAGCATCCAAACTGCCTAGGCTCCCACAAAACCAATAGGTGCAGTAGGATCAAAAACCCATTGCCATTGTTCTTGAGTTCTCAATAGCCCTCATTGTCCACTATGTTCAGTGAGACCTGTTTTAACCCAGGCTTATGAATGTTATTTTCAATAATAACTTTGATATATTGCTAAACTGAGAAAAATGGCTTCATTTCTGTCAAAAAAAAAAAAAAAAAACAATAGCAAGAAGTGATAAATACAGACATCCTGGAGAACTCTCCAATAAACCACACATCATTTTGTGTTTCCTCTGTATTATCATTGCTCATGTGTTGTAATAGTACACAATAAATTGTGAACATGCATGTTGTGGAGTTTTTCTAAATCTTCACAAGCTTATCTATATTCTTTTGATAACTGAAAGAGAATACTATAACTTTTCATAAACACATGCACCTTAAAAGACATTCATTTTTAGCATAAAATAGCAGGGAGAGCAGTACTAAAGATGATAACTGGAGAACACAATAATAGTGCACATTCATATATACACAGAAAAGTTAAGATTGGTACGTTAAAAAAAATAAAACTACCAAAGGCAAGTTTATAAATCACACAGAATTCTAAGGAAACAAATAGAACCTGTGATGTTGACCTTTTCACTAAACTCATTCAGAAGTTGCTGGTCTTAGCTGTCATCTGAAAAACAGAGATGGCAGTATTCTATTGTAATCGAGAGTGACAGAATTTCCAGTGGGTGTTTACAGTTACATTCCTTCTATTTCCAACCTAACATATATTAAGAAATATAATGTACACCCGACAGCCACAATTGGAAAATTCACTACACTCCTCTGGACCACTCAAAATGGCTAAAACTCCATATTCTGCATGAGCACAAAAGTAAAAGGCCATTATAATTATTGAGTTTTCCTTTCCATTTGTCAGAGACATACAGCTTCTAGCAGTCTACTTTTGCTAAGTGTCTACAATTTTCCCGTGAAGGAGCCTGTGGCATCAGCTTACCACTCTGGGAATAAGAATTATCTGCTTTAGCTTGCCGTTGAACTGCCCATTGTAGCAGGTGAGATTGAATTAAAGTTTCCACCTCCACAGGAATAGAGCATTAATCTTTTTTAGGGTTTCTCAGTTGAAGTCCAGTTTAATCCATCTTTAAAAATGCCTGCATTTGCCAGGAGGACAAGAAAAAGGGTGACCTCACTTCAAGAAATTGAAGCATTGTTAAGAATCCATTAGATGGACAAATCCTATACTTTGTTGCTACAATAAACAAGGTTATGTTAATTAATTTATAAACAGTGTATGGTGCATTTTTAATTTTAAATCAGGAATAAATAATATAATTGAATTTATTAAAATAGGAATTAAGAATAATAGACTTGTTAAAAATGTTATTTATCCTACTCTTCAACTTTCAGAAACTATTTTCCATTATTTTGAAGTGTGTGTATACAGGTATGCCTGGGTGTGGGTATGTGTGGACATGAGTGTAGATGTCCAAGGAGGCCAGAGACATCAGATCACTGTGAAGATTTAGGTACAGCAGTTGCTGCAGGCCACCCTGCATGAGTGCCACCTTCTTCCCCTGCCCTCCCCCCCCCACTCCCGAAAAGTAGCACATTCCTTTAGCCATTGAGCCATCTTTTCCAGTCCAAATTGGCAAACCTTTTAACAGTGGAACCTGTGGGAACAGTGTTCTGGTGGAATTGCAGAAGTCACAAAGCTTGCATTTAATCTAATCTCCGTATCTACTTCTGTATTGACTATGATGAATCTACCATTGTCAGTCTCCATATTCCCGGAATAGACTATCAATAACGCCCTCTGCTATTCTGTTTTCTTCTTTCTCTTTCCTCTGAGTCAATCATTTTCAAAGTGCTAACAAGGCTTTTAACAAATGAATCATAGCTGATGATTATAAACTTCCAATAATATCCCCTTGCATTTACAAGATAAACTAGATTTAACTCAGTCAATAAGTGGCACAGGATCTATGTCCATTTGTAAAATTGTAGAGTCGTGATCTAATATCATTTATCTCGTCTTTCAAGGACTTTCAAGGCCATATTTTTTCCATAATGTTTGAGAATTTTTTGCAATTCTGCACCTTTAGACAGCATTAAGGATGAAAAAAGATGGTACAAGGTAAGGAATTTTTCCTCTTCACATTAAAGTGGACTAGTTATATATTTACTTGTTAATTGGTTTTAATATTATTTTGCTGATTTTTTTCTTTAAAACTAGTTGTAACTTATTATTATCCATTAATGTTGCAAAAAATATTTGTGCATTTTTCCATATCTCTTTTAATGAAGTCATTATTGTACACTTTTATAAATTAACTTTCAAAATATCCTTGTATATTGAGTCATATATTTGTCCTATTTTTGGTTTAAAAATAATGGTGAAGGTTCAATAATGAGGGTAACACAATTTTGTGTTATTATTGCTTTAAGTAAATTTTAGGTGGATGTGCTAAAAAAAGAAAAAGGGAGGAGTTTCTACAGTTTATCAATAAAGAGATAAGTCTAGAAAGAAGGATCCAATTTTACGTGTGCAACAATTTTCTTTGGAATTCTAAATATTGTGACTTCCCAAGAAAAAAACAAAATTTCTTATGAGACAAGTTATCAGATAACATCTGTTATTTGTAATACTATGCTTATAAAGCTATAAATAGAACATACTTAATATAAAATATTAAATAAGTAAATATTTAACAAAATTGCAATCATCATATAAAATTATCTAAATAATCTATCCTAGACAATACAACAAAAAATAAAATCTAGAATGATACATTCTATTCAATAGGAAATCATACTAAACAAGTAGACCCTGAGATTTAGTTGATTGAGAGGTGAACTGAGGCAGGTGGAAATAACTGAACCCTGAAAGCAAGGTGCAACCTGCTGAAAACTGTACTGACTTGCTGGAGTTTATATTGTGCACCTGATATGCCTATGACCGTATCATATCCTCTATCCTGGATTTATGATAATCGTCAACAAATACTTTATTATTAGGGTTCTACAGTAATATACATATTTGATAAATCATTAGATAATTACACATCATCACACGTATAACAATACTAGCCTTTCTATGAAGCAAGATTTAACCTGTATGCTGCTCAGGGCCCTCAGTAGAATCAATACTGTTTAAAGTAGCTTTTAATATTCATTGTGATTTTCTTTTTGTATTAGTGAGGGGAAAAAAGTAACCTCCACAAGTAACTTTGATTGATTCCTTGAAAAGAAATTCACAGTGGTAGGTTATAGTGAAATGTTTAAACTTTTGTTCTCTTGCTTATTAATAAAACCTCAGACATTTAGCTTCATCCTATAGGAAAAACACATCTCAAATAAAGCCACAGAATTATGAGGTATTAAATCACAAGTATGCGAAGATCGGCATAAATGTCACTATACTTGTCATTTTATCCCAGGAAAGACTTCGGAAGTTAAAATCAAATAACAATATTTATTACATTATGTAATAAATTATGCTTATTACAGAATCTCCAGGGCTTGGATACAAAAAAGAAAAGGACAGGATTCTTCCTTGAATAACAAAATCAGCTTTGTCCTCATTAACATGTGTTTTAAATAGAAACCTGAATTAAACATAAATATGTTTCAACCTTGAAAAGATTTGGAAAATATCTCTTTATTTCATTGTTTTTCATTTGTTTGCTTAATACGGTGTTTTTGATGAATGGCAGGGCCTTATACGTGCTAGCAAACATTCTACTACCTATGTGAAATCTCAACATTTTGATGTTCTGTTGGTACACAATTTACAAAATATCTGACATTTAAAAGGAATCTTTTCTTTTTGTATGTTAATAAAGCCTTAGATATACAAAAATTTCAAGGAAGAATATAGGAAAAAGATTAGTGAAAATTTGAAAAAACCTTATTCTTTTAAGTTTGGTAACATACTTAAAGGTGTAATGTTAAAGTGAGTGTCAAAAACCACACGAAAACACAGGCAATTTTTAAAAGTCATGACTTTCTTTTTTTGATATTGATTTCTTTTTTTCTTGATTTTATTGAGCTATATATTTTTCTCTGCTTCCCTTAAAAGCTATGACTTTCATTGTCAAAGTTTCAGAGTACATTTAAACATTAAAATGAATCTAATATTTCCTTCTCAAATCCATACGTCTTTAGCAAATCATATCTTCATCATTAGGTATAGCCTTTAGATTTTTAGAACAAGATTACAAAAATAACATCTGTGTGAATTGAATAGGATTATCCCCCATAAACTCATGTTGTTTTTAACACTTGTCCCATGTGAGTTGCATGCACTATTAGGAGATTTGGAGTGGGTGTGGCCTTGTTGGAGATGTGTCACTGTGGAGGCTGGCTTTCAAGTCCCTATATGTAGTCTGAAGCTACACTAAGTGTCAAAGTTTCTTTCTGCTGCCTGCAGAGCAAATGTAGTACTTTAAGCTACCTCTCCAGCACATCTGCCTGCCTGCATGCCACCATATTCTCCATTAGCTGATAATGGACTAAGCCTCACAAACTGCTAGCCTCAACCAATTAAATGTTTTCTTAAATAAGTGTCTCCATGATCACGGTGTCTCTTCAAAGCAATAGACACCTAAACTAAGACAACACCATCTTATTTTTATAATGAACCCATATGAGAATTCTAAATATCATTTTAGTAGTTTTCATTTCTTTAGTTGTGATCTGATCATCTTACCAACAATTCTCATTTTTTGATTGCTCTGCTGTTACTTTTCTCTTAATCTGTACAAGCTAAGTCAAAATATTGATCCCCTCAATGTTACCCTAGCTAATATTTCCATAATTGCTTTTCAAAAAGATAATGATCCTGATTTTGGTGAGTCTCACATTTTAATATCAAAATCCATAATTTGTTTAACTTAGTAGTCTGTTCTGTCTGGTGTATTTTATATAAAATTCTTCAGCATGTGGACTGAGCCAAGGTCACTTACTGCTCAGTCAGAAGACTAAATATGATTCAGTCTCCAGTACTCACATGGTAGTTCCCAACTACCTGTAACTCCAGCTCATGGGGGTTGAATACCCTCTCCTGATTTCATATCTTTCAACACACTTGTGGTACACATAGCTATATGTAAGCACACAAACAAAAATTAAAAAAAACATTAAAATTTTAAAATTAAATCCTTACTACTAAAGCCACTAAGACATTTTTTTTTCTGGTGACCATATTTAGAATATGTTGAGAGAGAAGAAAACTGGTATGCGAACATTAATTCTGCCTGAGGTATACCTGGGACTGACAGACTTTTGTGAGTATGAGAAAGAGCCTTAATAAGACAGAAAAAAAAATCCCTTGAAGACTTCATAAGTCATACTCTGCCAGATCTTAGCAAAATTAGTAGCAAGAGTAAAGAACTGATGACAACAGAGCCTTCTCAAGTCACAATTCTCAGGTTCCAGAGAGAAATTCCAGTGGTGTTTTAAGCTTTTCTGAAGTGTAACCACTCTAGCCTCTTTCTGCTCTGCCACAAATCAGGTTATAGGATGGAATTTTTTTTTATTTATTTTGTTTTGTTTTTCCTACTGATTACAATTCATTGTTTCTATCAAATCACTTTATTACCATATTTTTTGGATTTAGTATACGTGTGTGTCGCTAGAAATAAAGGAGGAGGAGATTTTCATACCAAAATTTGTGAATTCATGAGTGAAACCAAAAAAAAAAAAAAATACAACATCTACATGTCAAACACTGTACAGTGAGAAAAGTTAATAAGCTATTGAATGTACAACAGGAATAAGGAATGGGTGTTAGTCTAAATTTATGAGAGGAAAAAACAACGGGATAAACAGAAAACATATTCAGTAGCATCACATAAGTAGGAAAGCATTAAAAACTCAAAATGTAGTATAGGAAAAAGAGAGCAGAGCTGTGGATTCCTGGCGTGGAGAAAGAATAATAGAACAATTACCCAAACCTTCAAGAGAACTCTCCAGGCAAAAGGAGAACTCTGAATCCATGGCACTGCTGCTTCACTGAGAGAGTGGCTATGCAGGTCAAAACTTCTCAAACTATATACTTCAAATATTGTGTGATAGTTTTGGCTCAATAAAACTCCATTATACAGAAATAAGATTTTTATTCTATTTGTCTGCCATTGAGTTTTATTAGTTGGTGGGACTGATTTAGGTTTCTGAGGACAAGATTCCTCAAGAACACTTTTATCAAAAATGTGCACACACAATATGTACCATACAAAAATAAACACATACTATGCACTGTACAAAAGATGCTCACACCGAATTTACTACACAAAAGATGCTCACACAGTATGCACTACATGGAAATCTGACAGTGTATGTTTAGAGTTTGACTCGTACACAATTTGCAATGAAAATAAAGCTATTCGCTATACTGAAACCAATTTTTTCATTCCATATATTTCATTATTCTTATTAGTGTGTTTGCTGTTTTAGTCTTAAAAGCAATTATAACATTATGACATTTTCTGCAATAAATGGAATATAAAATTGAGAAATAAACTAGAAATAATAGGTCAATGTGATAAGGCAAAGAGTTCGCTGAATTTTTTAAATCAAAAATTAAGCTCAAAATCATTCTGATATTAAATCGAGAGTAAAATTCATTCATCATTTCTATTGCATAGTTTTGAGCTTTCACCTTTCATAAACAGTTAAAATTTTCATGATGTTAATAATACAAATTTGAGTCCACCAGAAATATGACTTGTTCAATTATGCGTTAGTGCAACCATGCAGTGAGAAGTAAACACAGGGATGTTCTTTATTTCCTTGTATACTAGCTGAGGACATAGGCAACCAGGCACGAAGCATTGTCAACAGATGCAAGGATGTGGAGAAATACTAATATGAACACTTCTACAAAGTCAATTAGCTAGCTCTGCAAGCTATTAGCAGCTGCCTATATTAGTCCATCATAAACTAGCCAGGTTAAATAAAAATAATGCCCAAAATAAATAACATAACATTTTTATGTGCAGTATCCTTGGAGAAAAAAATGAAATAAATGTCAATAAATTTCATGATCAAATACAAAGCAAAGATTTGCAAAATGTTGGTGAGGAATCATGTATTATAAAAAATAAATTTGTTATAGTAAATCTTCAGTGTTCAAAACTGAAAGGAAATATTCTAGGTTTTATAAGTATAAGTATAATCATATAGAGAAGAATGTCTGAATGTCTAAGCATATCTTAATTACTCAAAAGCAATATGCAAAGTAGGAAGCTAGAGGAAAGTATATCCAGGAATATAAATCAGAATGCATCAGCAGAGACCTGAGTTCAAACATATTTCATATTTTGGTCACAACCAGATTTCAGAAATAAATAGGTATAGATAGTGAACCTCAAGCAGTATTCTCAGTGAAGTTTTCTAGGCAATCACAATAAAAAGAAGCAGTAACTATATTACTAAGTATACAAACATTGAAAATAAAATTAAAACCTATTAATATCTCATATTTATTCTAATAAGAGAAGGTTAGGAAGCTACGTGTGCCAAAAGGAATAACTGAATTTAATTTGGCATTTTACAATTTCAAATGTTTCAGAATAACTATTTATCTGGTTGTGTGTTTTCTAGATCTATTTTTGTTCATATTCTTCCATTTTTTAATTAGTGCAACAAAGGAGAATATGTCACATATCTTCAAAGACACAGAAGTTTAAAGGTTGTTGTATCATAATGACCAAAATAGGAAACTTCAGACATTTACAAAGAGCAGAACATATGGGATGTTTTTAATATTGCTGTAAATGAATAATTAATACAGCCAATGCTATGACCACTAGAGAAAACAATTGGAGCCATAGAAAGAAAATACGATAAGGTAGTTATTTTTTAGTTAGACAGTAAATAAAGTGAAACCTTATGATATGCAAATCTGTTAAAAGTTAGCAAAGTAACCTTCATGAGGAAGTGAGAAAGAGCTTAGAAGTTACAGGCCTAACACGCTGTGTTCTTCACTGGTAACACAATAGGAATTATTGTGTTGATTTATGAAGTCAGTCACCCTGGGATGTGGTGAGGTGAGAGATACTAGAGATATTAAAGGATTGAGTATATGGTTACTAGAAAGAACACTTAGAGCTGATGTAGATAGCAGAAATTAAAGTTTATTCCTGAGTAATGCAGTTGTTCAATCATTAGAGTCTGTGAGTTTGTCCAAAAGGTTCCTGTCACTTTTAAAATGATACCTGCAAAATGCTCTGTCCATTTGTTTATATATTGAATGTAGAGAGAATATTTTTAATTGTTGAATTTATCAAAATTTATATCAAAACGTTACTTTACAAATGATGTTCAGTTGAATGATTGCATATTTTAATACATTTTAATTGAGTGCTTATTTAAATTTCTAGCATGTTTTGAGATAATAGCTGTGTGTGTGTGTTTAAGATAAGAACATCACACACACACACAGCACAGTAGAGAGCCCTTGTGATTTTTTTTTAAGCTGCTGCTAATTTCAGGCTGACAGGAGAGGTAGTTTAATTAGTGAACTGCTAATATCTATTTAAGTGAGCAGCCAGGGAAAGCTCTGCTGTAGAAAGGACATGGGAAGACCCTGGCTAGGCCCTTCACTTCGCCTCTTGCAACTGTTTTAAAAAAAGAAAGAAAGAAAGAAAGAAAGAAAGAAGGAAGGAAGGAAGGAAGGAAGGAAGGAAGGAAGGAAGGAAGGAAGGAAGGAAAGAAGAAAGAAAGAAAATAATTTTCCTAAATGTAGAAAAGAAAGTGAGAATAAAAAGAACAGTATGTCTAGATTCACAAAATACAATTCATTTTGGAATACTGCCTATTTAAAAAAAAAATACAAGTCAATATCTTGAAAACACCAGACTCGAAAGGATGAAAGACAACACTTGTAATTCGTGTGGTTTTCCTTGGAAAAGAGAAACTACCGACTATGAAAATCAGGGTTAGCAGTTGGACGCAACCATATAAACCAAATAATCAAAGTATTTATATAATGCTGAATCTGTCATTACTCCATTACTTTCTTTGATTAGTTACATGAACTCACAATTCCTTAGATTTTTTATTTCAACACCAAAAAAGAAAATATGAAAACAATGTAAAAATAAAAAGATCCTTAAATATAATTAGTTATGTAAAATAAATATTTTAAATATAATACGGGTTACTTATAATTTAATTTAAGAACTGACTCTTATGAAACTGAATTATAGTCCCTAAAGTTTTGAATTAGTAAATTTATTCCTAAGTGCAATTATTCTAATATTTTCAAAGGATACTAAAGGTATGAATTTCTATATAGAGTCAAATCCTGAATTAGGATAAAATAACAAGATTTAAAGTCAATCTCATGGTTTAATTTGAATGATAGATATACTGAATAAATGTGTTTACTAATTGTGTTTGTTTATGTGTAAAACACTTCTGAGAATAATCTTGTCACTGTACTGTTCAGTGTGCTGTAGACTGATGAAATAATTCACAGAAATTCAACCAATAGGACTAATAACTTCCATCATATGGTAACCCCTAAAATCATACAAAAGAAGCAAAAGACTTGGAGTTAATAAGAAAAGAGCAGTAATAAATTTTATAAGCAAATACACTGAAACACAGAAGTATATAAAACTGTCTGTTATTATAAAGAAAGTATTTATAAAAGACTTTTAAAAGACAAGGACGGACATATATATAAATGCTGGACTACACATTCCCAAGGGTTCCCATTTTTCCTTTCTTATAGAATATTGATCTTATACACCTCCTGGGACACCTGGGAACCCCTCCAGAGTCAAGTCTCTTGCCAACATTAAAATGGCTCCCTTAATTAAGATGTCTACTTCCCTGCTCCCTCATCCACCCCTCCTCCATCCCAAACATCCCATTCCCTCAAGCTTATAAATGAGAAGATATGTAAAGAGCAACTGAATATTTAATTTCACAGATTAGATTACAAAAGCCTAACATTAACAAGGATACTAAAGTCTCAGTCATCTGTATTAAAGCAAGTGATGTACGACAAATGGTAGAAAAAAAAAACAACTAAAACACCTGCTTACCACGAAGACAGAGTATTTCATTAAAATGAGCTTTGTGTTCAAAGACAGGTAAATGTAAATATGAAGTTGATGTTCAGAAGTTACGTATTGTCTTTTCAAGGAAGCAAAATGTATATAGAAAGATGGAAATAAACAAAGGTAAAAGAAAATCCTGTTTTCAGGGCATTCTGACGAATATGAATAAGTAGATTACCTAAGTGACAGTGACATTCAGGAATAAAAAAGCCCATCGGGTCCATGTTATTATGAGATTTGTGCAATGGGATTCAATATCATTTTATGAAGGATTTTGTTTTATCATAAGTGAAAGAACCAATCATACAGCAAAAAGATCATACAACAAAAACACAGTATCAATCTTCTCTCCTCTTTCATACTCAGTGACATGAATCTCTTTTCTTTGTTAAAGGACTTCTAAAGTATTTTATAGATCTTGTATATATATATATATATATATGTATGTATATACACATACATATATATACATGAATATTTACATGTATGAAGCCTGATTACACTCATGAAGAGTTAATGTAAAACTCAGAAACAGACCAGCTTTATTGCTGTTTTTACTTTCTCATAATATTCTTTATAAAGTCTTTTAATTTTATTTATAAACATGTAAATGTATTTCTGAAATTAACTTGTGGTGTCTGCTCCTTTTTTGTTTAAATATGGCAACATCAATAAAACTCAACATAAATTTGGTTTTTAAACATTTTAGAATGGTTTTACATTTTTATTAACATTTCAAAAGATTTGGAATTTTCTTTATTACTGAAATAGAATATTATTTATTGCCAATAATATTTTAGATCTTTTGAATTTCACTGAAACCAATTACTTTTTTTGAAATTAAATTTGGTATATTTATAACTTTAAGTCTTTAGAGTGATATTTTGAGAACTTTAATACATAAGGTATGCTAATTTTATTTATTATTTTGAATTGACTAGTGGGTTGTAATAAAGTCAAATTATACAAATATTCAACATATATATTTAAAGGAGGCATATTATATGTCTTTGCTTTACCAACTTGTACAAAATATAAAATTTATATTCTAATTATGTATATGTCATTTTCTTACATTGCTTTACATTGCAATTCACTTCATTTATGAAGAGCATGAATTAGCATCTGTGTGGCAACTACAGTTATTAAATTTATCTAAATAATTAAATATAGTTACTTCCTCATTAGGTGGAAAGGTTTTATGTGGTCTTGAAGGGAATTACAAAATTACCTCATGTGAGGGTTGCAACTTTGTTTCATGTGACAATATGCAACATGCTTCAATTTGTATATGGTAGCGATTGCCAGATCTTTATTTCTTTGTATTACTTGAGATAATTGCACTTTTGACTTTCTTAAAATCACATTTTTCCAAGTTTTATATTTCTAGAATTTTTATTTTGGGAAAGAGTACTTAATTGTTTATTTATCCACAGGAAGATAATTTTAAGACGATGTCATTTTATATAGTCATTTTTTCTCTAAAATTTTTTTTTCCATGGGCCTTTTTTTTTAATTTTTATTTATTTATTTATTAAAGATTTCTTTTTCTGATGGAGTTGAGAGAGGAAGGTAACACATGATAGCACATGATAAAGACAGAGGCTCACTTTCTGGAGTTAGTTCTCTTCTTCTACCTTTATACGGATCCCTATCAAATTCAGTTCATCCGATTTGTGTGGCAATGTTTATTGTTGGACCATCTACCTGGCTATATATAAATGTGTTTTTTAACTTCTATTTCATAAATTTAAACAAAATCGCTTTTGAATATCTATCTTATTTTTAAAGGTTTTTCTTGGCCTTAACATGACCATTTTTCTTGGTGTGTGTTAACCATTTGGGTTCCTGCACCTAGGATATTTTAATCATTATGTTCCAAGTCAAAGTT
This sequence comes from Alexandromys fortis, assembly GCF_014885135.2. NCBI lineage: Eukaryota > Metazoa > Chordata > Mammalia > Rodentia > Cricetidae > Alexandromys > Alexandromys fortis. The sequence goes on from NW_026068018.1 coordinate 4,534,646, forward strand.
AGTCTCACCTAAGAAATACGGTATAACACTTCAATATCATTTTAAAGCAGCTGTGTTTTCTGTGCATCTCTCGATGAAATGATTTTATTTGATATTTACTCTTATTTTACTTTTTCTACTTATCTCACCTTACCTAAACCGATTCTTATACATTTACAAACTCTCGTCTTTCCCAGATCTGTTTCTTCTGATGTAATGATGTCATATAACATATTGATTTTTTTAGTAAAATAATCAGACATATAATGATGTACATATGTGTATATACACATTCATATTATATATAAAATTATATTACTATATTATTTTATTTTTATATTAATATACAGTATTATGGTATATGTATAAATAAGATACACATATATGATACTGATATACACATATGATATTTTTATTACTTCAGCTATAATTAGATGTTTACTTTTATTAACATATTTAATCATATTCCTTTTAAGAGTTTGTTCAGGAAACTTCATTTGAAAAAAAAAACAGAATTGATCCCCCTTTCTTCCTATTCTTACATTTACAACATTCTTTAAAAAATTTCTCTGAGGAAGCAAAAATATTTTAACAGCATTGCTTACTTACTTACTTGATGTGGGAGTGATTTCTTATTAATAAAGAAACTGCCTAGGCCCCTTGATAGGCCAACCCTTAGGTGGGTGGAGTAAACAGAACAGAATTCTGGGAGAAAAAAGCTTAGTCGAGGAGTAACCATGGTTCTCCCACTCCAGACAGACGCAGGTTAAGATTCTCCCTGGTAAGCCACCTCGTGGGCTACACAGAATATTAGAAATGGGTTAGAACAATATGTAAGAGCTTGCCAATAAGAGGCTACAGATAACAGGCCAGGCAGTGTTTAAAAAAATACAGTTTCCGTGTAATTATTTCGGGGCATAAGCCTGCCATGTGGGAGCCTGGCTGCCTGAATGCAGCCCTGCTGCTCCTAATTCTACACTTACTCACTGCTGGTAGAATGCAAACTTGCACAACCACTTTGGAAATCAGTGTGGCGGTTTCTCAGAAAAGTTAGTATCAATCTACCTCAGGATCCAACAACACCATTCTTAGTCAAAATGAGACACAAAAGACGCTCAATCATACTATAAAAGCCTTTGTTCAACTGTGTTCCCAGCAGCATTATTTGTAATAGCTGTAACCTGGAAATAATCTAGATGCCCCTCCCTCAACCGAAGAGTGGACAAAGAAAATATGGCACATGCACACATTAGAGTAC
>NW_026068018.1:4543297-4544918 GCF_014885135.2 Alexandromys fortis
AAAAAAAAAAAAAAAAAAAAAAAAAAAAAAAAAAAAAAAAGACATCTTGAATGTTGCATGCAAATAGATGGAATAGAAAACACTATCCTGAGTGAGGTAACCGAGACCCACAAAGAAGAATACGGTATGTACTCACTCATAAGTACATACTAGCTATAAACAAAGTACATTGATACGATAGTTCATGATCCCAGAGAAAAAAGATATCTTGATCGAGGGAGCCATTATAGGGTTAGCAGAAACCTGGCTCTAGAGAAATTCCCAGGAATCCACAAGGATGACCCTACCTTAGACCCTAAGCAATAGAGGAGAGGGGGCCCAATCTTGACTTGCCCTGTAGTTAAACTACACCATAGTTAAATATCACCATAGAACCTTCATCCAGCAACTGATGGAAACAGAGGCAGAGACCCCCAGCAGATCACTGGACTGAGCTCCCAATGTCCAGTTGAAGAATGGGAAGAATGAGAATATGAGCAAAGAGGTCAAGACCATGATGGGCACACCCACTGAGACAGACCAATTGAGCTAATGGGAGCTCACCAACACCAATAGGACTGGGAAGAAATGAGCATAGGACCAAACTAGTCCCTCTGAATGTGTTTGAGAGTTGTATGGCTGGGGTAGACTGAGGGGCCACTGGCAGTGGCACCAGGGTTTATCCCTACTGCATGCACTGACTTTTAGGAGCCTATTCTCTTTGGATGCATACATTGCTCAGCCTAGAAATAGCAGGGAGGACCTTGGACCTTCCCCAAACAATATGCCTTACCCTCTTTGAGGATTAGTTGGGGGTGTGATGGGAGAGTGTGGTGGAGGGGATGGGAGGAGGGGAGGGATTTGAAACTTGGTTTGGTATTTTTTTTAAAATCGAATTAATTAATAAAAAGAAAAAACGATGTGCTAGAGAAACAGACATATATGGATGAGCTCACTGCCTTAGTGGCTTCACCGTGTAAGTATAATGTTATGCCCCTACTTATTAAGACACGAGTATGTTTATTCCTATTTTATGATTCAAGGGCAAACATTTCTTCAGTGTAACTGGTTTTGTTACTTCATTTTCAGTATTTAAAAGTTTATTTCTATTTTTGTGTGTATGTTTGTGCATTTTGTCTGTATTTTGCCTATGTATCACATACCAGTTTGGTATCCACAGAGGTTGTAAATGATCACTAGATCTCCTGCATTAGACTTATGGATGATGTGACTCACAATGTGAGTGTTGGGAATTGGATCTGTGAAAGTTGTCCTTTTTAACCTCTGAGCCACTTCTATTACAGCCCCTTATTTTATCTTTAAAGTTCTACCATTTGCTTCTATTTTCAAATCATACGTAAGTATGAATTATAGATTACATCTCCATTTTTAACATGCAACCAAGTAAAAGAAGAATCCATATTCATACTCTACATGTTCCAGATCCTGAATCATGGAGGACTACTGGAGTCATTCATATAAATCTTCAGCATCAATCCTCTTGCACTTTTACTTAGACTTGCCAAGTTTAATAAACAAAGAAACTGACAAATAGTTCTATTAAAATATAATAATAAACAGCAAATATTGTTACCATTAAATATGTCACAATATTATAGAAGGAATATTTCATATATATATA
>NW_026068018.1:4545028-4553776 GCF_014885135.2 Alexandromys fortis
TCTTGTAAAGCATGTTTCTAATATGGCAAAGGGAAGATATTTGCAGTGTGACTACCACCAAAGGGCATTGGCAGCACACACCAAAGGCAGTGTACTGTAACACAGAGAGGGATGCAAATCTTATATGAGCCATTGCTCCCCTGATTCTAAGCAAAATTTGATAGTACTTTATAAGTGCTTCTATCAAATAAATATAGAATGATAAACCCTTTGCTTGACAAAAAAGCTTTATTGATAGGGGAGGTAACGATTGTAATTGTTCCTTTGGTGTGTGAGAACCGTGATCTTTAATAATTTCATCTCGCTCAAGTATTTGAAGTGAAAGGGAAGATATGCCTCCAGAAAAGGACATGGGGTGAAGGAAGACAAGGGTAAGGGAAAGAGATTTGACCTAATTATGTTAACATGTCTTGCTTAATATGCTCTAAATTCAGAGCTAATGCCTTCCAGAAGATTTGGCAATATAATATGCCACATGAAGGAGTTTATGGTGGTTATAAGCAATAGGAGATCTGGATGATTACTTTAGAAAATCATATGGTCTTTAAAATGATAAACCAAGTAGATAATGTGGAATGTATTAATTTTCCATCTGTTTTAAATATTCATAATTTCCATATCAGTATTTATGGCAAATATATGCAAAAGTTATATAAAAGAACTCAAAACTTATTTTCTCTATTGAGAAAGGGTTTTCCTGTCTGTCGCTGGCTGTCCACGATCTTGCTCCTTAGACCAGGCTCATCCCAAACTCAGAGATCTGCCTGCCTCTGTCCCAAAACACACGCAGCTAATGCTTAGCACCTAAAACCTATTTTTGGAGGTAAATAAAAGACAAAAGTAAGGACAACCCCTATAAAATTAGTCTAATACCTAAATCTGAGATTCCTACCCTTTCAAAAATGAAGTCCGTTTCTTCAGAATAAATTTTTATATATATATGACATTGTAGGGAAAGGTAAGCAATGCCTCTGCCCTTAAGGAAATGCTGGTTGGCAAAATCAAATACCTCTCCTCACCAACACTGAAGAACTTTAATAAGAGGTTATATTATTCATTTCACAGAATTATCATGCCCATTGCATTGCTGATAAACACAAGAGCCTTTAAAATGCTGTAACCCAGGTCAAAAATAGGCAGGCCTAAACCCCCATTTTAAAAAAATCTTCTTAACATCTGATCATGTTATTCAAGCTACAAAGTAAGCACATGAGAGAGACTAATAAAATTACTTTAAAAAAGACCAAGCAGTACATGAGCTTTGCAGAGCCTCTCCAAATGTTTTATGTCTTTCGGACTTTTAAGTACTGTGACCCAAATAATGATTTTGATTCAACTCAAAACTGGAAGACACATGTGGAATCTATCTGCTCTTCACACTTGATTGGCAAATCAGTCAAGCCACCGAAACTCATGCATATGACACCTTAGATATCCAGACGGAAACAGATGCCAGCACAACATAGACAATTGCTCTCGTTCCACCTGCCTGCCTGTTAAAAGTCTTGCATGCCTGAAGTGTTAGGCATTCCCACAGTCTTAAAGTCAGGCTTCTTTAGTAAGTCTCTGAAGAGAAGATTCTTAATTAAGCAAATATGCATAAAAGCATATGACCAGAAATCTCATACCTTTTTCGTCTCTGACAAATTTAGAGAGAAAAATCTTAATATTTGTCACTTTGCTTAAAACTTAGAATAATATTTTTTTCTGCTTCTTCGACCTGATAGTGCTTTGCATAGACAAAGACTTTATTTATTTTTTGGAGGTTCAGCAATGAATAAATATGCAATGCAAAAGATTCTCAGTATCTTCTTCTAATATGGACTAGAGATAAAATTTATAAATTTCTTGTGCTCTATAAAAGAGTATGCAGACCTGAAGCACAGTGCCCTCTGGTGCACATACTGCATAAAATAAAAATATTTATATAACCTTATCTGAATGAAACAGACACCAACATAATAAAGTTTGATTCTTCATAAATACCGGCAACTAGGAGTAACAAACTCTCCACTTAAGAAACAAAGAAACAATCCAAAGTGATAATTTGCATAAATAATCTTAATGACAAAGATAAGTATGATCTAATTGATTTAAGTGACCCCTGATACAGTGATCTATTTAATGCAATCTCTGGGCTGTGTGGGGAAAAAGCATTCTTTGAGAATTTTAATAGATGACTTCTTTTGCACAGCTTACTTAGACTTCAAGTTTAAAGGATTGATACAGTTAGCAGCCTTACATATTAATCCTCTTCGGGTTGTTTGCTCTCATGCCCATCTGTCTGGAGTTCCTTTATAGTTATACCTTTGCTTTTTCTCCAAGCTCAAGAATATACAATTGCATTCTTGTAAAAGAGCATAGATTGGCAGAACTCAGAGGTTTGTAGAAGGTTTCATTCCCCTTTTCGGCTGAAGAAAGCCATCAACTGATAAAAGTTTTAAAAGTAATTTTCAAACAGGTGAAATTATAATTAAAAAAGACTTCAAGAACACTGGCATATTTTCTCAAAAGTTAGCGAGTTAAGAAAATAGTTAACTATTTTTCTATAATGTGTCACACCTACATGCAGTAATTTTAGATGGCAAGAAAACATCACTGTGGTGTTTGGTCAATGATAACCGTTTTGAAACTTTCCATTGGAGCAACCCTTATTTATACACAACCTCTAAGGAGGATATCTACAATTGTTTTCCTTCATACCTGTATATCTTGTATCTTGTGCTAAATCCCTGTCGGCTTCTGTCCACAAAATCTGTATACTCCTGTGAACGATGGAAGGGTCCCTTATCAGAAAGGAGCCAGTCGAAGGGGCTTGTGGCATGCTGGTCAGAGACAGCAGCAACCGCTAAAACCCAGCAATGAAGACTCAGTACTATCCACTCCCATAGAGCCATCAGAGAGGAGAATTCAGCACCAGCTCTGCGCCGCCATATCATGCTTCCACTGGGGATTTAGAGTCTTCATCCTCTCAGCTTTCCCTCAACACCTAGACAGAATACACAGGCAATTAGTTACCCTGCAAGAGACTCTCCATCAGCTGAGGTGCTGAGCTGGCAAACTTCTCTGAATTTAGTCTACTAGATGCTTTTAAATTAGATGATAGCAGAAGTGATCAGGAAACAACACAAAATTACTTTTACATGGCTACATATCTTTTATACTTTGTATTCAAATTTCCATTTCAATGGAAAAGAAATAATTATATAAATTATAAGCTATATAATAACAATGTCATCAACTGAATTATTCATTAAATATCTGGAGTAATAATAAGCTTGAGTGAATATTTATTTTTCTGTTTAAACTATTTATAAAATTCTATATGATCAAAATAATCACCTTTATTATATTATTATGTAAAAGAATATTAAAATGTATTATAAATAAGCAAATAAGAACACAAATTTTAAAAATATGTACAGTTGATATTTATAATTTATTTGTAATGTTTATGTTGGGATATATATACATACATTGAGATGTTTATATACATAAAATTTTGGCATTAATATGACACAGTGTGTGTGTGTGAATTTTGAAACATTTTCATATTCTGGTTATCTTTGTTTTCCACTTTATTTGAGGTAGGAATTTTTGTAGTTTTATGCACTACAGATGCCAGAAAAGCTGGCCCAGGAGATTTTAGAGAGTTTCTTTCTCTGTCTCTGTTCTCTCCCAGAGAGTGTTGGGTTTTTAAATATGCATACTCATACTGCCATGACTTTCTTGTTTTTTACAACAGAACCAAACTCATCTCTTATTGTTATGTCAGGGTATCTGGATTTGCTTGGTTTTGTTTTCTAGATAGTGTCTCACTGTGTTGACCAGTCTAGACTCCATTGCAGTATGTCTGCCTGTTTCTTAACCTCTTGAAATTGGATTAAATGTGTGTGCTACCACACCTAAATCCTCCATCAATTTTGAGAAATGAATTTGAAATATTTATTTTGAAAATATCTACATAATAAACACAGACTAAAATAATAACTCTAAAAATATCTGTACAACCAGGTGGTACTAGCACATGCCTTTAATCCGAGCACTAGGGCGGCAGAGGCAGGTGGATTTCTGTGTGTTCGAGGCCAGCCTGGTTTACAAAAGCTAGTTCCAGGACAACCAGGACTGTTTCACAGAGAAACACTGTCTCAAAAAACATTACAAAATAAAACACATAATAAAATCAAATATCTGAACATTATCAAGTATGTGTATATAGACGGATGATAATAGAAACAAAGCTGAATATTTATGGCAGATGTATTTATCCAATAATATTTTTTGTATTTTCTTAAAAGTTTTCCTTTATACTAGAAAAATTTGTAATTTAGTTATTTCTCAAGACTTTGAAACATCCACATATATCTCGGTCTTATTCATATGGAAATTCATTTAAAACAATTTACTATTAGTTCTTATATAGTATGATAGGTATAAAAATATCTGAAGGAATTCATGGCTTCTGATAGTTTACAAACATCATTCTCAAATCAGTCATTTCAAAACTTCCAAATTTCTTGAGTAAAATTTGTATATATTGTCTTACTTATGTGGGAACTATCTTTAACAAATTTGAGGTTCATTTACATTTATTAACTCATTATTTTGCAGTACAGCGTAATGTCCCTGTGGCAAACAAATATCCCTCATCTTTGCCAACCAAGCATTCATGAATATCTATTCCATTTTAAAAAGAATTGCATGTTTTATATTCCAATAAGNACAATTTGTTTTAGATCTGTATTCAATATCTAATTGGAAGGAAATAATTTTGATTGAAAGTAATTCATAATCATGCTGTCTTCCAGGGCCTTCTGATTAACAAGTAAACTGAGATGAAGCCTGTTGAAAATTTATAAACAAAGATGACTAATAGCTTTTAAAATGATACTTCCAAAGCAAGATTACATCACTCTAAATCACGGAGAACAATTTTACAGACTCTGGATAGTCCGGGTTTGTCTACAGGAGCGGGCTCTGAAACATGATGCTGGTGGTAATGTACCAGTAAGCTCTGAGCTGCCCTTGTGTCTCATTTCCTCATCTGAAGACGCTTTACTTCATCAGTGCTTTGTTACTGAACTGAATGAATGGCATCAATGCTTCTATGAAGGATGGTTTGATAACTTAGTTTCCAAGTTCTAAAAAGAGCTGCTTTCTGCTGTGTTTTGCTGAGACAGCTGGAGATATCAACTGAAAGTAACTGTATTACTAAGGATGCACTATCACAGGATACAATAAGAAAAAAAATATCAAAAAAGAAATAATCAAATTCATCAAGATTTAATTTTCAAATTAGGAAAGCTGTAATATTATCGTGACTTTGCCATAAATAAATTTTGTGATTATTTTGGCTGAAACAAAAAATAAAAATGTCAATGCAAACTGTTTTCTAGAAACTCTAATTATACTTTTTAAAGATAGTTCTAAAATAAAAGGAAGAAAAAACAAGAAATAATGAAAATCAAATTAGAAAACCAAGACTTTATATTGCAATATGTATTCTTAAAAATTATCATTGGTAACATACTTTTTCACAAAAGGAGGTAAATATTGATATAGCTTGCTCTTTAAAGTATTTGTTACATATAATATTCTTGAAACCTCCATTTTCACATATTAATAGTCTTTGTTGATTTTTTCATGCTCTAATTTTATTTGCAAAATACAAATGACAGTTAAAAAATCATTGCGTCCAAAAATACCAAAATGATATATGACATAATGTCTAATAACATGAATAATACATATCATAATACCATACAATTCCTGGAGACAGTAACAATTCCCCCCTAGTCCTCTGTGATCTTGATCCCAATGTCAAATTTTATGTTTATCTAAATTAAAAATATAAAATGTATCTGAAATTCAAAAAATCTTTAAAAACAATAACGTATCTCACATAATATTAACACTGAATTTCTAATATGGCTGAAAGTATGAATATAAAAAACAGTGTTAGAAATTGACTTTTAGAATTGATTTTAACTCATGTCCAAAATAATTTAAAAATATAATTCTATCAAACATCTGTATTTAATTTCAGCCAATGGGAAAACCCATGGAAAGTTGTTGGACCAGTATATTATTAACATTCATTCTCTCTCACCCATCCATCCCCCTCACCATTCAGTGTCAAATGCACATATATAGTCATAATTTCTAAGAAACAGTGAAAGCCAGGAAGGCATCACATATTTCTAGAAGACTCTACGCTGGATTCTAAACATCCCACCATGTGAAAGCACTGAAAAAGAAAAAAAAAAAAAAAAAAAAAGCCTTCACATCTATGCTTAGCAATTCAGAGGCTGGCAAACATAAAAGAACGAACGCTTTTCTCTAGAGAGTTAGTGTTTCAATTCCAGGGTGGGATAACTCATAATTTAGAAAGTTATAATAAAATGAATATTGCAGTTCATCTACAGTGTGTAAAATAAAGATGGATGTAAGCCATATTAGGACTAAGAAAACCGTTTCTCTGCCAGACTTATACTATGAGTACCCTGCACAAAAACTGGTTCTTTTCCAGTATCAGCAAGTGCTTCTATCTGCAGAGCCATCTTTCCAGCCACAAAGCACTCACTATTAAAAATGCTTGACAATGTATAAATGTGATCAATATTAAGTTCCAGGTTAGTGAAAATGGTTATCAAGATTGGGCATGTTACCATGATTGGAGAAAAATGAAAAACATTTTCCCTATGCCATTTTATTTATTTTTTTAAAAAAACAAATGGTCAGCCAGGCAGTGGTGGCACATGCTTTAATTCCAGCACTTGGGAGGCAGAGGCAGGTAGATTTCTGTGAGTTCGAGGCCAGCCTGGTATACAAGAGATATTTCCAGGACGACTCCAAAGCTACAAAGAAACCCTGACTAGAAAACCAAAACCAAAAACTAAATAAAACAAAAACAAACAAACAAGCAACAACAACAACAAAAAACTTATTTAACACCAAACAGATCTTCTTCAAGTAGAGTCAAACATGATTGTCTCAGTAAGGCTCTGTGTGTATGCCATACTGTGTTTTCATTTTAATTTAAACAATAACAAAGTGGAGATTGAAATTGGGAAGCTTGAAATGCCTTTCCCTTAGAAAAGTCATAAGGATGGATAATTTTAAATAAACTCTGTAATTAAGTAGGAGACAAAAAAATCAGGTTTGCAAAATATTGTGCTCTTCACACAGTTTTTACAATAAAATTATCAGCTACGGATCCCATCAATCATGATAATCTTTTTCATCAATGCTCTCTTATTTTGCTCTTTATAAATGTATAATGTTATATGTTAGTACATATTAGTCTATTCTTTAGAAAAATGAGATTCATAGTAAATAAATTGTCATCAGGGCAAATATTCAGCAATAGGTATTCCACGCAAGTTGATCCAGCCAATCTCTAGCCCTTCACACTATCAACTAATCTGAAATGACAACAAATGGACATGCGCTTGGAATAGTGCTTCCAGTCTAAAATGAAATAAAACTATAACCTTAAAGAGAAATAGAAATTCCAATTATTATCAAATATTAATTCAGACTATTATAATCAAATAATCTGAATAAGTGTGTGTGTGTGGGGGGGGTTATGGAGCTCCGTGTTTGCATGATCTATAGATTTTTTTTTTATTAAAGTGAAGGTTCAAGATAAATATGATTCATTATTTTTTAAAGTATGTAGCACAAGCAGAAGTCAGAAACCCTTTTCAGGTTTTATGCTATGTACTACTTTATTGAAAGTTGTAATAATGAATGATCTGACATATGCTGTGGGTGTTCTGTTCAAAGAAATTATAAAATTAATCCTAGAAGTTTAGTTAAATCAATCTTACAATAAAATAACCCTCAAAATAAATATACTAGCCAACAAACCTATACCAGAATTAGAGCTGCATAATGGTAAACTTGATAAAAATTCTGTAGAGTTAAATTAAAACATAGTTTACTGAATAGCACCATAAATTTTGATTAAGGTCAGTTTTATCTTGGTGTTCTCAAAATGATCTAATGATGGCAAGATACATATTGTATCTTTTAATATCATTCCTTAGAAAGACCCTGAATATAAAATAATGGATCTGAAGAGATTGCTTTTCTAGATATAAATTAATAATGATAAATATTAAATTTGGCACCCCCACACACCTACATGAACATAGAGCATCAATTCTCTATGTGTGTGGGTATGACGTTCTTAGATTTGTGTATGTTGGCTTAAGGTTTTGAATCCCCAAGATTTGTGAGGTTACATCACTTTATTGCTGTGGTGAAATACTGATACTCTACAATTTTAGGTTTGTCACACCCTAAAACTGCTAATACTTTAATTGGGCATTGGATTTTGAAAGGTGATGAAGTTCAAAATAGTAAAATGAGCCAGAATTTGTCATTTAGTTAATACAACAAATTTATGAACATAACATAGACTTTACCCATGTGTGACTTCTTTTTAACATAGTTAGCACTTCCCTCTTCCCTTCACTTTTTTGGAAGTGTAGAATGATTATCTCTGTGCCTTTCCTGAAAATAACCAACTTTAATGTGTAAAAGTGAGAAAATGGTCATGGCAACACTAGGCATTACAGTGTCACTGACAGAAATGAGAACAACAGAAAACTTAACGCAGTTTGAAATAACATTCTTTCAAAAATGATGACATGTTTTTACTTTTAAAGTAAAAAAAAAGCTATAAATTACAAAGAGAAAAAGATCACTCATAACAATAAAGTCACCTAACTATAAAGTCAC
>NW_026068018.1:4553888-4556327 GCF_014885135.2 Alexandromys fortis
TGTGTGTGTGTGTATTCTAAAATTCTTTTGGAATATACTGTCATTATCAAATTTATTATTTAGTATAAGCTTCAAAGATCAAAATTAAAACTTCACGAGTATTCCAAATGTTTTCACTATCCTGGTGATAACATCTCCAACAGTTTTGTTCATGTACTCTGAATACATGGAGTCTTCCTCCCAAGATTGGCTAAGTTCATCATTTGGAACCGAAAAATGTACATACTATTTTGTACACAGTAAGCTTTTAGCACTTGAACTGAATTTAACTTCTTGTCTTCTAACTTGATAGGCTATTTGACTATGTCTTCTGATAGTAGATAGATATTCACATTATATTTCCCTAAGAATAGCACATCGTTGTACATTTTTACTTTTTCTTCTCTATTGCATGCAGTTTAGAATGTCTAACTTCCTTGTAGCACTCACATTATGTAGGTTAAAGCTGTATTTAGAAGGGTGTCCTTCTATTCATTTACCTCCGTTAGGTCTTGATTTCAAGGGTCTTTTCTCCTTATTTATTTTAACTCAGAAGGGAACACAGTGCCTCTGAATTATAGCTTTAAGTGTTTTCCATCTTAATGAGGGTGAGTATTCCCCTGGGAAGTACATACTGCAGAGTGAACTAATCTCCTGCTTGATCCTGTCAATACAATCTTGTCCTACCAATAAAGAGGACATTAAATGCTGCTGCCTAATGGTAGGACTGATTAGAAAAAATGAAGAGAAGGAGGTGAGTTTCATTCCTTAACAGAATCCAGCACAGGGGAAAAAATACTCTTACCAGCAGAATATGTGAGAACCATTTGAATAGCCAGATAACACTAAGACATGGGTGTTTCCTCATGGGTGAGCATATAACAAATGATGTAACATTTATGTAAATCATAACAAACAATGGAGCAAAGGTTAAACTAAAGCTCTTCAGAGATAGATGTTTGAAAATTTATTTATAGTTAATTGGATTAAAGTCTAGTTTTCAAAGAAAATATGAGAAGGCACAGATGTTACTAGTATTTGTTACTCTTGAAGAGAATCTGGGATGTATTCTTAGTTAGCACATGTTCACTCTCAGTCATCCATGACTCCAATACCAGGAGATCCAAGACCATCTTATGTCCTCCGGGATCACTAGGAATGCATAAAATGCATGTACATATACATGCAGGGAAAGCAATCATACAGCAAAAGTAAAATATTCATTTAACTAGAGTATTATTTGAAAACCTGACTTCAGTCTGGCTTTTTTGAATTGTAGTTTTGTAGGTCCTCAGTTGGGGTCTGCTATAGTCATTACTGGAAGCGTTGTGTGCTGAGAATATTTTCAATGGAACTATACCATCAACAGAGTGGCCCTGTGTGTATTCGGCTGGGTTCCTCATCTTCAACCTTCCCGGTGGTGTCTCATCACTTTGGAAGAACACTTGTGTTTTAAACCAGCATTTTCCCTCGTCTGCTCTTTCCTCTGCCCATTTGTCATGCATTGCTGACCAATAGGCTACAATTCTGTTTTCCTTTTGCTTTGACTTTTAACATCTGAGTCAAACATGACTTTCTGACTATAAAATCCCATTTAAACAGTCCTTCAAATACTCTCTTGCCTTCTTGTAAAAATTCCATGAATAATTTTAGAGCCGACCAGAAATATATTATAATTAATGTATTCTAGTATCAGAAGAGTGAAACAGAAGACAATCTAAGATAAAGGTTAAAAGAATATACATGTAGGAATAGAGTGGAGAGAGCAATTGCAGGCATTAAGATTCAAGGTGCCTTTACCGTTTTTCCTTTATTTGGCAGAGCCTTACATCTTTGTAACTTATCAAAGCAAAGCATTTCTTATCAATAAAATAATTTGTCACATATATGTCATTTTTAAGGAAATGTGAAGAGTGTGACAGAATTCATATAGTTTTACTCAGCAACATCCTGGTGCAAACCTATGAAACACAGAAATCATTATCATTTTGTCCTAGATTTCATGAATTGTATCCTCAGGTATTTCTTAACAAAGATTTTGAAATATTTTAGAAGTTAATGTTACTATAAAATAATTTGCAAAATGATCACTGCAAATTTGTTCAGCAAAATAAATTGTACCTTTTAACTAAGCTTATAGACTATTAGTCTATTAACAAATAACTATACTGAAATACAGTCAGAAAACTTTAAAATTGGGTCACCAAATAGACAATATTATTGTATGTCAACAAACCAAAAATAATCTCAGAGTTTATCAAATCAGCAAATAAACATCACTACATAATCAGAAGATATCAGAAACTTGAAAGTAGACAAAATTGCCGGAGAGAAAATTGGGATCTTGGGGGTGGGGTGGGTTGGGGATAAGGGGGGACAGGGAGAGAAAAGTGAGAAGGGGAGGATTGGGGGAACTTGGGGAAACAGGAAGATTGGGATAAAGGAAGGTTGGATAGGGGA
>NW_026068018.1:4556892-4591273 GCF_014885135.2 Alexandromys fortis
GGCTGGGAGGACGCGGAAACTTTTTTTTTTCTTATTCTCAATAAAAAAAATTAAAATAAAAAAATAATGTGTGCTCTAACCACACATACAGAAAATATTAAATTTATGGAACTTTTTTGGAAGGTACAGTTTTTAAAAAGTTAAATAAAACCTCCTGATTATTAGGTTAATAGAGGAATTCTTTAAAAGAAAGACAATAATTTTCTGATATTTTGATCCAGGCATAATGAGATTAATGAGGCAATTTGTCATCTTCTCTTTATATATGCCTTTCCATTCACGGGGTAATTCCAAGTTATTTCACCCAACATGAAGGAGGGTCCTATGACTGCTTTATTTACTAGCATATTTTTAGTATCAATAACAAGGTTCTATAGGGTGAAGGACCTTGCTAAATGGGACATCTTAGTAATATCTAGAATAAATAATACACAAAATTCAATTTTTTTTTTAAAAAATTATTGTATCAATTTCATCTTTTCATTGATTTTGATTATTAAAATCAAGTGAGTTACTAACTAAAATGTTTCTGATTCAAAGATGCTAACATATTTTTTTAAATAGGATGTCAAATTTTAACGTTAAAATTCTAACCCCTTGTCTCAGACATTTTCTGGTTTCTTCATGTATCTTTATTTTTTTTCCTTTGATATAAGCAATGAAAATATAATTTGTATTGTCCTTTCTTATGATGAAGCAATAAGGAATACTCATCATTAAAGGTAGATATATTTACATTACCAAAGCTAAACATCCATGACAATGAAATGAGTCTCCAAGCATCTCATTTCTCTTAACGGATTACTGAGTTTTGAGTATTCTATTAATAAATAATTATAGGCATCTGCCTAACCATTTCTTATATCAGTAATATTTTCATTGTATTCTTAAAACTTCACATACACAATTAATCAGCTGTTCAACATATAGTTGTTAGGAATCAAAAATAAAAACGAATCAGAGGTTACGTCCAGTAAGCAAACTAATTCAGAATAACAGGCTTAAAAATTTGTCTAGTATTCTCCAGTACCTTCTGTACCTTAATCTGACAAGTCATGCCGGAACTATTCATATTTTTAATTGAATAATATCTTTTCACCAACCTTAGAATAACTGACCTTGTTGACAGACATGCTGGGTACTGAGATAGAGTCACAGCACATCATATTTGTGATATATTCAGTTGATAATAAATCCTTTGTTTTTGCTAACAGACAGCATCGTTTAGCATCACTCCTTTTCAAAATAAAAACTTAAGAAATTTGATATTTTTAAGAATAACTCTTTTTCAAAATATTAATTTAAGGTCTACAGTAATTGAACCATTATTATTTTCAAATGATGATGTGCTAATTTCAGTTGGAAATCAATGTAAGGGGCCATGAAATAAAGGCATATATTTAAAATAGTTTTCATATTTGAATAATCAGCAAGATTTTCACTAATATTCAGAAAATAAGGAATAAAGTATACAATGTTATATCTGTTGATTAGAGAAAAATGACTTTTAAGTAGGGCTGCTATTTTGTTACACAATGCATGTTGATTTGGAAATCAACTTGATAGAACATGACAGTAATTACTTCACGACAACTGACACAGGAATAGCTCCTACTACACTTACCTGAGGCCTAATTTAGTGATTTCTACATTTTAATGAGCCGACTATACCAACAAATACTTTGGAAATTGTCATCTTTAGCTCAGACACCTTTAAAAGACGGCAAAACATAACAACTTTTGGCCAGTTTTATAATGCCTTAACGATGTAGGAGGCAGATGGATAGAATAGACTTTTGTATGTCTTATTTACCAAGGATCATTGAAGATAAACAAATCTTTTCATCATTTCAGTTCTTGGAAGCAGCTGCCTTTTACTTGAAATAAGAATTGATTTCCTCAATTATCAGTTGTCTAGACGGGTTGAAAGGTGATAAAGGCAGTAGTGGTTTTCTGCTCCCCCTCCAGCCAATGATCAACACACTGAAAATTGTTACTCATCTTTCAAACTGACTGGACCATGACACATTACATCTTAAGAGTCTTATGGTTGGGTAAAAAATGCAAAGGAAAACCATGCTATAGTTTCCCATAATTACAAAATATAATTAAACTTATTTCCCATATGTAGTTTATCATCCAAACACAGAACTGTGCGTAGCTATATTATTCAATAAATATTGCTCACTTACAATGTCAGTGATCCATTCTTCGTGTTAAAGCAGTGAAAATTTACTGATATAATGGAAAGGGAAGGATAGGATGCTGGAAATGCTTGAGAACAGAGATGTATCAACACATAAATGAGTATAAAAGTTACCTTAAAAATAGAGGAAGTCTTAATATTAATTCTGAAAATTATATAGAGTGTCCTTCAAAAATACATTGAGACATTTCTTTTCTTTGCTATAAATTTCAAATCTCTGTTCTCAAAGATTAGAACCACTTATCTTTGTTCATATTCTGAAACAAGTCAGGTAGGTTTTAGTCTTCGATTGACTTGGAGTGGTGGGTTGAAAGCTTGAAATAGATGCATTCCCGAAATCTTCAAAACAGATTTTAATGTAATCTTTTTTTTTGTAGATTAGTTTAATCAGTTTTGAATGTTTATTTTATAGGTATTTGTAGTGGTATGTTATTTGTATTTTGATAAATAAATCTAACAATACACTACTACAGGTATTAATGTTTGTTTTTGTTTTTTTGTTTTTGTTTTTGGGTTTTTTTGTTTGTTTGTTTTGTGTGTGTGTGTGTGTGTGTGTGTGTGTGTGTGTGTTTTGGTTTGGTTTGGTTTTCCAAGACAGCATTTCTCTGTGTAACAGATCTAGTTGTCCTGAAACTAGCTCATGTAGAACAGTTTAACCTCCAAATCACAGAGGTCCACCTGCCTCTGCCTTCTGAGTGTTGGGATTAAAGTCATGTGCCACCACTGGCTTGTGGGTATTGATGTTTTTGTTTAGTTGCAACATAGGCCAGAAGACAGTGTCAGAGTTCCTAGAACTGGAGATAAAGACAGCAGTGAGCCCTTGTGTGTTTACTGTAAATAAAACCAAATTTCTTCATAAGAGGAGCAAATGCTCTTAAACATTGAGCCTTGTCTTGAGCCCAGCATCTATATTTTTGAAAAAAATTAACAATATTTAAAGCCTCTATTTTGAGCATTATTAGTAGTAACCAACACCAATCTGGTCTTTGCTTTTATTGCCCCAGTAGATTGTTTAAATGTTAAAACATTTCATAATTTTTAGAAACCCGACCCTTTTTATTTCATATTATAATTTCTAAAATTACTTATCACATTCATGAAATGCACTGTAATTATGTCTTTTTATATAAGTGATTGGTGGGATTAAAAATAAGAAATTCTACTACTATAAAGTAAAGCTATTCTATTTCAATGCATTGGTAAATTCTATTTTGTCCACACATTAAGATGTTTGTTTGTGTCCCCCAAAACATTAAGAAAACCATGAATTAATGAGCTTAAGGCTTTATTTTGCATGCATCTTCAGTGTTATATGTTCATACTTTTCTGGCTTATCTTATAAAGTTGAAGAAATTGTAAATATTCAAGTACACTTTCAATCTCAGGTAAAAAAAAAAAAACTTTTCATTTCTCAATGTATATTTAGAGAGTTTAATTTTAATTTTCAGAATTAATTTTTTAAAACCAAGAGGCTTTTTACTCTCTAATGACATGATTTCCATTTGAGTATATAACATTTCTCTGAATATTCACAACTGCATGAGTTTTGTTTTATATCCAATAGATGTGATAGGTCTCAAATTAATTAGCATATTTAATAGCAACCCCCAAACACAGCTTTCAAAGTGTGCACATTAATTACTAAACAACGTGAATAAACATGATTTATTTTGTTTTATTTTGTTTTGTTTTTCAGACACGGCCTCACTTCATAACTGAGGCTATTCTAAAACTATGTAGCCTTGACTAGCTATAGCTATCTTTGAAACCAGAAAATTCTCTAGCTTTGGCTTCCTAAGTATTGAAATTTTAGGCAAAAAATTACGGGAAAGAATGCACTGAATTTTTAATTGTAACAGCTGAATCAACTCACAGTGTTCAAGCGTATTCTTTGATATAATATTTTACCAAAATTGGTTATGTTCATGAATCTCATTTAAAATAGTTTTTAAAAAGTTAAAGTATGAAAGTGAGTGTTTAGTGACTAAAAATATACTGCCCATTATTTGAGACTGAGCAATGTAAAATGCATGCTTACTCAGTTCTGTTCTTTCCAAAGCTAGATTGTTTTTTAATAGTGTAATATTCTAGAGATAGATTGTAAAATTAACAAGATGCAAGAGTCCAGAAAAGTTAATAAAAGCTAGCTCAATCCTGATGATGTTGGCTGATAATCACAGAATTCAGGAAGAATAAGTCTATCTGTAACTATTACTTCACGATAAATCTATAATGGAATTTAAATGAAACACACCATTATAAGAGAATAATTCTTACATAGCAGAGCACTGTAATGCTTTTTAATGTAATGTTCATATACTTATTAATTCAATCAATAAATGTGTATTTTATAGATTTAATTTTCTGGAAATATAATATAATTTCTTTATTAGCACTTAAGGAAAATTTGTTACAATTTGGGTGCTCTTAAAGACATCTGAATCTGAATAAATTACAATTTACACATTAAAATTACTTAAAATAATATGTAAAATATGTTACACTGTGGATAAACATTTTAATCTCTAAGTGTAATAAATCATACAAATAACATTAAGATTGAAAAATAATAGATTGAGAATTGTTGCTTACTCAAGTAAGTAGATTTTATATCACTTTAAGCGTCTCAGTTCACTTTCTTAACTAAAAATAAACCTCTAAACACACAGTGGTTTTACCCCTAAGTAGGTTGTAATGCAACCTGTCCTTCAAAAATGTATTAATTTTGTGAATTTTTCTTTGAGAAAATAAATTTGTTACTGAAATAATTGGGTTTACTTCACTTGTTAAAGAATGAAAATTTTGTTGCTTTCAATATTAATTAGGAAACAACACATAATTTTTGCATTTTTGTTTCAAATTAATTTATTTTAAAGTGCAGTAGATTTGTCACTTATAAAATAATTGCTTATAAAATTTTTGCGATTGGATAGGAATATCAGCAATAATTAAATAGAAGTATTTATTCCTCATCAGATATTCTTAGAAATAATAGTAATAAGAGCTTTAAAACCTAATACACGAGATAATTGCAGACCATTGTAAAGGATTACCTTTGCCATTTGATACCATCAAGAAATCAAAGAACCGTTCCTAGTGACTCCTTCCAGGTATTGATTAAATAGAAAGCCCATTAGTACTCAGATTAAATTTCAACTTCTAATATTCATCTTTATACATGAAAGAATAAACTTTATTGCACCTTCTTATTATTTAAACACTTGAAATTGTCATTTCCCAATTAATAAAATTAGTATTTTTTTCTCTTGCACTCAATGGGAATTTGTAAATTGTAAATGCTGAAGTTATGAAATCATATAATAAATATAGTGTTACATCAGAATACTATTCAGTGGTTCACTGCTTTGTGACTGAAAAAAAAATCTCCAAATAGTTGCTAAATTAATACACCAACAGTTCAGATGTCTACCCTCCTTCATTTTAGTAAAGTGAATGCGATTTTATTTTAAAAAACCTAAAAATTACAATATTTAAGCTTTTCTATTTTGATACTACTATATGAGAAGATTTAATTTATTTGAAGATGGAGATCAAATTAATAACATAAATCTACTAAGGATTAGCATTTTCTTTAATTTATGGATTATAAGAAGTCAGTCTGTCAAAAGCCTTATCATATAAAAGTGTCTGTCTTTTCATAAAGAAGATAAAATTAAATTTAAATATCCTCACAATAAAATAATAGCTACTGTGCTTCAGCAAATATACTATTTTTCTTGTTAAAAACTGCATAATAGTAAAACTCAGGTGGAACCACCCCACAGGGAACAAGAATACTTGATATTTACATTAAAAGTAGTTGCATCAACGTTTGTTCTCAAGAAGTCATAACACTATTGTGACACTAAGAAATTCACACATAACAGAATCTTTTGTATGAGGAATTATTTTTGTTTTCTTCAAATTGTTTGTCTTTAATTTTTTAAAATTTTCCTTGGCTTGTCATTTGAAAGCATTCTTTGCTCTCTGTTATTCATGAAAGAAACGGGAAAAATAAATAAATATGGTAGGAAAAAATGTTAGTAGAACAATGTAGACAAGTTAAGACTAGAGTAGTGATGTAGAAGAAAGTGCTGTGTCTACCAACACTTGACCTTTCCCATGTCCTTACTCTTACAGAGCTGAAGCAGTACATAGGGAAGATTCGTAGATTTCAACTTTAATCCAAAATCCTGAACATAATTACAAACACATTTCAGGTTTTCTTTAAAATGAAAAAGAAGTTTATGCTAAGCTTGCCACATGCTCTTCTCATTGTACCATTTATCTTGGAAATATTTAAATATTAGATTCAATTTTCTAAGATAATAAGAATTTTAGAATCTTTCTCTAATCAGTGTTTTTTAATTTAATGATAATATGAACATAAAAAAAAATAACAGCAAGAAATAAAGGATCTTGATATAGTATAACAATGGAGCATCAAAGTTTAGGAGGCCTACTACTTTGTTTCAGTTACCTCTTGCAAAGTCATGGTTATAAAGAACTACTCAGGAGAGCAACTGTTTTGCATGTAATAACACACAAGTCTAGCAAACCAGAAAATGGAAGGGAGAATTTGTGCATGTTTATATAATATGTGTGTGAACGCTTACACTTAAATATAGAGACTTCTTTCTACATTTATCTGATTTACTTAGCTGTTGTACTCTAATAATTGTATTGAAAATAATCAACAGGTGCTATAATTTATAAATCATACATTTATGCTACAATATTGGGTTTCCTTACAACAAAATAGCTCATGAGAGCATGATATCATACATGATTCAGTTCTAAGCAAATAAAATTGATTCTTATAGGATATCCTGCATATTTTACTTCAAGGTTATTGTTTAACTAATTCAAATGTGACATAAATGTCTTCTCCATAAGTCCAAAACTGGAGATAGATGCACATATCTACGCAGAGACACAATGAGTGTGTTTATTATAACAGAACTGCAGAGACTAAAATACGCAAGAATTGACAAACTAAAATGTGTGAAGACTTTCTCTTGTGGGAAAAAACTCACTTTTGCCTCAAACTAAATATTAAAAAAGTACTATAACTTTGCAATTTTCCCACCCAAAGTTTCAATTATCCTTACTGATTCCATATTTTATCAGTGAGCATTAGAAGCAGAAAAAAATGACTAAGATCCACATCAATAAATGCAAACACTAAAATTATTTCCACAAAAATGTGAGGATAATTTCTTTGACAAAATGCTATTAGCAACTGCATAGTTTAGGATGGTGTCTCATTAATTTGTTGGGTTTTGTGCTTCACCTTCTGCAAATTCTTAGTTCTTACAGCTATATACAAAGTATAAAAAAAAAGAAAACAGCAGTAATAACGATAAAGCATTAGACCATGCCTGTATATTGTCATTTTAATTGACTTAATTCTGATGGTGGAAGAAAGCTACTGATTGCTCAAGCTACATGTCTACAAAACTTTGAATAAAAAGAGGTATGTTTGGGATATGTTCCCATTTTCTTCTCATGTCTTTTTCATTTTTCATCTGTCTGTCTTACACTTTAAGATGTCTGTACCAGGTTCCTGCATAACCCTGCCTTTGGGCAACTTCCTCTTCTTCCTCTAATTTTACAAATCTAACCCAATACCAAACCAGAGCATTTTTGTTTTCAAGATTGAGAAAATAGAACATGAATGTCCACAAATCATTCTCTCAAAAAGTCAAAATTACTTTTCTAGTTCAAGAGACCCTTAATAGTTCTCCAGGAACCCTCTGTATAGAAAGGTTTGTGACCCCAGCAATAGAGGCAGTTTAAGGCATTTCAGTAACTGCCTCTTCCATATCTCCTTATGGCTATCCACCCCTTCCTCTAACTCTCTAGCCTCCCAATCACTGCCTCTCGCTTAGGTCCATTTTATGATTTTTCTGCCACATTTTAACGTTTGAATAAGATCACATTAAACATTTAAATGAACGCAATCCAATCTTTAAAGGGTATTAAACGTATTCATGAATGTGAATAGTAAGAAGTTGTAGATGCTAGGACCATCTAAAAATGGATGGATTCTGTAGCCTGAAACGAAAACAGACTATGCAGTTGATGATATCGTACAGACATTCAGTCCTTACCTGGTTAACTCCATGATGACAAACAAATCAAAAGAAAAAGTCCCCAGAATCTGAATCATCTGTCTCCATGCTGCCGTGACAGCTTCACAGCTTGGGGCTTTCTTAGCTTGCATATATTTGACCGGCTCTCCTTTGCGAGCAAAGCTAGGGTTAATTTGTAACCCTGGTCACCTCCTCCTCTTTTCTAACAGCTGTTTGGCAGCTCACACAGCAGGGAAAGTGCATTTTACCCTTTCAAATGGAGCTTACACTGCATCTCCCAGGCATAGTCCGCTTACAAGGAGGTCCCTGCTCTGAAGAACTGATCACGTTCTGGACCTAAAGGAAAGTACAAGGCTTTGTGCCTCAACTCTTAGAGACTAGGGGAAACAGCCATCAAAGACTTCAACTCTGTCACTGTTTGGCTATAGTCGCAGCAGAACCCCCGCAGCCTTGAAGTGTCACCCCCTCCCTGGTGGTCACCTCTGGAGCACAGTGCCCGATAATGGGTCTTATTTTTTCTCACTCCCACCTCCAAGAAAAGGGGTGAGCAAGGCAAAAGTGAGAACTTTACAGTGGCTTTAGCATAAGCGTGTAGTTTCTAAACCTCGAATTATGGATAACATTGCATTCCAAGCCTTGGCTCCAAGTTGAAAACCCAACTCACTTCACCCTACCGCTCACTAGATTCTGTGAGTTAGTGAAGGAAGGAAGGGAAGGAGTGATGACGCTTAACATTGATCTAAAAAAAGTCCTTCAGCTATCCTAAGCCCTACTAAACAAGCAGATAACGAAGGCGATCGGGGCTTTACAAAACAATCATCCTGGAAGAAGCATTGAGCGCTGTGCTTAGATTCAGCACATGAAAATAATAAAGAAATCGCAACACAGAAAGATATTAAGAGATTGCAGGGGAAAAAAAAAAACAACATTTCTGTCATTTCCGCAGTAGATGTTTGGGGACCCAAGAAGACTGGACAACAGGCATTGCGGGGGGTCGCAAAACCCATGTGAGCCCACTCTCCTGGAGAGCAAATGTCCACCGCGAGCAGCAGGGCTGAGAGAGCAGCCAGCGCCAAAGGGTCGGGGACTCCATCCCTACCCTCTCGCTCCCGCACCAGAACTGAGCCCTGGGCCAGTTAGGCGACCAGGCGTTTTGCCCTCTACGTCCCTAGAACCCAGGAGGCTTAGAGGTATCTGAAAGCAGCGGCGAAATCTCCAGACACAGTCGCCTGTTGCTAGCCCTCTGGTTAAAGCATCCTTGGCTACTAGAGCCTGTTTATTCTGTTACTTTCCCTCATACAATACTGAGCTAAGGGTTCTAACACAGCAAAACGCACTTACCTAGACAGCGAATGTCTGTGCCTCACTGTGCCACACTGATTAAGCAGAAAACGGTCTGACTGCACTGAAAGTTTTCTCCTCTCTCTCTCTCTCTCTCTCCCTCCCTCCACCCTTGCGCAACAGCAGTAGTCCTCTAGAGAGGATATTTGAATTGGCGAATTACACCAAAGCCTCGTTTCTTCAAATGAAGTCACGGACGCTAATGGCACTGGCTTGTCAGGCAGGACGGACTGAACTGGCAAAGACAGCAGGTAGAAACTAGCTCTGGGTGAGGGACGCCAAGAGGTGCGGACCACTGTGTAGCCCCAAACCCTCTCCTACTCGGTGGGAGCCAAGGGGGAAAGCCCAGGAATCTGCGAGGAGGAGGGGGATGGGGCGATGGTGCAGCTGGAGTACTTTTATGTCTGGAAGCTTAAAAGGCTTTTGAATTAAAAAGAAAGAAATCAGTGCATACGTTTGTCGCAGGAGCCATCAATGACTGGAAGTTCTTTCCCAGAAATTAAAAAGACCCCCCCCCCAGTTAACTTAGGGAAAAGACTCTTGCACAATAGAACCTCACCTCCATCCACCCCAATAAAGGGGGAAAGTCCAGAAACTTGTCCTTATTTGAGAGTTGGCGGGGGGGGGGGGGGTTAATCACAGAAAATCTCTCTCTGGGTGCTTTACAGATTACGGACACATGCAGATTTGTATTAGATAAATACCAAACACTTGCCCCAATGTGAAGTGAAAGCCAACATTTAAGTGTTTCTCATCACAGCTAGGTGAAATAGGAAGTGATCGTCAGTTAAAGCCCTTAGAAATGTCCATGAAAGCACAAGGCAGGGACCATATTAACATACTTATTAAAATCTGAGGGCAGGGGTGGGCAAGTGTGAAGAGTGAGGCAATTACATTTTTCATGTAAAGCCCCTCCCTGAATTTCAGTGCCTTAGAACTCAGATAATCAGTGGCTTCTGATAGCTCTCTTCATCTGAAGGGAGACCTCCCTGACCAATTAACTGTTTGCCAGTTTAGTTCGCAAAACCTGAAATGCATTGCAAAATGCTTCCTCAACAAGAACCACAATGACCAAAATGATGCTCTCATGTGTGCTGAGGCTTTTGTATAAGAATTATGCCCACAAAACCCAGACTCCTTTTCTTGCAATATAATAACATCTTAGTGCTTAGGTTCCTATTCAATCCAAAAGACACACTTTACAAAGTCCCCCTCAACCATTTGCATGCTTAGGATGTGATAAGCACACACTGACCTGGACAACCTTCTGAACATCAGAGAGACTAGTGAACTTTTTTAAACCCAGAAAGTCACTGCTTCTTCAGGCATTTTCATAGACTAAGAGAAAAAACATACCCTTTCAAATGGTACAACACTGGGTACCAAGAGCAGTAAATTGGTAAGTGGCGATGTCCACAATATCTGATAGAGACTTGTAGTAAAATGGGGACTTTTTTTTTTAATAACGAAAGAGGTATTGGTATTGGAACTAGTTATCGCATGGACTACATCTTACTAGTCCCAGCATGTACTAATGGTCACATAGGTATAGGTACTTGCACTTTGAATGTAACTATAGCTATGCAAAAAAAAAGGGGGGGGGAGAGAAAAAGAGAGAGGGGGAGAGAGAGAAGAAGAGAGAGAGGAAAAACCCTTCTTATTTAAAAATAATAATAACACTAGTATTAAGTTACAAGCTGCTCACCACATGTAAAGAGATACTTACCAGAGGAAATTTCATGAAGCAAGATGACTGTGAGAGGAATATATCCAGGATTCGAGAAAATATTCCATGGTCTTCCAAAGCCTTTTTAGGTCTGTGAGATGCAGAGCAGTAGGACTTGGAAGTATTCAGCAGTTCTTGGTTGCATTTAACCAACAGAGAGCCAATTATTTGGGGGTCAAGATCCCCAAAGTAAAGAAGGCAAAATGTTAAAGAAGTGATTTTAACTGGGGATGGGTAGCAGTGGAGACTTTTTCTGTGATGATCCTCAGGCAAACAAATTTACCGAAATATGTGTCCCCACACAGTGAGAAAAGACAGAAGCTGGATAAGCCACGAGAAAAAAGATGCGTAACACAAACAGATCTGCAAAGAGAAGTAAAAGGATGTGTTGAAGCTAGGGAGTATAGAACTAGTGAGCTAGACTGTAGTCATCCTCAGAGTGCAGCAGCAATGATTTAGGCTGCTGGGGACGATCCAATGAGAATCCAGGAGAGCACCGCTTCGGAAATCCTGCAGGGTCTTCCCACTCAGCAGTTCTTTTCAGAGTTTACCTGCACCGGGAACGTTATCATTCGGAATAATACTATTCCATCAGTGCCTTTCACTAGTAGTTCCCTGGAACCCCCTTCCCTCGCAGAAACTGAAGGAGGCATAGTAAGAAAACCTGACATAACGCACACCCCAAATAAGCGAGCACAACGGATCACATTGCCTTAATCAAATCGTCAGCGATTTTTGCACGGACAGAGACTGGGAGGCGAATGGTTGAAGGTTCTAGTCGCTTGAAGGATTTGAGGGCGCTATGCTTTGGTGGGCTAGCAAGGGGACCCTGGAGTGGGTGATGGGATGCCTAGGCGGCAGCAGCTCTCCTAGGTTCCAGTTTCTTGATCAATCATGCTGCCTGTGTTTAAGGCAATTGATTTTAATCCGGAACCCCAGCGCCAAACCATGCTTTAAGAAGCTAGATTTTAGGACAGTCTGAGGACCTTCCCTGGTCCCTTGGGGGTGGGGTAGGAGAAATGCAGGAGCGGCAGTCTGTGCCCTGCCTGCCTTGCATTTGATTTCTGCAGTTACGGAGCTAAAGTAGAGAACCGGCTTTGCTGGGGATTGCGTTGTCGTGTCGTTTTCGTGTCCTGATACCGCATTAACGATCACCCGATCAGCAGATCGATTGGGTAAGATTAGCCTGATCTGTCTCCCTTTTCCTTTCCGTGACCCCATTCTTCCCCCCTCCCTAAACCTATTCCTCACCCTTTCTTTCCCTGCCCCCCCCCCCGCCTCCGCCCTCTTGCCTCCCTCCCCCTTTTTCACTCCTCTTCGAAATCTACTGCCACTGTGGAATTGCCTGTTTGACTGAAAGACTGATAACTCTGCAACTGATTTATTTTTTGATCAAGGAATGAACAGCACCCCGCTGCTGAAAATCTTTTCTTAGGGAAGATTCTGGGTCCTCATCTTTAGGAATTATCTGAGTGACCCAGAAGATATAGAGAGAGTACAGTCAGATAGGAGTCTGTAGTCCTGGACTCTAGCTCAGTCTTGCTCCGCACCCTGAAGCTTACAAATTATGCATCTGGAGGAGGTAGTAACCTGGACATAGATTTATTTCCCGTAGACACGGAGTTGCTGAATGATAGGAGGACTAAGCATTTACATGAGTAAAAAATGTTCTTGGTAAGTAATTTTATTTTCTGCGGTTAAAAAGACAGCACATTGCTTCTCAGTAGCCCATCCCCCACTCCATTCATTCATTTCCTCTCTGAATGTAAATCACGGAGAAGCTGGGTCAGTGGAAATGTTCTTTTCCTCTTTACTGGGAGAACAGAAGCCAGCTAGTGTGGACTTGAAGTGAGAAGGGGCCTTTGGAGACGGGTACCTGCATTTTCAGGTCCTTCCTATCATGTATGAAAACACTGGCAGGTAAAACAATCTTTTTTATTTAAGGATCATCCTCCCTTTTAACTCTTTCTTTTCTGGAGAGGAAGTGAACTTAGGGGACAGCAGCTCATTTTTATTTATCCCAAAAAGAACACTTTAGCTATTTAAAAAAAAAAAAACAGTCTTTCAACCATAATAATAAATTGTCATAGCTGTCTTATCACACAGGAAAGATAATGTTACAAATCTCGCCTTAAGTGTGCGTTTTAGTTTCACTTTCTACATCTCATCCAAATGAGGATATCCCAAGTGAATACTTTCTGGTCAGGATGAAGCATTCTGGCTTGCCAAGAGTCTATAGCACCCCCACCTGTGCATGGGTATCTTCAAGAGAGAGCATGTGGGAGCTTGTGAAGAAGCTGGCCAGCTCTTGATACTACTGCTATTATATTCTGCTAAATGTGAAGAATAACAAGTCTGGAAATTTGTGTGAACTTGCATTGCAAGTGCACACTGACTATTTTGGATACAAAATATCACAGGAGACTATCAAAGAAAAAGCATTACAATTTTGAATTACAAAACACATTCCACTGACAAAACATTTACATTAAATTTTTCCACTGTTGTTAATTCTGTTATGTTAAAATGACAATAATAAAAGATGAGCTAATTGATGCAGATATAGGCATCTAATGCAAATAAGAGGGCTTCAGCCTCAGCAAAAATATATACTATTGTCTAAATCACACTTCTTTTATGTTCATCACCACTGTAGAAATCTGTACTACAACCTACAGAAAGAAAGACAGCTAGATGTCACACTACGAAGGAAAACAATAATATGTGTGTGCTCAGTGATCTATAGTGTTTATCATACCCAGTCTGTCAAAGGCAAAAATTAAATGAAGGCATGCTGTAACTTTTCTTTCTCTTTTCAGGATGTACACCTGCTCTAATAATGCCACAGTGTAGAAGTTTTTCTTCCTTGTCTCCTTTTCCAAAATGGATCAGTGCTGTGTTTATTATAGAGGCTGAAAATTTGTGCTGAGAAAAATCTGAGTCCACCTAAAGAGAATCAACACCCTGAGATATGTTTATTACAAATACAGTGTAACAACTCTAGAGTATACAGAGCACACTTCCTTGTCACAAGGACCACATTATGTTGTCCAAAAGCACTTATCTAACAGACTGTGAAGATGAACGTGTGTTTATGAGGATCAAATCTGACTTAAGTAAGACCACTGAAACAAAATTTTACTTTATACCCATCCATAGTGATGCACACTTGTATTCTGTAATTTCAGAAGTCTAGAACTGAGGGATAAGGACTATAATCTTAATGCCAGGCTAGGTTATGTAGCAAGACCTTGCCTCAACAAATAAGCGTGTGTGTGTGTGTGTGTGTGTGTGTGTGTGTGTGCGCGCGTGCGCGCGCGCGCCTCTGTGTAAAAGATGTAATGTTGTTCTTAAAAATTGAAAATAGGCCTGGAGAAGAAACGTTTATTTCTTTGAATCTTAGTTTTAAAACTTTATGGAACTTTTGCAATATTCCATTATTATTCATTTCCATGCTCAAATATGATATTAAATCATAGGGTTACTTAACTAAACTCCCATAGTTTCACAGACATTCATCCACTATCTTGTTTCTTTAGAGCAAATTGATTTTTACAATTATTTTAAAAGCTAGCTAATTTACTTTCAAGTTGAAAGCATTTCTTTTTGCATTTCACTACATTCACCTGAGGTTATTCATTTACCAATCTTCATATTAGTGATGGGTATTCCTTGACTCCCTGTCTCTTTTTTCTTTATAGCTGCAAATCGATAAATTTCACCCATTACCTCACTAAAAATCTGCCAAGGGAGCATTCAAATGAGGTAGTACTAGAGATAGAAAATAGCAGTATATCTTGTTCTGAGTGTGGTTGGATTTCTTGATTTGATGTTCAGCACATCCCCCTCCATTGTGTGTGTGTATGTGTGTGTGTACACTGTTGTCTATGGTCTCTTCCCACCATGTGGGCTACCAGGACTGATCTAAACTTTAGGACTTGGTGGCAAGTATTCACTCTGCTGAGCGGTGTCACCAGTCTCCTCAAAATAAATATTTTAATAAGGAAATCATGTTGCAATTTTCTTGTAAAGAAAAATATTTCCATGTTCCATGTTATTTTTAACATTAAATCTAATTTATAGCAAAAATATGAAAGCATAATGCTAATAAAGGATTCTTTTCCATATATATTTACCTATATAGGTATATGTGTATGTGTACATGTACACATTATGTATATATATTCAGATTGTTACTTGAATGTAAAAGAGTCATATTTGACACAAATTTATGCATGCATTGTTGTCCTCATTAAGATATTGAAATTTATTCACTTTAGTCTCTTTGCTGTGTATATCTTGTCTTCAGAGCTTTCTTGTTGAAAGTATCCAGTTTCTTTAGCACCTCTGGGTACTAAATACATTTGATTGTATGAGATCATTAAGCTGGTAAATAAATGGAGTCTGTGCATTGAACTCTTAAATAAAAAAAAAATATTGGAACTTGATGAACTATAAAGACCATTTAGTTTGTTCTCTCATATTTATGAAGAAACTGAAAACTACAAAGTGACATGGTTATTGTCAGCATATGCTGAATAGGGATCTAAGGGATTAGTGATGCTGTTTTCTGGGGTTTTCAACTACTGTGGATTCTATATCAATTAAATGTTTTATCAGTTTTTACAGCTGGCATATTTGAGATTAAGATAGAGAATAAGTGAAAGAAGATGAAAAAAAAAACCTGCAAAAACCAGCAAGGTGTAGGTAATTATCTTAGAGATTTTGGGAAGCTACTAACTCCATTTCTGCTCCAACTTTCCCTGAAGACACTCTTCTACCCCCATCTGAGGAGGAAGTTTCACACCAGAATCCTGTTTTCTCCAAGAGTGCCTTCAGTGTTTTCTTTGTATATGTGTTGGATTGTCTTTAGACTATTTTTCCCTTACACTATAAACCGTTGAAAGTCTAGCTACCTGGAAAATAGCACTCCATTAAACCACATCTGATTTACCTTCAAATCCACAAAGAAAATGGGACATTGCAATGAGAGAAACATGAGCCAATGAGTCTCATATAAAAGATATGTGATTAAGAAAATTTCTTGTAATGGAAGCATGCATAACAAAACAACTTTTATCAAAACAATCAAAAAAACCTTTCAATTTATAACAAAGTAAGAAAACCTTAGCCGTTTAAAATTTTTCAAATTTCTGGCGATCAGGAAGCTATTAAAATTTACTTCAGTTTTTTTTACATATGTCAATATTTGAGAATTTCATGCAAGTATTTTTGTTATTTATTTATTTATTTATTTATTTATTTATTTATTTATTTATTTATTTATTTATTAAGGTCCAAATCAGGAGAAGAAGAGAGAGCACGAGCAAGGAACTCAGGACCGCGAGGGGTGCACCCACACACTGAGACAATGGGGATGTTCTATCGGGACCTCACCGAGGCCAGCTGGCCTGGATCTGAAAAAGCCTGGGATAAAACCAGACTCGCTGAACATAGTGGACAATGAGGACTACTGAGAACTCAAGAACAATGGCAATGGGTTCTTTGATCCTACTGCAAGTATTTTTTTTATTTATGCAAAGGACAATTTTATATATGCAAACAAAGTGAATATGAGTATCATAATCCATTTGCCAAATGTGAATTATACAGTAACAACATTAGCAAAAATAAACTCTAAATATTTTTGTTTGTTTCTTTGTTTGAGACAGTAATTCTCTGTGTAGCCCTGTCTGTTTTGGAATTTACTCTGTAGATGAGGCTAACCTCAAACTCAGAAATTCACCTGCTTCTGCCTCCAAAGTGCTGGGAATACAGGAGTATGACAGCAATGCCCCGTAAACTATACACCATTTTTGTTGTTGTTGTTCATCTTTTTTTTTTTTCAATTCTTTGCCTTACCAATTTAAAATGTTTAAGTTTAAAATATATTTTACAACTTCTGGAATCATGGCTAAAATTATTTTTGAGTAGGGTTTGCTAGATGTGTTTGTGTGCTCAGTAAGTCCTTGCATGCATATAATGCAGTATGGAGTTGACTGCATTTCAACTAACATACTGTCAACTACTATTTCCACAAAAAAAAAATCACAATTGTGTTTACTTCATGCTCTTTTCTCATCACCCTCCATATTCCTATTATCTAACACTACCCAACACAGTGGAAAAGTTCAATAAATGCTCATTTAAAGGCTGAAACTAAGTACTTCATTAAACTCTCCAGCATTTTAAATAATGCTTGGTGTAAATAACTTACCTAATTACTTAGAAATATAGTTACTGCATAAAAGATTCTTTTTCAAAAATATTTCTCCAGTATTTGTTATACATTGACCCAACGAGCCAAGCCCTGTTAGGAATGACAGTCTTCATAAACAACTCTATGACTTATAAATAAATGTGTCACTAGGCAAGATATGAACTTGATCTTTTTACATGCTGTGAAGTAAAGTAATGCACTTATTTGGAAATGGAGAAGCAAGATATAAGGAAGTTGAAGATGAGTTATTAAGTTCTGTCTTAATCTTTATTTTCCATGTGCTGTGAAAACACATCATACACTGGATGACTTAGACAGTAGAACCTTATTTTCCTCAGAAGTAATGACTAAGAAATCCCAGGTCAAGATGATTGTAACTGTGGTCCCAAGAGAGCGTCTACTTTCTGCATTGCAGATAGAAGGCTTACTGAATATTTATAAAGCCTTTCCCATCAGTACCAAAAAAAAAAAAAAAAAAAAAAAAAAGGAAGAAGGCAAAGTAGAGAGAGTAAGAGAGATAACAGCAGTCTTTTTTATTTATTTCACATATCAAAATATCTAATAACTGCTCCTCCAAGTGCCACTACACTGGAAATTTGATTCCAATGTTAGGATTACACAGTGAAACCAGTTTATAAGAAGACTACTAGAAATGCCAGTATGGGCAGGGAAACCTGTTAGGCAAGAACTCTACCTAAAGGAATACTCTTAGACAATTAAGAAATGCTGCAAACAGGAGAAATATTCTCCACAGGGAAGAGCATACCAATTCATTATCTAATGCTAAAAGTCAACCCTAAAAACATAACATAGAAGTGGCATTATACAGATACAGTGGTATATATGAATTTTATATTCATGCAACAACAATTAAGGAAAAGAAAGACCATAAATGTGAAAAAAAACTGCAAGAAGGGAGAGGTTGGAGGTTCTTGTGGCAGAAGTGTTACGATTATATTATGATCTATAAAATAAAAAAGATAAATTAGTGATATGTCAGTGAACTCTTTATTTTATTAATTTATTTTTTGTTCTTTTTACGTGTGTGTGTGTGCGTGTGTGTGTGTGTGTGTGTGTGTGTGTGTGTGTGTGTGTGTGTGTGAGTGCAAGTGACCAGAAAGGCCATATGCTTTGGATACCTCTGGAACTAGACAGGCTTTTGCATCGCACCAGACACTGGTGTCAGAAAGATAACTCTGGTCCTCTCTAAGAACAGTATTCACTCTTAGCCACTGTTCCAGCACTCCACTGTTTTATTTCTATTCTCCAAATTGCCTTTCTTCCAGTGTTGAAGAGAAACATTAAAGTGGGAATATTAATTTTAATTGATTTGTTATTTACATTAACATGTTCTGCAACTGAGTTATTCATTAGCTTTTTAGAAACAAAATATATTCATAGAAAAATAAAATATTGTCATTATCTAAGTTATAAAGCTAGTTTATATAACATTTTTGCTGTTTGGAATTTATAGAATTAACACATTTGATATTGTCAAATCATCTTATTAGTAAACATCAATATTTCAACATATTCACATCCTAAAAATCAAAAATTGGGAATGTTGTCATTTGAGACAAAAACAAATTTACAAATTTTATAATACACATCTTATGATGCATAAGTCATTCTTGTTTATTACCATAAATCTCAAAAAAAAAAATAGGAGCACAGGATATGAGTCAGAAATGATGGAATGAGCAGGATATTGGCTGGAGTTATTTGGCATTAGGTAGGCCAGGTCATTCTGTCTGAGAACCTTCTAGATTCTGGAAAATAAAAGGAAACAGATCTTCCTTCGAGCTTTTAAAAGCAATGTAATCATTAGATGTTGAAAGAAAAGAAAACATACTATTTTCTACAAATAAACTGAAGCATTGAGAACTTATAAGATTGCATTAATTTATTTGAAATTCAATACTTAGCATACAGCTTTATTCATAATCATAATAGTGCCAGTATAGCAGATACATCCCTTAATATTTAAGTCAGAGAAGGAGAGATGGGGGATAGGAGGAGAAAATGAGAACCCTATTTGATTAATTGAAGACTATATGGAAAGTACCAAATCCAGGATGAGAACAAGATAATAAGCTTGGAAGGATTAAGTGCAGATATTGTTGAGATTTAATTTTTTTTTTTTTTAATGAGACCAAAGGAGAAAAGCAGATGGGGATAAGGGGAGTATATTTGTAAGGAGAGAGTGGCATGCAGCAATTTAATTCTTTTCTCCTTGTGCTTCTTACAGTGTACAATCGAGAAAGCTAACTGAACATTTACTTAATTAGGATGCATCATTACTTTTAGTGTCTGGTGAACTCTAAAGGCCTTTCACCTCTTTAATGAAAATAAAGAGAAGCTGAACTACTTGATTGCTAATTCTCTTGGTTTCTCTAAGTCTCGCTTATACTTCTACTTTCTTTTTTATTCTGAAGAAAATCTTGCAGGAGGATTGCAAAAAATTCTTTATATTTGTCATTCAGTTTTCGTACTGTGGAGGAATTATGAATATATAAACAAAAATATTGTTAAAAGACTATCTAAAATCCATTCCAAATTCATGGAAAAAGAGTAAGTCTAAAGGTCTATTTGATAAATATTAGCAGATAATTTATTCAATATCATTTATGAATAGTATCTAAAAAGAAAACAAGATTTTAAGTGTTTCAATTCTATAAAAATAAGTTACAATGTTATAGTTGTAGATGGAGAATAAGGTATAGATAAATATGGGTATTTTTGCTCCACTCTATTTTACCTACTTCTTTAATCATCATTTTTAATAAAAGAAAACTAATATATTGATGTTATTTGTAGGCTATATGGTAGAATACTAGCAGAAGCTAAGTAGAGTACAGATATTAACATATCAATCAATAGACAATTACAGAATATAATTGTCTTATATTATATTCTTATATTATAACCTTAGAATCAAATATGACGGCTTCCATAGCACTTGAATTTTTTTACCCAAAGCTTTAAACCTAGCTTAAATTTTCTTAGACTTTAATAAGAAATAATTGAAATAAAATGGAATTTTATTTTGTATCGTGAATTCTATAGTTGAGAATGAAAAATAAATTAGTTTGTTTTGCTTCCTTTTTTTTTTTCTTACATAGAGTTCAGATAAGTTGATAGAATGGCTTTGGTGTTCTGATTCACAAGGCTTTGGTGATCCAGTAAGGCTTCCTACCATGGCTCACCATGTACCAAGTCTAAATCTTTCAGTTGCAGGAGGCAAGTGTGGACTAAAAACAACTTGAAGCATCTGTTAGGAAATTTGATGGACATTCAGAGTCCGGTAAGCAAATTTCGCAGAACCACACACAGCTACAAAAGAAATTTGGACGTTAAATTCTCTCTAGAAAGATGAAGGCAACAAAAAGAAAACAACATGCTACATTGATTTCATCATACAAAAGTATTTTTCTAAATAATTAAAGCATCAAATTGTATATTCAATGAACAGTGAGGAAATTCTAAGAGGCTTCTGTGAATAAGTCAGATAGGAAGTTTAAAAAGTGAGTCCAGTAGGAAAGGTAATCAAGGGAAACTAGAACATAATATAATTGAAAGTGGACTTTACAGATATTTAGTACTTAGTTAATACTTCTTAAAGGAATGAATAGCTATTTTCCATAAATATGCTCACAAAATAACTCTGTGTTATTCACCTGAACATACACATGCTAACACACCACAAATGTACACACGAAGTTAATCTAGATGCTGGCACTATATATTTTACACAAACATTGTCAAAATAGATGACAAACTTAAAGTAAAAAGAATAGTCTATACAAGTATGCAAAACAGCATACATAAGTATCTAGATGATCTTGGGTTTGGAAAAATTATGATATAACAGCTAATAAATAATTCATGAAAAAAGGGTAAGTTGAGCATCATTGTACTCTAAGGTCAAAGTTAGTCATTTCACTGATATAACTTCTTTTTATTCTCAAAATCAATCATGGATGGCACTCACTGTCAGTTTATCTCTTCACAAGCAAAACATCTTACAGATAACTGGGGGATATGCATGCATGAATCAAAAACTACAGATTTGTATATGCTGAGTAAGTATGATCTTACCACCTATATTTCCAGCCTGAAAATGACTTGATTCCGATTTTTGTTATTTTGGTAATTGCATCATCTTATGCCCTATTAAAGGTTTGTGCTTTTAAAAATATAAACATACAAAAAATAACTGAAACATGTTTTTTTTTTTCTTCTCTCATTGTTGACTGACACTCGAATATAGAGGAAGAAGGTTTTATGCAACTGTAAAGTGCAATATTTTAGGATTCCTTTCATTTCCTACATTTTCATACATTGGTGAAAGAGGAGGGAAGACACTAGTTAGCAAGCTATGTATGTAATCAAACCAATGATAAAAAGATTCTTTCATTGCAAAAGGAAATTAAGATGGGTACAGGCTTGAAGAAAAATTTTCCAAAGGACATATGTAGTAATTAAATGGTATGAAAATATACAAGTATCATATAAAACTTAGCAATCAAAAAGAAAATCAAGTGAAAATAGACAAAGATTTGAAGAAAAACATCCATATCCCCGGATGGCCTTGAACTCACAGAGATCCACCTGCCTTACCTCCTGAGTAATAAAGGTGACATCACCGCCCAGCCAGAAACACAAATTTCGATTTAAAAAACAACTAACTTTTTGGCTGTAAGGTGAAATTACAGCTTATAAGAAAGTGGCTAAATTTCAAAGTGTTTTCTGTTTGTTTTTTTTTTTTTTTGATGCTGCTCCTAAAGGAACCATAGCCACCCTGTGCAAATATGTCCCTGAGTGATGATAGTATTTTCATGTAACATAATCATTGCTAATGAAGTATCTACATCAGTATAAAAGGCAGTGAGAAATAATACATCACATGAATGTTGATAGGCTAGATTTTATTCAATTATAATATCATATTTTTGAGTTTTTAATTCATGAGTACTGTATTTGTATTCTTTCCTTCTTATACTTTATTTCATCTTCTCACATTAACTACCTTTTCCATCCCTCTCAAACTTATAATCTCTTCTTTCCTTCTTCCATAAACACGCATACACACACACACACACACAAATATGTTTAGCACTGGCCACCTGATATTAGATACTATATCAGGGAATGAGGGAAAGACTGATTCTTCCCCTCTTGGTAACCATAAATTGTCTGAAGTTCTCTATATAGGAGTGATGCTTTATGGGAAGCCTCCTATCCATGCAGGAATGTCAGTTAATCTTGTCATTATGCAGGTATTGTTCAGGTGACCATAGTGTTAAGGTTTCATGGGCTCACCTTCCTGACAAATATAGAGACACTATCTATCCACAAGTTTCCTGGTCCTCCTCCATTTACAGTCTTCCTACCCAGTCTTTCACAATGTTTTCTGAGCCTTAGGTATTGAGGTTGTAATGTACAGACACTCACTATTTGGAGCAGGTGCTGGGCACCCCATGTTACTTATCCTATGCATTTTAACTAGTTGCATTTTAACTAGTTTAATATTTTAACTAGTTGCACTTTAACTAGTTTAACTGATTATATCCTCTGTTTGCTGTGAAAGGAAACTTCTCTGGGAAAGAGTTTGAGCTATGCTTTCTGTGTATATAAGGATAGGAATTTAGAGCAGTGTTGGGATACACTGATTTAGAATGGGGCCATTGTTGGGTATACTTTATGTTTTGTGGCCTCTCCAGCCAGGAGCAACTCTGCATCACTGAAGTAGCCTCTGTCTGCCACAGAAAGAAGCTTCTTGATGAACAGTGAGAGCTACATTGATTTGCATGGAAAAAGGAGTATTCATTCACTATGTTTGAAATTGCAAATGAATGAAAATACTATGGAAATGAATATGGGCAAATTCCCAGAAGCTAAAAGTAGATATGTGTGACCCGCTATATCACCCTTGTTCATATGCTTTAAGGGCTCAACCTTCAAATCAATAAATACTTGGTTATGTTCATTGCCTCTCTGTTCACAATACCTAGAAATTAGTTAAAACCAAAATGTTCTTGAGTTAATGAATAGATAATGAAATTTTCAGGTGTATGACTAGAACTGGAAAGTATAGCGAATGAGATAACCTCGACACAGAAAGAAAACCAGCTTATGTTTTCTATCTCTTGACCCTATTCCTAAACTTTTAGATGGGAGTGCTTCATCTGTAGAAACCAGATATCAGTAAAGTAAAATTGGATTGGGAGTCTCTAGAGAGACAGATAGATAACAGAATGAAAACAAGGAGAGGGGTTTTATCTATAGAGGTAGTCAGAAGGGAAATACAGAAGGAAGGAAAAACAAAAGGGATGAAGAACACTATAGATGATTGAAAATCCATAAAGAAATATAGGTTTTTAAGTTAAACTACATGTGTGTGACTGTGTTCCTGTGTGTGTGTGTGTGTGTGTGTGTGAAATTATGACACTTGAGGTAAAAATTCTACCCCCAAGAGCCAGAGACTGCCTAACAAAAAACAGGCCATCAAATTAAATATTAGATGGAGAAATCTTAAGTGAATATCATTTAGTGATATAGAAACATACTATGTGATTGCAAACATGATATTTTGGAAAGTAGAAAAATGTAAGGATACAAAAACTGTCAATGATTTATCAGTGCTTGAGTTTTGATAGTGACAGTGGGAGAGAATATTACAATTGGTAGGCTAATTAATGATCTTTATTGTCTTCGATGAATTAACAACACTTAATCTAATACTACTTATTAAAAATATAATGTTGCTTTTAAAATGTACCAACACTTGAAAATCTTCTGCTTTTACAATAGATTCTCTAGTTCATTGTCATGTAATCAAATGTTGGACTAAATTATTTTTAATTAATTTATTTTTTATGTATAAGTGCTAGTCTGCATATTTGTCTGTCTATTATGTGCAAGTATGGGGTTTGTGAAGGCCAGAAAAGACATAGATCTCCTGGAAGTGGAGTTACAGATTATGAGCTACCATGTAAATGTTGAGAGTACCGCAAGGTCTGTGGGAAGGGCAGCCTGTGTTTGTCACTACTGAACCGTATCTCCATTCCCATAGCTGAAATTTTTCTCAGGTCCATTTCTTTAGTTTATTTTGATTAGATAAATTTCTTGATATTTTATTTTCTGTCTGATATCATTTCCTTCTACTGACTTCTAAATGTATGTTTTCACACTTGTTCTTTCATGACCTCCCAGAGTCCATGCTCTCTTCTATTAAACATATATTACTAGGTAGTGTAACAGCCTTTATATTGAAATGGATCAGAATTCAGCGCTGTACCCTAGTTCTTTTTTGACCTATCCAACTCCATTTTCCCATTGTTCAACTAACAAATATCTACATTTGATGTCATCAATAAAAGATTTCTTAAGGACTCTGTGATGTCTCTCTTTTTATAGAATACTTACCACAAACTGGAGGGTATTTATCAACAGATGATTGAAAGTTTCTTGCACAATTGGATGATGTTGCTTATTTGTACTAACTTGTAAATGTGGAAAGAGGGTTGAGTCATAATGATTTTTCTTTCCTTTTCTTGAAATTCTTTGGAGTTGTCCTTCAATTTCCACAGCAAGTATTCATTTCAAAAGGTGCATGATGATTGTCCAATCTAATTATATACTTTATTCAACTCTAATTGAGTTCTAAAGATTATAATTGAACTGCTCTAACTATTCATAATTTATTAACACTGTTGTACATTGTCATATAATACAGATAATTAACCACTTGAAATTACTAATAAGAGGACACATTTCCTTAGTATGCATTGAAAAAGGAAATAAGCTTACATTTTTAAAGAAAATTAATTTTCTCAAATATTATAAACACAAAAATTTGATTTTTAATGTATTATATGTAATTCTGTTATAGATATTTTGTTTTTCATCATCACCCTCATTTCAAGTATGACATAAAACATTTATCATAAACATTTTTATGAAGGCAACACTGAATGTCTCACAGCTTTCATTGCTAAATAAAGAAATATAAAATTAATATTTTATTAATTATATTTTGCCTATATGCAATAGATTGAAAAATCCTCAAATGCAAAGAAAACCAGCCCACAACTCACAATACCAGAGAACTTAGACAACAATGAGGACAGTAAGAGAGACATACATAGATCTGATCTACATGGGAAGTAGAAAAAGACAAGATCTCCTT
This sequence comes from Alexandromys fortis, assembly GCF_014885135.2. Lineage (NCBI taxonomy): Eukaryota > Metazoa > Chordata > Mammalia > Rodentia > Cricetidae > Alexandromys > Alexandromys fortis. The sequence continues at coordinate 4,582,672 of NW_026068018.1, forward strand.
AGTAAATTGGGAGCATGGGTATCTTAGAGGAGGGTTGAAAAGAAGAGGAAAGTCAGGGAGGGGAGCAGAGAAAAATGTAGAGCTCAGTAAAAATCAATAAATAAAATAAAAAAAGAAAAATTCTCAAATGAAACAAGAAGATGTAATAATACTAATACTAATAATACTAATAATAAGGCATTTAATCATATGGCAAATTTTAAGTAAAATGTTTTATTATTTCCTAACTTTTAAATTACTTCATTTATTTATTATAGGTTTTGTTTTCTTTCCAGTGTGTATGTACATCTGTGCACCATATATAAAGGAGTCATAAGCCCAGTATTAGAGTTACAGACAATTGTGAACCACCATGTAGTGGCTAGGAACAGAATCCAGGTCCTCTGTAAGAGCAGTCAGTGATCTTAACCACTGAGCATCTCTTTAGCTCTCACTAGTCTAAAGAAATTATACTAAATTCATATTTACTTAAATAATTTGTATAATCTGAGAAAACTCATATTTGTTCATCTAGTCTTTCTGTGGAATAATCCTTTTGTACACTGTAAATATTTTTTGCTGTCTGAACAATAGTTGTAAAGAATAAAGTTAGGTGGGGGAGTCAATCTGAGAATGATGGGATAAAGAACAGGGGAGACATAGGAAATCACCAGTCAGATACAGAATGAGTGTCATACTAATGAAATAGAGAAAAAAGCCATGAGACTCAGGACAGCACATAGATTGATAGAAATGGATGGAATTATAAGAGCTAGTTAGTAATAAGTCTGAACTATTGGCCAAGCATTTGTAATAAATATTAAATCTTTTGCGAGTTATTTTGGAGATAGCAGTCAGTACAGGACATCTCTTCCTACAAAGTCTAATATGGGGTTAATTAATGCATATGAGTTAATAATAGATTTTATTATCACTATTTCATTGATTGATTCTAAGAAAAATTAAGTGACAGTCAAAGAACAATATACATTCAGTTGATATTCATACATTAGCAGGAGCATAAATTATAACGTGTTTATAATGCTTAAATTAGATAGTGAGTGTTAGCGAGTCTATATGCATATTTAATAATGATTATTTTTTAAAATAAGCAAACTTTTCCTGAATATCATTACAAATTTCTGGTCAGTAAATAACTGACCTATAGAAAATTGTGACTATGATTCATTGCTTCAATTTGATTAAGAAAAACAGGCCCTCAATTTGATTTTTTCCTGTCTTCTACTCCTCCTGGGTAAGTTTGCTTCTTTTTGTTCTAGAGCTTTTAGGTGTGCTGCTAAGTTCCCAATGTATGCTTTCTCCGTTTTCTTTATGTGGGCACTTAGTGCTATGAACTTTCCTCTTAGCACAGCTTTCATCGTGTACCATAGGTTTGGATATGTTATGAACTCACTCATAAGTGGATACTAGCTATAAACAAAGGATATTGAGCCTATAGTTCATGATCCTAGAGAAACTAAGTAATAAGGTGAACCAGGATGGAAGCATATATAGATCCACCTAGTAATTGGAAATAGACAAGATCGCCTGACAAAATTGGCAGCATGGGGGCTGGGGGAGAAGGAAGGGTAGAAAAGAAAGAGGAGGAGAGAAGGGAAGGGTTGAGGAGAACTAGATTGAATGGGATAGTCTAGCACGCGGAGATATAGCGCAGGGAGATGTAGCGTGCGCCATGGCGCTGTCATGTTGTGGGCACGGAGTCTGGGCGCCATTTGCTGTTCCACTGCAAACTTGACAGACAACTTGTGCGCATGCACGGGAGCTCCCCCCAGTGCGGGGAGTCTTTCAATCTGGCCATCCGATCTGGCCAATCATAATCTGGCACGATCACTCCATTCTGGCCTGAGCCATTGGGTTGATGACACGTCAGGGCTTTGTCTGGCACCGTATATATTCTTCTGCTTCACGGGGACGGGGTCTTTTGCCTCTCTACAACCTCAACTGTAAGTGCTCCAATAAAGTGTGTTCTGAGAAGAATCCTGTTGCGGTTGTCTCTTCTGCTGGCGGGAGCGGCGTGCTGCAATAGTCGAGATGGAGAAAGGACAGATAAGAGAGCAAAGAAGGAAATATCTTAATTGAGGGAGCCATTATGGGGTTAGCAAGAAACCTGGCTCTAGAAAAATTCCCAAGAATCCACAAGGATGAGCCCAGCTAAGAACCTAATCAAGAGAGGAGAAGGTGTGCAAACTAGCCTTGCCCTCTAGTCAGACTGATATTTATCTTAAATATCGCCATAGAACATTCGTCAAACAATAGATGGAAACAGAGGCAAAGACCCACATCTGAACACTGGACTGAGCTCCCAAGGTCTAGTTGAAGAGTGGAAGGAATGAGAATATGATCAAAGAGGTCAATACTATGAAGGATTCATTCACTGAAACAGTTTACCTGAGCTAATGGGAGCTCACCAAGTCCAGCTGGACTAGGAAGAAACAAGCATAGGACCAAACTAGTCCCTCTGAATGTGGTTGACAGTTGCATGGCTGGGGAAGACTGAGTGGTCATTGGCAGTGGCACTGGGATTTGTCTCTACTGCATGTACTGGCTTTATGGGATCCTATTCTCTTTGGATGTATACCTTGCTCAGCCTAGATGTAGAATGTAGGGCCTTGGACTTTCCACAAAACAAAGTGCCTTACCGTCTCTGTCATGGTTCTGTTTGTCATATAGTGTATCTGAGGATCTTTGGTCTCCTCTATTATTTAATAAAGGTTTGAGTAGAGCTTTGTTTTTTTACATCATGAAGCAACTGACAGAATGAAATCCGGTCAAGGTACATAATATCGAAGTGTGGTAGTGTGATAGGGATGCCATTGCATATTACCACAGCTGGGGGGCTGCTTAAATTACAGAAATTCCAAGCCTGAAATATACATAATGTCAAGCCGACCAGTTACTGGTGAGACCTTTCTCCTGAGCTTGCTTCTGTCCTCTCCTTTCTGGGTCCTCGTGTGACGATCAGAAGCTCTTTTTTGTTTTGTCATTATAATCAGGCTTTTTTTCTATCTGCTCCTCCACATTCCCTATATCCTCTACTTATTTTATATGAAGGATTAGTTTTATTGAATGGATCTTTGCACTTGTGAGCATAATAAGCTTTTAAAATCCCGTTTTTCTAATATGGATATGGTAGAGAGGCAGAATTTCAACATGGGACAAATGAGACAACATTCAGCACAGTGCTTATAGATCTACCAATGAACAGCAGTTTATCTGAGTAGCTGGTCTTACTTAAGGTTCTAGTCTTTAGTCTTTACATCATTAGTCTTCCCTATCTCCTTCTCCTCCTTTGAAAAGTAAATAGTGTTTTAATAGAGTATAAACTAGAGGGAACCTGGGAAAGAAACTGTGTTTTTAATCAAACTCTTTAAAAAAAATTATACACAACACTACAGAATCAAAAAAGAGAGTGCTCAGCTCATTAAGTTAATCAACAAATTGTATAAAGCAATTGGAAAGAATTTCAACTCTCTTCTTATCTGAGACAATTTCTGACATATAGAAAATAAATACATTAACTTCTAAGCAGTATTGTATTATTCATTTTGTCCTTTGTCTTTCCTTCCTTAAAGATGTTTTAAAATCTTTCATATAGTTAGTATCATATCTATAATGATAATTTGTTGAAATATTAGTTATTTGTTTTAAATCCATTTCCATGGGTGAAGAATGCTCCTTAGAAAACACTGATTTGGACACAGAAAAGCCATAGATTTGATTGATTTCAGCCCAACATATGTTTTAGATAGGTAATCAGATGCACACACCTAGTGATTTAAACTCCCAACTAGCAACACAAATCACCACACACAGTAAGGGATACATTTTTGAATTTTCAGGAGACATAGCAACAGCATCTAATTTTCAGTTTCTGGTTGCAGTAGTAACCAAAGCAAATGTATCATCAATTCCAGGCAGAAGCAATATCAGATGTCCTCTGGTACATGGGAGTCAGATTTGCAGTGAACAGACAGCAGGGTATCAACATTTTCACCACACTGAATTTTTTAATTCAGTTTGTTTTAATTTCTACATCTTTTCACAATCACATTTTTTAAAAAAAAATGAGTCTAGTTTCAAGTCATATTAAAGAATCCTTGGAAACAAAAAAGAATTCTTGAGCTAATAAGACCTCTCCAATAAACTCACACTTATGTTTGATGAGCCATATTTGTTTCTATTGCTTAGTTGTAGAGTTTATTAACTAATAACTGAAAAAAGTATAATAATGTCCTAAAGTTACATTATGAGCTTTGGATTAATGTGAGGAATGCCCATGTACTGTGTCCACTTAGGATAATGCCATAAAACCTCCACATTAGTAAACTCAAAACTGAACTCACCATTTTTTTCTAGCATTAATTACATTTGAATGTCCCCTTTAGAATAATAATTGTTATCCACATAACTGTGTGAATCAATTTTGTATCACTTTTTATTCTCTTTAATAGCTATAAGACATCCACGCAAGAGACAACTCAGTTGTGATCCCTTCTTCTAGACTGTAATGCAATATACTTCACCTAAGCCATCATGTAATACATCTAATACATCTCATTAGAGTATTGTACATATTGCTTTCCTGCATATTAACCAAATTTTCTACAACCCAAACACAGTTATAGCTTCAAAAGTTACATAATCCCATCACTGTTTTATCAGGATTCTTTAGTTTCAGTGTTTCAAGAATGAATTGAAAAAAAAATAATCTGGCTCCAACTTCAAGCTTGCACAAAACTCTTTTTGTTCCCATCACTCAAGACAACACTTTAGTTTGTTTTTATTTGTCAGGCTTCCATCTACTTCATGTTTTAGATATAGGTTATTTTTTTTCCTGCCAGAATGAACTACCAATGCAGCTGCATCTATTTGATTTCTACACAGCTTTTACACACAGATCCGGCTCCCTTCTGTGGTGGGTAATTTACATCTTCAACTAAGCATAAATTCTGCTACTCTCTGTATAGCCACACCAGCCATGTTGTACATAGCAATCAGTCATCAACTTCTTAATGCAAAGAAAATAAATTAGGTTTTCAAGTCAATTTTAATTAGGTTGAGATAGTTGCCCTTTGATGTCTATGCTCTAATAGGTGTGATCAGTGTGCCACAGAGTAAGATGTAATTACATATGCATGTGTACAAAATAAATAAAAAATAAGAAATGCTCTCTAACTCTCTATAAATATTGAGGTAAAGGCACAAGGATAGCTTAGTGTTTTGTAGATTCTAAGTAAACCTAATATCAGAAAAAATTCATAATATTCTTTTAATAATATAATAAACCTTATTTCTAAATGAGTTAGATATAGAATCTTACACTGTCTTTATCACAAAGAAAATAATATTAAATGATCAAGTACACAAAACTCTAGGCCTCTTCATGTTGAGATTTACAGATAAAGGAGATAAAATGGGTATGTGAGAAACACTTTGACCAATACATATTCAGGGAGCTCAAAGAACATGGTACTGCTCCAAGAGGCAGGATTCTCACCATAGGAGTATATGACCTGTGGCTTCATGAGAGGTTGTGTGACACTCTTTGTGGAGAAATTTATACAAACAACTACTCATTCCAGGTTGGCAACCAAGAGAAAAGCTTAAGTAACAGTTCAACCCAAGTCAAACATGGTGAACCAGTTGTTTATTGGAGTTATTTATGGAAATATAAGGAAGGTTATTACTTATGGAAGCTTATCTGACTCAAAGACAGCTTACTGAAAGTAGAAGCCATCAGGATTGTTCACTCCTGAGAACGTCTGCCTGATTTTCTGGCATATCCATAGGTTGGAGAGTTTCCTTTCTTGCTAGATCATTACCAACGAAGGAGTTAGAGGGAAGGGGATTGTGAGTCTGATAAATTTGATGGACTTTTGAGACCTGTGAGCTGTTTGTTTCCCAAGTTTTAATGAACCTTTCTTAGAACTTCCTGAGCTTTAGCTAGCTTTCCTCCTGGATGGTATGTCTCAATTTGAAGAGCAGGACTGAAAACAGGGATAAAGTGTCCCTTCTGAATATGATGGAGTCAATATACAGCAATAGAACAGAGTAACTGAGATTTGTCCCACATAGCAGTCCTTTTGTATTTGAGAAAATAAAAGCCTTTGACTGGTGGAATTAGAAGCCCAGGTGTCTTGTTCTATAGAAGTACTGAATGCCAAAACATGGGTTGTATCTGCTTTTTCTAGAGTCCCTGAGACAACTTTGTATTTGAGAGGTCAGAACATATCAGATCAATAATTGGCAAGTTAGCAAGGCTCTTTCACTGATACAATTAAATGATAAGGCTTGAAATAACTCTAGTTACTGTAATTACTTGTTGCTTGTAATTCCTCTTAAATATTTTTAATATTTTTATTGATATTAATGGATATGATATAGCAATGCCTATTTTTATTAGGCTCTTTGTACTTCTCTCTCTCCTGAAACTTACATTTACACAAATAAAGTTGTACAGATATAGACATTAATATCCTTTCATTTGTCTGTTGTTCATGTATGTATGTATGTGTGTGTATGTATGTATGTATCTATCTATCTATCATCTATCTATCTATCTATCATCTATCTAGTTTAAATTTAATAACATTTGAAAGAGAAATAGCAGCTGTCATATTTTTTAAGGTGGGAGTGAGGAATTGATAGAGAAGGGAAAGAGGCTTATGTGAGGAAGAGAGGAAGGAGAAAGGGAAAGACCTACAGGGATTCAGCCTCAATTCTGTTTCCTCCTTTGCTCTCCTGAAGTGAATCAATTATCTTGAAATTTTAATCTGAAGTGTTTAAATAACCTAAGTCTTTGGACTGCAGTTTATAGATTTTTTTTCCTGCTCTCCTCAACGGAAGACGTTAAAGAATATTTCTTGGATCTTTGCTGTTTCTGTTCCAGCAGATGTAAAAGGAAGCAATGCCCCTTCAGTACGGCTATAGTGAAGAACAGGAATTGCATACTTAATGCTTCAGCAACAAATGTATGTTGCTTGTGTGTAACCTAAGACTAGCAATGTTCCCTTTAGAATTACATATTATAGTTTGAAAAGACTTAAAATCCTCCTGAGATTTTATTCTTCATAACAACTTCTATTTTCATTTTGGCAGGTTAATGTGTATCTTTCAATAGAAACTTTCACCAATGTCTTGGATGGGACTTCTGTGTTCTGTTATATGCCGCTCTATTTCACTGTTTTCAAAGCCTGAGGGCACGAGGTCAAGGCCCAACACATGCTATGTTAGCATTATTCCTAAGAACCACACCTTAGACATATTATTTATTTTGATTCTCTGTCCAGTAAATTGATTTTCAACATGCCTGATTTTATGCCTTGTTAGTTTTTAATGCTGTTGTGCAAAGAGATTCTCAAGGCTGAAACGACCACCATTATAAAAGTTATCAGGTTTAATTATGATTTAACATAATTTAACAGCCTCAACAGTTAAAACTTACACTACATATGCAATCTTCCCTATCTTAGTGGAAAATATTATGAAGCTCTAAGTATAATGTATAATACAAAGTAACAGTAGATTGAAATTGTCCTTTTTTATTCCAAAGGTATTTTTAACTGTGAGCTTAATCAATAACAAACACATAGACTCGTGCCTATTTGGGGAGTTATATACCCAAAACTTATTTTAGTGCCCTGAACAAAGCATAACACAGAATAAATACTTGCTGAATTACTGCTTCTGTGTGCCGGGGATTTGCTTCTTTTTCTAAATCTCTTTCTAATTGCTCAGAGATCTGAAGATATGTTGTTTGTTGTTATGATTGCATTTGTTTTGGTACATGGTAGCAGTATTGTTTCTATCTGAAGGTATATCGTCAGAAGCAAGAACTATCATTGAATGCACATTCACTAACCACATCTGAACATTCTTTGCACTATTAAAATATGATCATTTAAGCATACATTTTAGTGAAGGAAATATATATGATTACACATGAACTTCACACACACACTACACAATCATCACCAACAGCACACACATATAGAACATTTCCTATCACCAACAAAAAGTCATTTGACACTTGTTAATATCTCTGGTAGTCCATCATAGACCCAGACAATTACTGATATAAATTAAATCACTTTTGCTAACTTCTCCATATAAGTAGGAAAAAAAAACATTTTAGGTTTTTTTTTTCAATATAATAGTTTTGAGATTTGCCAACATCATGAAATTCACTAGTTTTACATGCATGGATTCGAGACAAAAGATTTTTTTCATTTGTTGATTACTAATTAAACTATTTCTGCTTTTCTTCTCATATATTCAAAGCTGTCAAGAATAATAACTTTCATGTCTTGGGATGTGTAAATTTTTATATTTGTTTATTTATGCTTCTAGAAATTAAATGATGATTTTTTTTCCAAAGGTCAGCTTTGAGCTTTGAGAATGAGAAAATGAGGATGAGGAAAGTTTCTGAAAGACCAAGGGTGTTTTCATGAGTTGTTGCAATCCTAACAGGGGCTGGGCAAACATATTCCAATGCAATCCAGGCTTTGTAATTTTGAGAATGGTTAATGTATCATTGTTTCTTTCTCTTTTTTTTTTTTTTGGCACCGATTTTTTTTTTTATGGCACCGAATTTTTTTTTGTT
>NW_026068018.1:4593012-4601498 GCF_014885135.2 Alexandromys fortis
ATATCCTCCCGGAAATTGGAAGCAACAAGATCACCACGCAAAAGTTGGGAGCATGGGAGTGGGGGCAGGGTAGGAGAGGGGAGAGGGGGAGAGAGAAGGAAGAAAGGGAGGATTGGGGAGAGCTAGGGGAAGTGGGATGGTTGAGATGGAGGAAAAACGGATATGGGAGCAGGGAAGAAGATATCTTAATTAAGGGAGCCATTTTGGGGTTGGCAAGAGGCTTGGCTATAGAGGGGTTCCCAGGTGTCCGCGGGGATGTCCCCAGTTAGGACCCTGGGCCGTGGAAGAGAGGGTGTCTGAACTCGCCTTGTCCTGTAGTCAGACTGATGACTATCTTTAATATCACCATAGAACCTTCGTCAGGTGACTGATGGAGATAGAGACAGAGCCCCACATCAGAGCACTGGACTAAGCTTCTAAGGTCCAGTTGAAGAGCAGAAGGAGGGCGAATAATGAGCAAGGAAGTCAGGACCAAGAGGTGTTGGTTCACCTACTGAGAGTGTGCCTGATCTAATGGGAGTTCACCAACGCCAGCCAAATTAAGACTGAAAGAGCATGGGATAAAACTGGACTCTCTGAATGTGGCTGACAATTGGGGCAGACTGAGAAGCCAGTGATAATGGCTCTGGGATTTGTCTCTATTGCATGCACTGGCTTTTTGGGATCCTAGTCTATTTGGATGCATACTTTCCTAAGCCTGAATGGAGCTGGGAGGGCCTTGGACTTCCCACTGTGCAGGATACCCTGCCCTCCCATAGGATGGAGGGAGAGGAGGGGAGGGTGAATGAAAGAGCAGGAAGGAAATGGGAGGAGGGAAGTGGAAATTTTGAATGGTATTATTTATAAAGCAATAAAAAATAAATTTAAAAAAGATGAAAAAACCACGAAAAGCAAAAAGGAAAGTAAATTAATATACATCGGTTAAGTTAAGTTAAAAAGCAGGTTAGAAATAAGCCTAACTCATCAGCCAAAAGTTTCAAAATTAAGAAGTCTCTGTGGTTAGTGGGGAGGTGTGAGGTAGGACAGAAAAATCTGCTTAAATTCTCCTTTAATTTTCTTTCTTGTTCTCTGATTTCTACAGTTGTCCAAGGTTAAATACACAAAACTAAAATTATAAGATAGGATCCACATATTGGAGAGAAAAAGCTATGTTAACTCAGTATCTGAGTTAACTGACTTGGTATAGATTTTTTCCAGTTCCTTCAATTTACCTGCAAATTCTGTAGTGGTTTTACACATTAGTGAATATTATTCTGATATTTGTATAACATACATATTGTAAATGAATGAATACGGTGTCAGGGACCGGCCAGGATGAAAATACTTCTTACCAGGGTAGGGGAAAGGGAATTGAAGAAATATAAGTAAAGAATATGAAGACACATAAAAATACTAAGACAGAAAACATAAAAAGTATAGGGAGGGCATTCTAGTAACAGAAATCCTGAAATTCATCTGCTTTTATCTTTCCACAGCTTTTTTTACCCTATGTAAAATGTGGGGGTGGGGAGAGGGTAACTAAAGACTTTATTAGCATGATACAAAGGATAACTCACACAGTCAACCCTGAGACATCAAATCATTAGCATTTTGTTGTCTAGGTAGCTAAGGTGCTCTAAGTCACTTGTGTTGAAGACTGCCCTTCCCTAGGTGACATCATAGTTACAATAGAAGGAGCAGAAACACATTTGCATATCCTGACCACCCCTCAGGATGGCATGGAATTATCTTAATTTCAAAAGAGCCAGACAACTACCTCTCCAGTTAGGAGGTACAATTATGAGATTGTCAGTCTCCAAACTCTCTGACTATCAGACAAAGAGTTAATGGGACTGAAATTTTCGGTCTCCACCATATAGTAAATGTCCATCCAACCTTTCTCTTTCCTCTTCAATCTTCTACTTTATACTCTACTATTTAATCATCTGCCTTATATTTTAAGTTCCAGTTGTTCATGAAATTTATCTTCCTTAATGAGTCCCTTTTCTTCTCTGCCTTAATTAGTTTGCTTAAAATACATTTCTTAAAATACATTTGAAATTTATTTTATATAAGTTAATATATATGAATTTATCAAATATATAAATATATGCAAATTTAGTAAGATCAGAGGAGACAAAGTCTACACATTAATATCAATTTAAATTATATAATTATAAATTATATGTAATTATATATAATTACAAATTATATATTTAAATATATAATATACATTATATAAAATATGTTGTGTCTAATTTAATTTAAATGGATTTTAATGCATTAACTTTGTATCCTGTGACCTTACCAAACTGAGTATAATTTTCATAGTTTTACAAAGTTATGATCATTTTCTATATACCCATTCCATCTTTGATTGAGTTTTACTTCCTGCTTTTATTTGCATTTCTTTTTATCCTTCCTATCTGTTTGTAATTGTATCTATGTTATAATGCAATGCTTTTATCATTCATATTTGACTTATCAGTCTTAGTGCAAAATATTATTTGCTGTCAGTTAAAGATGTTTTATAATCATAGTCACCAAAATAAAAAAAAAAAAGTTCTGTTGTTAGAGATAAGAATATTTTATATGAATCTGAATTGGACCAAATGTTTCTCTGCCTCTACACATATATTCAAACATATATCTCCTGTTTATTTTTGCTACTCTGAGCTTTAAAATGAGATCCTTGAACATCACACTGTACAAATATCTGGCTACTGAACCAGACTCCTACTCTCCTATGTTCTCTTTACAAGTTGATACCATTGATTGGTTTTTAAATATTGAACAACTTCTACATCTATCTCTAGAAAAATCATGAGGGAATATCATCATTTTCTTGCATTGAAAAAATTGGTTTGCTATAATCTGTGTACTCTTTTATGTATACTTTTTAGCAAAATGTTGGCTTGTAATTTTATTAAAAGAAGAATAATGCCATCTTAGTACCAACTGTCTGTTTCTTGTTTTTTATGAGCACTACCTTTGAAAATGTTCTGAATATCATATGCTGTGTATCATTGATTTTTCTTTTTGTTCTTGTAAGGGTCTCATAATAACACTATATACATTCTCTGAGTTCTTTTATAGTAGATTTTCTAATGACATTCATCTATTTTTATATGTTTTCTTTTTTCTATTCTTGACTATTTGATAGTTTATGTATTATTCAGATTTATGAACTCTCCAGATTTCCTATGGAAGTGCTCAGAGAAATCTAAGAAGCAGGGCTGTAGGTTCAAAGTCATCTTTTGCCATACAGTAGGTTGAATGAAGCTAGTAGTCATCACAAAACTAACTCTCTGTCACAAAAATAAAACTGAACAAAAAGAAAACAAAAGAAAGGAAGGTGAAAAAGGTTGCATTTAGTTACTGAAAGACTTGAGCTGCAGGTTAGGGTTTGTTTTCATTTTCTTATATTATCTGGAGGTATTACCTTGTACCTTTTTGTAACAACAGACTTTGTTGTGACTGCATCCACATTGGTTTTTATCATTTGCTTCAGAACATGGTAAACTCACCTCCTGAATCTTCATTATAATACCTTTTCTCCTTAGCCACCATAGTCTTTATTTATTTTTTTTCTTTTACTATTTGTTTCATGAAATATATTCTGATCCTTGTGCAGGTAACAAAATGTGACTTACTGATTGCCAACCTCATCGTTTTCTGTCAGTCTTGATTCTGCTCAATTTAACAGTGGACCTGCACACAGTCAATCACAATGTTCTTGTCACTTCACTTCACGGGGTATCAGCACTTTCTCATCTTGCATCTTATTGTTCCAATCATCTTCTCTTGCCTTCGTGGCTAAGACACATCCTAAGATTTCCAATATGTCATTTAGAGCATACAATTAACAACCAGGGTTGGTTGAAGCACTGTGGGGTCTCTTTTCTCTCTGTTATTCTTCCTGAATTTACAGTCTGTGTAGGACTCTAAAGTAATGGATGCACACAGAGCCTTCTATAAAGAAACAGTGCATCACTTATCATTACCAAGCCTTTTCATAAATATCCCATGTTCTGAACTTTGTCTTTCTGTTCATGAGACCGACAGCAGCCTTTAGTGAAGTGTATTTTTCATACTTTGAATCAAAGAGAAAATATTATATTTGCCTTCAATCAGAAATGCTTTATAATAAAAAGAAGGTATTGGATAATATTATATACTAATACATATAGTTTGTATAAGATAAAGTTTTACATTGCTATTAATGCAGGCAACAGTTTTCAAAGGAAAAGAATGGTATTGACTGTTATTATTAGTTTGTAGCCTGCATAAAATAAGGTAATATCTTCATTTTGACGTTGGAAACACAAAAGATAGTTTTAAAGTAAACATTATCATGTATTATTTAAGAGATTAAAATGAATATGTATAGTCTCTATAAAACAAAGAAATGCATTCTTATACATAGTAAGTCTGCTGCAAAGCAGTGTCAAGAGAGCCCCAGAGTACATAAGAAAATGGAATAGAACCTGTTAAAATTACAGTATTTTCAAAATGACGCTCTAGGTAAAATATAATATGCAATATAGAATAATAACACTGTATAATCAGAAGTTCAGTTTATTTGTGTAGTTATTTACAATTTGTTTGAGAGCTCATGTGTGTTTCCGTATTTCAATGGTAACAATAGATATCATTTTGTAACTGATCAGTTAAATAACTAAAAGTCCTATGACTTTCTTTTACCGTGGCTTCAATACTTTAGAGAATGCAATAAGGCACACTGATATGTTACTTTTCATATTTACTAACTTATCTATTCAATATACTATCCTAATTCATCTAATATTCTGAATCTACTCTATACAAGTGAGTTTTGAATCATTTTTACATAAATACATGTGAGATTTACTTTGGAAATGCAGTATTTATGAAGAAGAATGAGTATATCCAACTGACAATTCAGATTTGAAAAAAAAAATAACTCATTACCAGTGTGTGAAGTGCTACAAACATCAACACCTCTGTGTGTGCCTTCGAGAGTTCCATAATAAGCATAATAACTAAGATACATACTGAATCTTTCTTCCACTGTGTTTAGTTTATTATCGGGGACTTTAATTGACGAAAATGTTAAGTTATTCTCCCACTCCACAACAATGACATTTGTGTTGTATTGCAATGTTGACTACAAGATGACAAGTGATGGAGATAAAAGCTTCAGCAGCTGGAGGCAGAGGCAGGAAAGAGCTGCTGGAAAAAGTCTGAATATCTGCAAACCAGATGCTGGTAAACTCAGAGAAACTAAAGGATTTAGAGAAGCAGAGGAAAAGCAAGTGCACCTGAGATTCACGAATCACAAGGAGTTAATCTTCTCTGGGATGTGGAATACTGTTGTATGCTGTGTGGAACAAACCTAAATAAAACATAGATTTTGGAAACAGTAAGCCGGAATTTTATGTGGAAACTTCTGTCTGAGGCCAGCAATAACTTTATTTTAGAGGCACACTCTGGGTACCAAAATCATTAAAGAAAGCTTGCTGTATCAGAAACAATCAATTAAACACACTCCTTTATGATAAGACACTTTATAAATATTAATAAAGTGCCAATTTTATCATAAAATAATCATAGAAAATTGTATAAAAGAAGCTTCTAAAAATACCATTACATAACACTGACAATTTCTAAACCCTTACCTACATGAATTAAATTGTCTTAAACTTATCAAGATAATGAATGCACTGAAAACTTCTCTCAGAAAGGACAGACTACATAACTCAGTCCAGCATCTCTGATGAGAACAATGAGAATCAATCTTATGAAAAGTAATATTAGTCTGTTTTAAAACGTCAAGGAGCTAGTTAGGCTGCAATGTCTACAAGCAGAGTGTTCAGGGGGGGAAAATCACGTAGAGATGAACTTACTGTTAACATCTCCTTTTCTATAATATCCAATGTTCTTTAAGAATGGAACAGAGATTCCAAAGTCTGCTACACATTGAGAGATCGGGGACAGTAGAAGCAGAAGGAGAAAAGGTGAAGAGGGCAGAGAGAAAGGAAAGAAGTAAGGAAGAAACAACATGAAAGAAATATCAAAAGAGATATGGATATGTGAAAAAGAGAATATGCTATCAGTGAACACTTTTCCTAAACCAAGAGAGTTTCTAACTGTATTTTAAATACCCTAACATTATACCCACAGATAACTGTATATCTTACTCTTCACCAGAGAAGTTTCTTTTTGGAAGAGAGGCTACTGCAGATATCTACAACTCTGTTCAAAATATAAAGAATGAGTGAGTATGAAGTACACAGTGCCCACCACAAATAGTGCATCGGCAAGAAAACCACAAGAAAAGGATCATTGTGAAAAACACAGCAGAAAGATTGTAAGAGTCAAATGACTAAGGAAGATGCTAATAGAGTTTTCTAGACAAGACTGAGATACTGTACCATGAAATCTCACCAAGTTCTTGCTTAAACAAGACCTGAGTGATGACAACAAAAGTCAACATACTAACATAGATATGAAAATTTTAGAAGTTCTTCACTAGATTAATAGCTTCAGTAAGTCAGTGGTGGCAGAGAAAAGAAGAGTCAGTCTTCTCAAAAAAGGAACTCCCTGATGGGTTACACAACCCCCAAAAAACAGTCATAAATAAACACAGAAGGTTTTGGAGGCATGATAAGGGGTGTGCATGATGCAAATATGGTACTCAAGTATGAAATGCCTTCAAAATAAAAATTCAAATTAATTAATAAAGAATCCCCTGAACAAAAAATACAAGATTTCCTACATCATATAACAAACATAGAAATATTCACTTATTTGAAAATATCGTCAAGACCAGGAGTTTTGTTATATAAATTTCCAGCAAATACAAGCATGAAATCAAGAGTAGAAATTTCTAGGAACACAAACACACTCATTAGAAAACTGAAACAAATATTGATTGTGAGAATAATGAATATCATATTTATTTGGAATGTATAGAAAAAAAGCAAGAACATATCAATTTTAGGAGAAAACAGCTATCATATTCTAAGATATTTGTGTAGGAAATAAGAAATAAATTATCAATTAGCAACTATCAATTATAAGTTTCTGTAACTTTTCATAAGATGAATCTATAAGAAAGGGAAAATTGAGTTATACAATGATTTAAATATAATCTTACTTATTTAATCCCATTGGAAAATAGTCATGATGTTTTTATTGATGAGCTGATAACAGCAACAAATGTATATTTAATCATGTAAAGATGGAATGAGAAAAACATATGTAGAAATAGATATTTAGGAAGAAAAAAGTGGTCAATGTTGTTAAGTTTATTATTTACTAGTTGCATTGAATACTCTGTCTTAAAGAGAGAACTTTCTTATTTTCCTTTTATGTTAGTTGCTCACAACAACTTAGGCTATGGCAATTTTGGTAACAGTTGATTTTGTTTTTAAAATAATGTTTTATTTTATTAAAATGTTTCATGAGATATTTATGTTGCGATGTCTTTTGGCACATCATCCTCATTATAAGTTTATGTGCACCAATATGGATTCTTGAGATCAAACACTGGACATTCAGATGGCTGCAAGTAACTTTACTTCTTAAGCCATCTTATCAGATCCCCTGAAATTTCTAGAAGTCATATGTTTTGATAACAATGAAATTGTTCTAACTTACTAGAAACTTCAAGATTCTGTCATCATAGCCCTAACTGAAACAATAGCTATCTTCATAAAAATAATAAGATGGTTGAACTTTTCCTCATCTTCTTATCACCAGCTTTTTACCCTTATTTTCTAGAAAATGAGCAACCGAGATGACATTTCTTTTACTGCCAAATTGGGAATAGTTTATTCAATACCATTTAAGAAAGAAGAATAAGCAAAAGTGTTATCTTGTTTACTCAAATTCAAAAAGTGTGGATTATTTAAAAAATGGTAAAGCTTAAAGAAAGAATAATAGGCGAGGAAGTGAAAATGAGAGGAGTATAAAAAATGAGAAAATATAAAGGACTGATAATACTGAAAATGTATTGGTGTTAACAATAATATTTATGCCACTAATATCTAAGTGTGAAAATTATGATAAAAATGATGGAAAAACAGTGATGGTAATATTAAGAACAGATGTAAAGAAATTCAAATAATATTTAAAATAAATGTGTAAATATGATTTTCGTATTCAATCATTTTAATTATTCACTTCTATTGGCTGTATCCCAATGTTTTTTTCATAGATTAATTAATTTCTATGAAATAATATGGAGGTAGACATAATTTTCTCGATTTAATTTAGGAAAATTCTAAAACATGATAATCCTTAATTAACCTAGGCAAGGTGACAGAGACAACAATTATACAAATTAATCCCTACAGCGACATTGTAACTCTAGATACAGTGTGATAATTGGCTTTCTGTTGCTGTGTAAACTATCAAAAATAAACAGTATTTTTAAATATAATTTTTTATTGAAAAAAAAAAAAAGATTTCCGCCTCCTCCCCGCCTCCCATTTCCCTCCCCGTCTCCCTTTTCCCCCCTCCTC
>NW_026068018.1:4602507-4616095 GCF_014885135.2 Alexandromys fortis
GAGTGAGGGGGGGGGGATTAGTCAGTCAGTCAAAGGCCTGATACTGGCATCGAGAACATGCCTCTAGGCAGTTTGGATGCTCACCTTACTAGACCTGGATGGAGGTGGGTGGTCCTGGGACTTCCCACAGGGCAAGGAACCCTGATAGCTCTTTGGGATGATGAGGGAGGGGGACTTGATTGGGGGAGGGGGAGGGAAAGGGGAGGTGGCGGTGGGGAAGAGACAGAAATCTTTAATCAATTAATAAAGAAATAAATAAATTAAAAAAAGAACATGCCTCCGATGATTTAATTGCCTAAATCTCACTTTCTACAGTTTATAAAAACTTACAACAGCATCACAGACTTGTGGTTAAGAGAAATTAAGAATATAGTCTACAATATTCTAGCTGTCATAAAGGATGGTTACCTAGTGATGAGAAGAACCTACTGTATAAGAGAATGTTGAAGTCTCCAAGGTAACCCACCTACTACAGACAAGATTCGATGGCCTCAAATGAGGAAAATAACTCTTCTATTCAGCTTGGAATATTTTGAGGTAATTATATTGTATTTTAAAAAGATAAGTATGGATATAATATACGTAAAGGCTCTATATAAAGTTCATAGATGCCATTATTGTTTATTTTATAAATCAATCTATAATAAACTGAAATTTTAACAATTTATTGTATATTGACCAAAATTGGAGAACCTTTCATGAATTGGATGCTCTTATGTTAATTATAATAATTATTTCAATGTGAAACATATCACCTAGACATAATGATCAGCAGTATTCCTTATGTTACTCTTAATAAGTAAGTATGGCATTTCCTTTTGTTTGAGTTGAGAGTAGAAGATGCAAATTAAGTAATATAAATTCATGGAAAATCCAGTTCCATTGGGTCTGCATAATTTGAATTATTTACATGAAACAAAACTACCATAATACATTACTACACATAGAAACATACAGTGAAACATTTAATATATGTGTGGATATAAAGTTTGTGTGATAACAATGAACCACAATTAGCAAGGCTTGGAGAAAATATTCAAATTCTTTGCAGCAAATACTAATTTCCTTTCTGACTAATACTGAGACTAGCCTTACCTACATTCTGATTCCTTATTTTGTCTTTCTACATTTCATTTCTGATTTTGTCTCAAGAAAACACTTAGACTTTCTTTTACACCACCATGTGATAACACAATCTTAACAGGTGTCTTGAGTCCTTTAAATAATCCCACATTTTATATAGGGTTTTATGTCACATCACTAAACATGCTTACAGTGAGGTTTTTCACTTGTAATTTCCTTTATAACACACTTACACATGGATCAGTGGTGTTCATTTTATTTGCATCTTCTGCACTTTATATGCTGGTTAGTGCTTGCCACAAACTACTGTCAACTCAGAGAATGGAATATCAGCAGGGGTTGTCTCCATCTGATTGGCCTGAGAGCATGTCTATGGGAGAGATTTGTGATACTGATATAGGAAGGGTCCAGCTCACTGTGGGCAGTGGCATCCTTGGTGGATGGGCCTCAGCTGTAAAAGAGAAGTAGTTGAACCAAGTATAGGAAGCAAGTCAGTTATTGGCATTCCTCCATGATCTTCAATTCAAGTTATTGTTTTGAATAGTAACTTCTTTCCATGATGTTCTGTAAACTGTAAGAAGAAATAAATCGTTACCTACCCAAGTTGTTATTTGGTATGTATTTTTTTCTCAAAATAAAAAAAAATAAACTGTAATACTTACATATTATTTGCTTTGCATGTGTATATCACAAAGAATGTAATTGGCTCATATGACATGTTATGAATATTTTACCAAGAACTTAAATTCTAAAATTCCCCCTCTAGGATTTTTAACAGGATTTTAATAATTCTTTGAAAATTTCATACCATCTGTTGTTAACATATTAGTCTCCCTCCCTCAACACCTTGCATAATCGCACTCTCAATCCTCCCATCCCTACCCAACCAGCATTGAGTTTTCCTTTTGTCCTTCCACAAAGGCCAATATGTGTAGATTTTGATGACTAAAAGTGAGCAGAATTTGATCTGGTGTCTTAAATAATATGTTCTCTCATCTAAGTTCACTTATAATAGTAGACACGTGGTGTATGGTGTATGCTGCATGACAATCAGTTAGAGTTTAGCTTTTTTTTTTTAGGTCAAAACAACAATGACGACAAGTAATAAAGGTTGAAATTAGGTAAAGTAAAAAAAAAAAAGAATGCCTTGAGAACTGCTTCATTTGAAGATTCCACAGAGTAAGATTCTATGGTCTTTTGTCCTTGAGTTACTTACATGAGTGTTATATGACAAAGAGCTGTGAACTCCTAGAAAACTCAGCAAAAAGAACCAGGAAGTTTTTAGGACAAAATGTTTACACACAAAAAAATCAGCTAACATCCTAAAGTGAATAAGGGTATATCTTTATAGGTTCCATTCCTAGATTTAAAAACTACATGCAACTAATACTTGCTGAGAGAGATTCATCCTCATATTAGCTATGCAATTCAAAGGGGTTGTCCCTGAACACATAGCCATATACAGAAAAGTAAGCAACATTATAGGACTTAGCAGAATACAAACACACACATACATACACACACATTATTGCAGAAGAGGTCACGAATTCATGAATTTGAGGAGTTGGAGCAACAGGGGAGTTACAGGAGGCTTAGAGTTGAATGTTAACGGTATAAATAGAATACTCATATATAAAATTCCCAAAAATACGACAAAAGGCCTGTAAAAATACATTTGCATATACACTGAAGACATGAGAAAATCTTTTCTTTAAGCAAGTTTAAACTTAGTGATTATGTCTCATTGCCTGTCTTCATATTTGAAGTCTAAATTCAGTCCATTCACCAGTGTAAGTGCTAATCTCTCAATAGGTCTGATTAGAGAGTATGTGAATTCCTCAATCCATATAGTGTTTTTCTTTCCCTCCCTAAATCTTAGCAATGGCTTCTGTTCACTGCTGCAGTGAACGGTAATGTTTAGTTTATATTATGCTTAGAAAGCAGGTGCCCTCTACTACTTGACGTATGGGAATAGAACTAGAGTCTTATGCAAGTTTTAGAATCTTTCAGTAAAAACAAAAAGAAAAAAAATAGTTCTGAGTCCGATTTTAGACAAGTTTATAACACATGTAATCATTCTATTATTCAATACAATATTTGAAGCCCAATTTTAAATGGAATTCTTGAGACAATATTTTGGTTGCAAGTGGCTATTAAAATTATCAAAAATAATATTGTTACCATTTTAGATCAATATCTGAGCATTAATAACTAGCTAGTGTGGCTCTAGGTAGACTCTTTTCTGGCCATCTACTTTATGGGCTTTGTGACAAGTAACTTTGGGGGAAGTTGCATGATTACAAAGAATCCCTTGCAAGCTTTATGTTGTTCCTTTTGTTCGTACTGTCAGAGCAGTGCATTGCTGCCTTCTGGGCTTTGACATCTACGTTTCTAGGCTGGTACAGATTTATACCACTATTTAAGAGAACAGGCATTGCCAGGGTGCTTAACGGATGAGGGTGTGTGGAGACTAGCTGAAGTGGCTTCCTGGAAATAGACTTTCTGCAAATACCTGCAAGACCAAGCTTCTCTGAACTTTGGCCACACATGCACAACAGCAAGGATTCTTGTTTTCTTCAGTTTTTTTTTTTTTTAGTCAGAAACAACAATAAAACAAGAATTTGTTTCCTCTTTTCTTTGCAATACAGAAAACGTTTCAATAAGATGATCACAAGCTATGTTTAGATTAGAGGTCAAAGATGAATTTCAAAAACTGCAGTTAGTCTGCCTAAATTAAATGCTTTTTGTCTTTTCTTTTTCTAAGAATTTACATGACTACCTAAGTATCATTTAAAAATGGCCTGGCAACTTTGGTCATGTATAGTTTGCCGTTTACAGAAGTAATGATGTTTTGAAGCAATGTATAAAAAAAGAGGTAGTAGAAATTGTAAGCTATATGCTAAGGTAGCCTCACATGCTGTTTCTAAGTGGCTAGTTTTCCACTGCTCTTGGAAAAATCATCAAAATAACACAATTTTATTTTCTTTTCTCATAGATCTTCTGGCTATTTTGAAACTTAAGAAATTGGAGAGTAAATAAGTGTATTGAGACTGTCAGCCCAGTACTTTTGTGCCTAGTAGGAGCTTAAAATACACACTAATGCACATTTGGTAATAGCACATCATTTAGGCTATAACGGAATATTGGAAGAAGCCAGTCTAGATTAATCTAAGCAGGATATTATTAGATTAAAATGGAGCCTTCCACCTGTATTTTAAAGAAAAAAAAAAAGAAAATGAGTACAACTGTGTGTCCTGTAATACGCTAACCAAGGGCATACTCAAAAGCAAAGATCTAAGGAAATGGAGCAAATACCTCTGAATATTATCTTAGTGCTGGCAAAAGGATTCAGTGAACAAGGGAATTTGCCACCATGCAGACGGACCTGAGTTTGATTCTTGGAAACAAAGAACTGACTCTTGCAAATTTTCCTCTAACCTTCACATGTCATGGCACTGTGTGTGGATATGAACATATACACACATCTTCATACAAGTACACACACACATACACACACGTAAATAATTAAGAGTGAAAAGATGAATGACTTCAATAAGCTATGAAACCCTATTCTTTGTTCTTCAGCAATACAGGTCCAAAGAAAGTGGAAAGCCCAAAGGACCTGCTTATGTGTTACTGGAATTTCATAAATAACTTCATTAAGCCCTTGTCTTCTCCTGCTCTTTGTTATCATATATGAATCGTGAATTGGTGATTATATATAGACATATATTTGCTGTTTGAAATATGAATAACTTTAATATAAATCCGTAGATAGTAATGCTTATTTAGAAGGATGTTACGGTGTTTGGCAAGGCTGTATCATATTCTTTATCTTAATTTCTGATATTATTATTATGATATTTTAGACGCAATATTAGATGCGAGTAAGTCTGAAATTCTTTTCATTTTATCAAGTTTTCATCTATAACTGTATTTTCAAATCAAATAGAGTTTGCCACCACCACAAAATTCTTGAACATTTTATGAAAATTTTCTTTTATAATATTTTGAAGAATTTTTAAGTATAGTAATTGAAAGTCAGTAGCAAACAAAGATATCCAGAAAATGAAGCAAATATTTTATTGCAATTAGACTTATTTATATGTATATCTGATTCTTTTGGAGGCATAGTGACAGAGGAATCTTATTTCCAGCTACCTGATTTTCCTAGACTTTCAGCTATACCAGAAGAACTCTGCACCCACTTCTATTTTGATGCATGCAACTCTTTTGAATACCATATTTGCTTTTCCAATGACTAATGAAACTATAAGGTATGTTTGTGGGAGGAGGAATATAGATTTCTCACTTGTGTTTTAATTGTATGCTGGTTGATAGTACTTACTTAAATCAAACTGCTTTGACATTTTAACTTATCCTAGTAAGAATGGGAAAAATAAATAAATAAAAAATAACAATCGATAACAAATGTTGTAGAAGACCCATGGAAATGAGAATTTATTTATTAGTATATTCATTTTTTGTTTTTTTTTAATTAAAAATTTCTGAGCGGGGAAGTGGTGGCACGCGCCTTTAATCCCAGCACTCGGGAGGCAGAGGCAGGGGGATCTCTGTGAGTTCGAGGCCAGCCTGGTCTAAAGGAGCTAGTTCCAGGACAGGAACCAAAAACTACAGAGAAACCCTGTCTCGAAAATCAATAAAATGAAATAAAATAAAATAAAATTTCCGCCTCCTCTCCACCTCCCTTTTCCCTCCCCCTCCCCCCACTCCCCACACCCCACGACCCTCCCCTTCCCTCTCCAGTCCAAAGAGCAGTCAGGGTTCCCTGCCCTGTGGGAAGTCCAAGGTCCTCCCCTCTCCATCCAGGTCTAGGAAGGTGTGCATCCAAACTGGCTAGGCTCCCACAAAGCCAGTACATGCAGCAGGGTCAAAACTCAGTGGCATTGTCCTTGGCTTCTCAACAGCCCTCATTGTCCACCATATTCAGTGAGTCCGGTTTATCCCATGCATTTTCAGTCCCAGTCTAGCTGGCCTTGGTGATCTCCTAATATATCAGCCCCACCTTCTCAGTGGGTGGGTACTTTCCTCGAGGTCTTGACTTCTTTGCTCATGTTCTCCCTCCTTCTGTTCCTCATTTGGACCTTGGGAGCTCATTCCATTGCTCCATTGTGGGTCTCTGTCTCTATCTCCATCCCATCGCCAGATGAAGGTTCTATGGTGACATGCAAAATATTAGTTAGTATAAGATCGGGCCATTTCAGGACCTAATTGGGTACATCTCTCTGAACCCCTGGGAACCCCTCTAGAGTCAAGGTTCTTGCCAACCCTAAAATGGCTTCCTTAGTTAAGATTTATACCTCCCTGCTCCCATATCCATCCTTCCATTATTCCAACCATCCCATTTTTATTTTACATTCCATCCACAGTTGCCCCCCTCCTCTTCCCACCACTCCTCTGCCCCCTGCCCCCATCCTATCCCTTATCTACACCTCCCAATGAGTAAAGACTCAACAAAGTCTGGCAAATTAAGTAGAGGCTATACTAAGCCCCTCCCCTCTACATTAAAGCTGAGCATGACATCTCATTATAGAGAATCAGCTCTAATAAGCTAGCTTATGAACCAGGCATACATAGTATGTAGTCCTACATCCATGTGCCTCACAGACAGGTAAAGTTTCAACAGGTGAAGTGCTCCACATATGGAGGGCCTAGTTCGGTCACAGGGTACTCCATCGATGTCAGTCTAGAGATCCTGAGTTTTCATGAACTTGATTCAGCTTTCCCTGTAGGAATTAGCATGATGATCTTGACATCCCTTGTTCATATAGTCCCTCCTCTGTATCTTCGATTTGATTTCTGGAGCTTCGGCAGGGTGCCTGGTTGGGGATCTCAACATCTGGTTCAGTGAGTTGCTGGATAAATGCTCTATGCGTGGGAGAACAAAAAAAGAGAGATCTTTTTTTAAAATTTATTTTATTTCATTTATTTATTTATTTATTTATTTATTTATNGAGCAATCAGGGTTCCCTACCCTGTGGGAAGTCCAAGGACCACCCACCTCCATCCAGGTCTAGTAAGGTGAGCATCCAAACTGCCTAGGCTCCCACAATGCCAATATGTGCAGTAGAATCAAAAACCCATTGCCATTATTCTTGAGGTCTCAGTGTCCTCATTGTCCACTATGTTCAGCGAGACCAGTTTTAACCCAGGCTTTTTCAGACCCTGGCTAGCTGGCCTTGGTGAGTTCCCGATAGAACATCCCCATTGTCTCAGTGTGTGGGTGCACCCCTCGCGGTCCTGAGTTCCTTGATAGAGAGACACAATATGGTATAAGGGAGAAACCTGGTGCTAAGGAAATTCCCAAGACCCTAGCTAAGGCTCCTACCAATAGTGGATAGGTAGCCTAAACTGGCCTTCCGTAGCATACAGATTGGTGAAGTAAAATTGATATATACTGTTGGTGAGAATGCAAACCTCTGTAATGACTATAAAAAAACACTGTAGAAAAGATCCCAAAATCTAAAATTGAAAATGCAACAACCACACACACACACAAAATGGGGGATGGAGAAAGAGTGGTGATGTCCCTTAGAGTTCTCAGCTTTGTTTTTCTAATGTCACTATGAAACAAAGAACACAAGCAAAATTAATTCACATCTACCTCATCACAAAAATAAAATAGTGATAAAATAAGAAATACGGATCTGTTTCCATGGCAATAGAAAAATCTACCTATTGGTTTTATTGCTATCTCCATGCTTCTCAAGCTCTTATTGATTAGCTGTGGAGGTTCACAAAACTGTAAATTATGTATAAAAGTTTAAAAATTAGTGTCTTTACCCTTATTGAATTTAAAAATGAGCTACACAGTAAAGGTCAATTGGGTAGAAACAGAACCAGCTGCCTTTATTCTTCATGTTGGAAGATTTGATTTGCACCAATTTCAAAATTTTATTAATTTTATAGGCTTACCTACCTATATTTTTTGGCACATTTTATTGGTTAAAATTCATTATAATAGGCTACTGATTGAAGTGTTGAATTATCTTAGTCTTTACATTATGGATAATAAAGATAAGTTGATGAGATTTAGAATCATTATAGAGGCAAGTTATTAGACATGTCTTTTAATAGTTTTATAAATTAGGTTAACTGAGATGGGAAGACCCAGACCCATTCTAAAGTGAGTTGCAGTATTTCAAGGGTTGGATCCTAGAGTACATCAAATGGAGCTGGTTGAAGACCAGTACTCATCTAACCCTGTTTCTTGACTGTGCATCTAGTGTGACTAGCTCCCTAGGATACAGTGTCTTTGACTTTGCTATGAATACAAACTATGTACTCAAATTGTCCTATGTTTGCATTGTTCTTCATTAGGTATATTTTCTGATGAGAATCATAGGCTCACAATTTTTTGTGCTGCAGCACATGGAAAACCCAACTAGAAATCCAGGAATCAGTCATTCCCTTCCTCAAAAATAAATAAATAAATAAATAAATAAATAAATAAATAAAATTAAATAAATAAATTAAATTAAATAAATAAAAAATAAAACAATGAGAAAACTCTGAGTTTTTAAATATTGATACAAAATAACCCTTCAATCTTTTTAAACAAAATCTTGGGCCAAAGGTGTAAGAAAGAAATCACATAGGAATATAGTGTCCACTTCTGTAATATAGACTGCTAATTTTAGAACTGCTCCTCAGAGTTGAGTCCAGTGCTCCGATGTGGGTCTCTGTCTCTATCTCCATCTGTGGCTAGATGAAGGTTGTATGGTGATATTCAAGACAGTCATCAGTTTGATTACGGGACAAGGCCAGTTCAGGCACCATATCTTCTGCTGCCCATGGTCCTAGCTGGGGACATCCCTGTGGACATCTGGGACCTCCTCTAGAATCCAGCCTCTTTGGACATCTCGTGGGTATATTCCCAAGAGTGGTATTGCTGGATCCTGAGGTAGGTTAACTACCAGTTTTCTGAGAAACAGGCACACAGATTTCCAAAGTGGTTGTATAAGTTTGCATTCCCACGAGCAATGGATGAGTCTTCACTTTAGTCCACATCCTCTCCAGCATAGGTTATCATTGGTGTTTTTGATTTTAGCCATTCTGACAGGTATAAGATGGTAAGCAGAAAGAGGGAAAATATGAACAAGAAAGTCAGGACCACAAGGCGATGATCCACCCACTGAGACAGTGTGCCTGTACTAATGGGAGCTCAACAAAGCCAGCTGGAATGGGAATGAATGAGCATGGGACCAAATTGGACCCTCTGAATGTGGCAGACAATTGGGGCAGACTGAGAAGACAATGATAATGGCACTGGGATTTGTCTCTTCTGCATGTACTGGCTTTTGGGGATCCCAGTCTATTCTGATGCACACCTTCCTAGGCCTGGATGGAGGGGCGAGGGCCTTGGACTTCCCATAGAGCAGGGTACCCTGCCCTCTCTTAAAACTGGAGGGTGAAGGGAGGGAGGTGAGTGGGGGAGTGGAAGGGAAGCAAGTGGTGGGGAGGAAGTGGAAAATTTGATTCCTAGTATTAATAATTAAAAAAGACAAAAGAGGTAAATTTTAAAATATTATTGTAGAGTATAAGTAGATTTATAAAAACATTACAAACATCTTCTAAATTAGTAATTTTAAAGATTTTTTTATATCATCCTAATATGCATCAAAATATTTTTAGTTGTGCATGCTAGTCAGTTTTTAAGTATATTAATTTAGAATCAATATCCATATAATTTTCTAGCAGAAAATTCTACTAGTCTCCATTAATTGACAGTGCATGACTAGATTTTATTAAAAGATACTGTCAGTTAAAATTTTGCTATATCTCTCAAAACATAAAATGTCAAAGTAAAACACATTGCATTTCATATGTAGTAACATAGGATCTACAGACTTCACTAAATGAATTCAGGAATGCAATAGAACATAAGGAATGATATTGGGAGAAATGCAAGCACTCCTTTAACAGGTGTGTGCTGTAAAGTATACAGAAGCTCAATGTAATTTTACAGTAACTAAAGATTAATTTTTAATTTTATTGAACTCTACATTTTTCTCTGTTCCTCTTACTGCCTCTCCCCTCACTTCAACCCTCTCCGAAGATCCCCATGTTCCCAATTTACTTAGCAGACCTTGTCTTTTTCTACTTCTTTTGTATGTTAGATCTATGTATGTCTCTCTTGGGGTCCTCATTGTTGTCTAGGTTCAATGTCTCTGAGATTGTGATTGGTTAGTTGGTTTTCTTTGCTTTATGTTTAAAAACCACTTATGAGTGACTACATATGATATTTGTCTTTCTGAGTCTGGGTTACCTCACTCAAAATGATGTTTTCTAGTTTTATTCATTTGCCTGCAAAATTCAAGAAGTCATTTTTTTTTTCCTGCTGTATAGTACTTGATTGCATAAATGTACCACATTTCCCTTATCCATTCTTTGGTCAAGGGGCATTTAGGTTGTATCCAGGTTCTGGCTATGACAAACAATGCTCCTATGAATATTGTGGCATGACTGAGCATCCTTTGGATATATCCCAAAAGTGGTATTACTGGGTCTTGAGGAAGGTTGTTTCCCAGTTTTCTGAGGAATCGCC
The DNA here is from genome assembly GCF_014885135.2 of Alexandromys fortis. Taxonomy (NCBI): domain Eukaryota; kingdom Metazoa; phylum Chordata; class Mammalia; order Rodentia; family Cricetidae; genus Alexandromys; species Alexandromys fortis. Next base: position 4,613,159 of record NW_026068018.1, read on the forward strand.
ATACTGGCATCCAAAGGGGTTGTAACAGCTTGCACTCCCACCAGAAATGCAAGAAAGTTCCCTTTGCCCTACAATCTCTCCAGCATAAGTTGTCATCAGTATTTTGGATCTTGGCCATTCTGACAGGTATAAGATGGAATCTCAGAGTTATTTTGATTTGCATTTCTCTGCTAACTAAAATGATGAACACTAACTGAAGATTGTTATGGGTTGAATTTAAAAGAAAGGTGGTAATGTTGAAAATATTATCTATCTTTTCTAATATTTTTAACTGTACATTCCAATAACTTAAACAAAATGTTATAATAAATAAGGATATATATATATATATATCCTTAAAATTAAATTATATTAATGACCCTAGAAGACATAGAGACTTTAATTGGTATATTTACACTAAATCTTTGTTATCTTGAGTGGAAAATTAATTTGAATCTAGAAACTATATTTACTTTTGACATTTACTCAAACTTTACTTTCAGTTTACAAATGTATTGGAAATACGCCTTAACTTTATACTAAATGGATAACTAAAAATATCTTTATTATTTCTACTAGTTTCAGAGTAAGAAAACATGTTTTGTGTTTTCAATTTCATTAGGATGTGTTCTCCAATATTTGTAAACCATCACTTAAGCAATGTTCCCCTCTGAGATGGCTCAGTGGTAAAAGGAGCCAGTCTTCCAGAAATCCTGAAGTCCTGAGGTTAATCACTGTGAACCACATCTAAGTACACACACACACACACACACACACACACACACACACACACCTACACACACAAAATTAAAAGCAAAAATAAGTGAGATGAGGTCTAAGTGAATTTGGGTATGCTTTTGAATATCCTAGAGAATTAATGAGAAAAGTTATTTTAGGATAAGTCGTCATTGAAAATGCAGACAGTGTTTCTGTCTCAGTTGTTTGAATATTTTCTTGAAAATGTATATTTAGTAATGCAATCAACAAATGCATTATTTTCTTAAATGATAGCTTTAGAATTCAAAGACTCCCTTTCACATCGTTTGAAAAAGTACTGATTATGCTTCCATAGGCATTATGCTAAAGCAACATTTATTAGACAAAATGAATTAATCACTGGAGAAATAATTCAGAGTACTTGAGATCTGATTGAGTAATCTTCTAGGGAGATGTTGGCTTGAGTGAGATATAGTTAAAGGACTCCTGATTACCGAGGCCTTTTCAGGGCAAACTATTTTAGGCTGAGTCTGCTGAAGAGTTGAAGCTCCCTTCAGTGCCATGCTGGTTTGAACTGTAGATTGTCAGCCAAGTAATAGATTAAGTCCTTTAGGAACACAAATGAGTCACTGGTGAAGTAATGACCATAATAATACTTAACACTTTTAATTTTCAAAATATTTCATAAACATTATCTAATTAGTCCTTATATCAATCCCATGAGGCTGATGGATGGCATTCTCCATAAAACTAATGATAAAAAATATTTATGAGTACTTTCCAAGTTTGTAAAATTAGCACTGGTACTAATGGGAACAACTTAAGACTTTTTAAGTGAGTCATATCTTCAGATGATTTAAGTATGTTTAGACATCAAATTTACTCTTCAAAATGTTATTTGCACTCAGAATTACACGAATCCTTCAAATACAATTGAATTATTTAACCTTTAGCTATAAAGAATCATTCATTTTCTTTTTCAAATTTCATTCAAGATTGAATAATACTGTTAATATTGGTGTTTTGTCATATTCATTGTTCAAATAAAAATATTTCATAAATATTTATACGATTTTTCCAGTCACTTTAGATTTTTTTAACTCGAAAAAATTAATATAAATCTTACTGTAGTAAAAATATATTGTGCAAATTAATAAAGAGCCATTTATTTTCAAGCACACTGCAGCACTGCCTGTTTGTTCTGTTACACATCAACTGCCATCTTGAGTCAATCTCCCTCAGCTTCCACTGACTCATAAAAACCTATTAAGAACGAATAGGATTGCTTTCTTGTCAAATTTTATGTAGTAACAGTTACATACCACACACTTTACCAATCGCTTCTTTTCCCTTCTCATTTTACAATAAGTTGAATGTCTACCTTATCTTCCAGCTCAAAACATTAAAGGTATTTAAATTAAAAGTCTTTTTGGGGGGCCTCCAAAGTCCACTGTGAAACTCTTTCAGGCTTCCTGACTCATGGGTTTCTTGCTCACTTTCACAACTGCTTAATATGCTAGGGCCATTAGTAACTGTTTTTGCAGGCCTCTGTCCTAACGACTTACCTAAGGACTTAGATATCTGACTCAAACCTTCTTTTTTTATAGTTTCTGCCCAAATTTCATTTCCCTGATGATATTCCTGAGAAAAACGAATGACAGTTCCTTTCTTCCCATCATTCTGTGGTCTTTGCTGACTTATTCCTCATTGTAGCATTAACCAGATATGAGATGTTTGATTTGCTGGTCCTTACGCTTTTAGAAAAAAAAAAAAAAAACATAATTTTCAGGGCAGTCAGTAAATAATAAATATAGACTGGAACTTTCATTTATTAACTCCTCAAACACCAGCTTCTCTGTACATATGTAATATTAGTAGAAATTTCTCTCTTGTGATTTTTACATTCTCTGTCAAGTATTCAGGAAGAGTTTCTGTTTTAGTTTGCTTTCATAAATATTAGCTCTTTGACTATGACTTCAATGGGATTTTTTTCTTTATCCTTGGTTCTAAAATGGTTCAGGTCTGAGACATGGGGAGATGGGTTACTTGTTACCCAAAAAGATGAACATGGGATGTACTCACTCATAATTGGTTTCTAGAGATAAATAAAGGTCAGTGAGTCTATAATTTGATCTCCTAAAGAAGCTAAATAAGAAGGTGATCCCAAAGAAAAACATATAGCTATCCTCCTGATTATGGGAAGTAGACAAGATTGCCGGGCAAAAAATGGGATCTTGGGGG
>NW_026068018.1:4616779-4726359 GCF_014885135.2 Alexandromys fortis
GGGAGGAGGCGGAAATTTTTTTTTCAATAAAATATTATATTTAAATAAATAAATAAATAAATAAATAAATAAATAAAGAGGCGCTAGAGCAGAATCAGAGCGCCAAGACTCTCAAAAAAAAATATACCAATAGTAACAAAATTGATAAATTAACGTATCTTATTTGAACTACATATTTATACCTTCTTTGCATTTAAATATACTAGTATATACTACACATAAGTATTATGTATTATATACATTAGCATATATCACATGTAAATACTATGCATCATATAATAATAAAATAAGAAAATTTCATAACAAAGACATATCTATAGGCATACATCTGTTTCCTTACACTTACTGGTTACTTTATTACTAAATTATCTGTATTGTTATATTGTGCAATTAAATCAAAATCATTAAACTACCTTTCCCAGGTGCTCCCTTTTCATTTCTTTGTTATTTTTGTCCCTGCTGACTTAGAATTTATCCATTAAAAATAAAAATATTTTAAGACAAATGGATATTTAATTTTCTCAGCATATACAATATGAAGCAGTAGGAAAAAAGGAACTGTGGGCTAGGGCAACAACTCAGAACTGTGCTTGCCTTACAAATATGAGACCAGTTCCCGCAATGGCCTTAACAGGCCCAGCTTTCTGGCATGTATCTATAATACAAGGGAATGGAAGCTGAGTCAGAGAAGCCTAGAACCCGTGGCTAGTGCATTTACACTAATCAATGAGTTTAAGAAAAGAAAGTATTACTAAACATATCAGTGCACATGAATCTATTGACAGACACACAAATACACACATATTCACAGAAGCATGTACATATCCACATGTGCACATTCACACACTGACACACGTGTACATGACAATCGTACACACATACTAATCTTAGTTGATAAATAGAAAAGAATAAAAAGTTCTTTAGAAATTTTATTCAATTTTAATTTGAGGTACAGTTTTATTGAAAGAGATGACCTTTGTAGAATAATGCTATAATATCTCTTTTATAATAAGCTTAACAATTTTACAAATTAATAGTATCAAATAATGTAATCACCTGAAGAATAACTATAGATGATTTTATTAACAGAAGAAATTAAATTTATTTCCAGACACTGGAAATTTTAAGTGAAAGATCTGTGTTCATTTTGAAAGTTAAGGAAAAACTAATTTAATAAGCATTCATTAAAACATCTACTCAATCTTTGATTTGGAAATAAAAAGGTAGATATTTTCTAGGATCATTATTGACTAATTTACTTGTAAAATGGTAATTCTCAAAACTGACTTTGACTTAAAAATTTCCTAATAAATTGAATCAAGGATGACAGAACAATGAAGATGACTAGGTAATTCATATTAATTATGGTGTGTTTATTTAATTGTATTAAGTATATGTTCCCAGTTGATTCAAAAATGAAATAAAATCTACTATAAATAGGATTTTATATTGACTAATTTATGTCATCTTTTGTAAAATTTTTAGTGATTAGCAATCCAATTTCACAGTTTTTATGTACATTGTAAATATATCTTTTGTATTAAATCTAGTAGTATAAATTGATTATTTAGTCAATTTAACTGTAATTTTGATTCTTTCAGCATATACTAGAATAACCACTTGGTTTATTAGTAGATTTTTTTCACACAATATATTCTGATGCAGTTTCTCCTCCTCCATCTCCCCAATGTCTTCCTCCCTTCCTTATCCACCCAAATAATCTATGTGCTTTTCTTTTATCTCTCATTAAAATACAAACAAGCATCTAAATTAATAATAATATAATGAGATAATAAATTAAAATAATAACATAATATAAAAATAAAATAAATTTAAAAGTAATCAAAATAGTAGAAAACAAGTAATCCAAAAGAGACAAAGAAGAAATAAAAGAAACATATAGAGGCTGAGACACACACACATTGACATCCAGAAAATTCATAAAAACCAAATCTGTAACCGTAGTACAGAAGCAGAAGATCCGGAAAGTAAAACAAAAACAAAATCCTCCAGAGTTTGTTTTGTGTCGGCCATCTGTTGCTGTACATGGGGCCTGCCCTTAAGTGTGATTTTGATTCCAGTGAGAATTGATTGGAGAAAATTAATTTTTCCAATTGGAGATAGATAGCTTCTGGCTTAAGGACAAATGACTGGATCCACATCCCTTCTGGGAACTGGGCTCCCAGCTGGCTTAAAACCCTTGTGGGCTCAGTTCCTGTCACCACAGTCTGGACCGGACTGCTTTGTTGCCTGGGTGTCTTTTATCACTATTGGCTTATATAAATTTTATAAATTTTCTGCCTTCTAGTCCACAAAGATTCCTGAGCCCTGGGGAAAGATTTGAAAGAGACCACCCATTTGGTATTGATGTTCTCAGATTTATCACCCTATGCATCCCATTTTTCACCTGTCTTAATTATAGAAAGATACTTGTGCCTTTCTTCCAACTTTCAAATTTTATTTTATTTATTGTTGTGTTTGTTGCATATAAGTGCAAGTTTGTATATCTCATAAGTACAAGTGTTCATGCGCATATAGAGGACAGAAGTCTACTTCTAGTTTCTTCTTTATGGGGCACCCAATATTTTCATTTAATTTAACATTTTCCTCTGAACATGGACAAACACGTTTTAGTTTGGTCAAACTACCCCTTCAATCTTTCCCTCCAAATTTTCTCAATACCCTCCCTCATAACCTTCTCCAAACTTCATGCTATTCTTATCTATGTAAATGTGACAAACTGGTGTCTTCTGTATACACGTGGATGTAGGATTATTCACTTTGTCACGGGCAACCTACTAGGTACCACACCTGAGTAAAAGTGACACTCAATCCTTTGTCAGCCATTGGCTGCCTGTAATTTCACTACTAGGAATGGTATGTTGTGAACATCATCCATGCTGGAATGTTAGAGTGTCAGGTCTTGGATAGGCAATGAATACTCTAGAGAGTTCATGAGTACAGCGTCCTGTCATGTACAAAAGTGATTGCTTCACAGTCACCTTGTTTTGGATATAAGAGCGCTTGCCATAGTCTAGGCTGTCGAGCAGTAGAGAACTCCCTCTCTCCATCTCCCAACACTGAGATTGCACATCAGTAAGGCTACATGTCAGGTAGCTTCTAGAGACCAGACTGGTCCTCCCTCATGCCTTCAAAGCCACAGTTTACAGACTAAACAATTTCCCTAGCACTGCTTTATTTCTATCTGAAATTTGTCTTTTTCTAGCCTTTCACTCTAGCAATTAATCCACTTTTCATATGTATTGTGAAAGTTCCTAATATCTTTCATTTTGTATTAAAATTATCTCAAGTATTTTTTAAAATACAGTCAGCATTCTTCTATCATTATTTAATTTGAGGTTATTTTCCCTTTAAGAACAAAAAACCTTTATGAAAATCTATATTTTACCTTTTGTAAAATAATAAAATTAATATATAAAACAATAATGTTTATCTTATTTTATCCATACTTTTGACCAACCTCAGTATATTTCCATTGTTCTTAAAAACAGTAACTTTTCTGCAGGAAAAAGCATCCTCTTCAGCAGATTTACTTTTGTCCCCTGCTTTATTTCTTTCTGCATTTTACCTGTCATTTATCCTGCTATCTCTGTCTCTTCTCATGTTTTAAATAAACCATGAACCTATTCGTGCTCTATCTCTCTCTAGTGGATCTCATTGATTAGCTCGCTGCCTACAAGTTTCACCCTGGTTCTAGCTGAAGAATTTGTTCATTTGATTTTAAAGTTAGAAATCTCTGTAAATTTGCTTCTTGTGTACATAAATCTAAGACCTGAGAAATTTGTGTGCTTGTTTACGTTTTCCCAAGACTTGAATTTCCTTCAAGTTCTTCTCCAGAAATCTTTATATTCTTTGTGCTTATATTTTTCTTTGTGGTATTTTAAAAAACAATGTTTTCAATGATTTTCATGGCAGTGTGCAAACAGATTTCTTTCCATGAGTTTTTAAAAGCTATTTTTTAAGAGTTTGAAGGATACATTCATCACTTTGCATTTGTTTTTCATGATGTTAGCATGTGAATCAAAAATACATATTTTACTGCAGCAGGTATTATAACTGAAAATAAGTTGCAGAGTTTATTTAATAAGTTACCATCTCAGAACCTTTCAATTTCAAAATCTTTAACAATAAGAATAAATTCTGATCTGTGTCTTACATAGCCAATGGAAAATGAGCAAGACTATGTCTCTGGAAGCATCTAGAATTGTGCAAAAACAATTATGAGGGAATTTTCTGATTAGTATTATTTTTAACTTCCTTTAGGTTAATGTATTCATTCATGTATGTGTTTGTATGTGTGTAACAGGTTGCATGCCATGCTGTAAATAAGGAGGTCATAGAAAACATAGGGAATTGATGCCCTCCTTTCATAATATGGGTCCCAGGATTTGGGCATAGTACAAATATGATGAATTTTTATAAGTTCTTAGTACTTTTGCTGTGTTTTTTGTTTGTTTCTTTGTTTCTAACCTTATAAAATATCCTTTCCTGCTAAATACTAATAATATCCAGGTATGTCCACTGAGAATCTAAAATAAAATAGCCTCTTCTGTTCTGTTTTTCCAAGCTTCAATTCTAATAAACAGTTTAACATGTTTCCAAAATTTTATTCTACTGCGGTAGTATCAGAAGTTCTTCTGTATTTGCAGCACTTTATATTTTCAACTTATGAGAAATCATGGTCAGTTTCCCAATATTCCCAAGGTACAAATTTACACAAATGGATTCAGATGCTTCATGGTCTGAGCCATCATTTCTATAAAAATAAAATTCTAAATAAATCCCAATTTCCTTTTGTGCCATCTTCGTACAAATGCTATAGTCTCCATTTTGTAGACAGTAGGAAGAGAAGCAGTCCACGTTGTGGTAAAGGTCAAAATGTCCCAATGCTTGCCAAAGAGGTCTGGATCACTTTGTATTGTGTGTAATGTCTACATGTATTTGTATCTTACTTCATTCTTTTAACTTAAATTCTAATTGAGTTGGATACTAGGTATGTTTGGCTATAAATTTCCTTCCACTTGACATTGTCTATATTCTCTTTCTGCCCATTTCCATTTCCATTCCTATCATCACGTTAAGCCCAGTTATCAAAGTTTTATTCATTTTTTAAATTTGATCCATAAGAATATGGGTGATATTTTTCAAATTCTTCTGTCACATACCATGTTGGAAGTCTGCCTAGAAAGAAGTCAGTTGACTTTTAAAAGTTTCATTGGCATACCAGTAAGTCTTCCAGAAAGTTTTGTTTGCTCAGATTCTTCATTTTAGTGACTTAAAAAAACCAGAAACATGTGATCAAATGCTGTTTCAATTTATTTAATTATTAATAATTAATACATAAGGCATATTATAATGAAAGGTTAGAGTAAATGAGTAAAAATAAAATAAGAAAACCCCTTTGTGGTAAATGACAAAACTTCAGTGTTAAGGATGTTGTAGACTTTCAGGTACATGGCATCAGTCATACATGTATGTAGCTGACTTTATTGTCACAGTTTAAGAACTTTCAGAATAATATTAATTTGCATATTATTGTTCTATTGAAGGTGTATATATATATATTTATATGGAATATAAATAAAAGACAGATGATATAAGAAGATCACACCTCTTATCGGCAATAAGTTATATAATCTATGTAGCTTAAGAGATATTACAATTTGACTTTTAGACTCTAAGCTCTTTGGCAAATTTAGCTAAAGGTAAAAGGGAGCCATCTTGCATTTACTTTCTGAAAGGTTTACAGAGTGCATGGATGTAAAATGATAAGTTTTCAAAAGCTTTCAATTGTTAAAGGGTTTGGTATTTGAAAGTATAAAATAAGCCTTAGTATTTAGGTATCTATATAAGTACCTGCAGTTGTGTTTGACTCTATATCTGTGTCTTCCTCTGTGTCTGTATGTGCTTATGACTGTCTTTTGTGTTTAGAGCATTTCTGTGTTACAGTGGGTGTTCATATGTTTCTGTGTTTGTTGGTATGGATGTAGTTGTCTGTGTGTTTGTCTTCATCACCCCTACCCCTCTTTCTATGTGTGTTTGTAGAGATGTGACATGTTGAATTCTGAATTTAAATGAGACATTTTCCCCCAATGGTAAAATCCCTTCATCTCTTAAAAGAAATTTGTTTCAATCTCTATATAAAAAGCGTACTACTATTTATATAAAAATCAGTATTCATAAATGATCTGCCAACAAATATCCATGTATTTATGTCTGTGTGGGTCTATGAGTGTATCTCTAGAGATTATCAATCAAGTTTGTGAGAAGTCTAAATATATTTATAAATAAAAATTATAATAGTATTGTGTTAAGAGCACAAGATAGTTCTAATGATTCTGTTACATGACGTCTACCACACTTACATGGGCACTTACTATTTTGTAATTATTTTAAAAATCATAAATTCTGTCATCACTGTTAGACACCTTACTGAGAGACCATGGTATATGATTCTCACACAAATCAGAGGGCTTAGGTTGATCCTATTCAGGCTCCCTGACTGTAGGTTCAGTGACTATGAGCTCCCTCAAGCTCAGGTCAGCTGTAAGGTATCTCTGGAGCTCAGCTAGCTTTTGATAACCTGTTCTCTATGCTAGACCACATATCCCCACCTCATCAAAAGGGGAGAGATCGGTCCTGCCTCAAGTTGATGTGTCATCCTTTATAGAAGCCCATGGGAGGCCTACCCCTTCCTAAATGGAGATGGAGGAGGAGTGGACAGAGACTGGATAGATGGGAAAGGGGAGGGACAGGAGAAAAAGGGGAAGGGAACACTGGTTGGTATGTAAGATAAATGAATAATATTATTTAAATAAAAAGGAGAAAAAAAGTAAAACTCATAAGTCAATAATCTCGGGGTTTGAACATTCTCATAAGAGACATTAATATTCATGTAAATAATCACTGAAAATTCATTAGAATTTACATTTTTTCTATAGCTGAAAGAACTAAAGAACTCCTTAAATATATATTTCAAATTTTTGAACTTTGTCTTATAAATTTTTGATTCGGTACATTTTTCTTTCAGTATGTTATCTCTAGAGCACCCTATGTCTTCAATTATATATTTTATGCAATGTAAAGTCTCAAACACCTCACACTTACCTCCCTCCTGACTAGACTACACATAGTGTAAATGAAGATATACTTTGATTTCCGATCATCTTAGCAGGGCAATATGCACCTATTGAGATGTGCATTTTTCTAGTATTTGCATTTGCTTATATCTTTTGCACTAGGATGTGCCTCAATTGAGGAAAAAGTCATAAGACTGAAATGCCCCATGACAGAATGAATTGATGTAAAAGAGTTAAATTAGAAACCAAATTGCTAAAACCCATTTTCAACAGAAGTTAATTCAGAAACAAATGCTAATCTTAAACAAATGAAATCCATAGAGAAAATATATGATTATGACCACAGTATAAAAACTGTGCTGACTTTTCTCAATAAAGCTTTAGGCTTGTACTTAGATAAAATTAGCTTGAAAATTGCCAGAAGATGAAGGTACTAGTGAACATTATCAAAGGACAAGTATATATTACAGGAACTAAATAAAATGGTATGCCTTAGAACTGTGTGCTCCTGAGCAGAGGCTTCCAGGAAGACATTTAAGGAGGTTGCAGGAGAAGCGATACTGTTCCAAGAACAGGGGTATCTTTATTTGCCATAGCTAACTTAAGAAAAACATTTCATTAAAAATTACATTTGCAGCTCCACTCCACTGATAAACAGAAAGCACTTGAAGTGAAGTCAGACCGAGTCTACGCAGAAGCATACAGAAGTACAGTACTCTGGTTAAGAGTTGCAGAATGTTGAGTACCTGTTATCCCATACCTCTCAAGCCCTTTGCAAACACTTGGGCTAGGAGTGTGGGGGAAAAAAAGCTTTGCATAAAGCAAGCAGAGACCTCAAATTCAGGAACAGATTCTCAATTTTAATTATGATTGGTGATGCTAATGAACAATAGATAATTGCTATAGAGTAGATAATTGCTATAGAGTTCAAAGGTGAATTCAGCTCAGTGAAAAATAAAATTTAGATGTAAAGTCTACATAGTGCCTTTGAAATCCTGGTTTAGACATACCCATTAGAATCTAGTGAGCTTCATTTAATATCTCAAAGACTACACTTTATAATGAAATGCTTTTGTCAATCTCTAAAAGTATGCCATAGTATTGACGCACAACATCCTCCACCAAGTACTTCAGAGTCAAACTTAGAATACCTGAGTTAAGGAACATATCTTCAAATAAAAAAAGGAAGTTGAGTACTTTGAAGAAACACTGGCAATAGCTATTATAAACACAAGGCACTCATGTAGCTAAGATTAAAAGTACTCCAGTACTTCTGAAAATAAAATTAAAAATAAAAAGTAAAAAAATGTACAAATTGTGAGGGCAGTAGTTTTTCCTACTGTTAACAGTTTTTAGAAAACTCTGCTTTCAGTTTTAGGTAAATCTTAGTTAAAAGAACCCAAAGTAATGAAAATATATTATTGGTAATATACATCACAATATTCAAAGGAAACAAATTCTAGTAAGACTGCCTTCTTAAAAAATGTGTTTAGCAAGGCACACACTCTATCTGAATTCATGTTGCACAGTATTATGTAAATTTGTTTGAGACTGATTGCTCAAACTTTGATGACCTTTACTTTAGACTGTATAAACTGGAGGCTAAATGACTATTGCTGTTATGGTTGTTTCTAATTATAACTAACGAGCATAACCTTAATTTGTACTTCCTTTCACCCTTTGCATGTAGAGACAACATATTGGTTAATGATAACAGTAAAGAATCTAAAAGCTTTCTCTCTGAAGGGACCTTGCAAAATCTAATAGTCCTCTTCTAAAAATAAGCATGGAGAAAGATAACAGCAGAGATTCACTGCTCTTCCTTGTTAACATTCTTCAAAAGAACCACCCTTTAGAAAAGTCTTCCTATCTCAGAACTATCTCATTAATTGACATGTTTTCTTTGATATAAATTTAAGATAGCACAAGCACACTAAAAAGACAATAGAGGTTTGCATGCAGTTTTGCTCATTTTGTGAAATTCATTACAAAGCCTCTAAAGATTAAAAGTTTCAAAGATTTTACTGAGGTAATGGAAAGTCCTAACAGATATGTGATTTTAGTTTAATGAACTGCAAAAAACTAGTATGCAATAATATAACTTTCTATCGGAATTAGAATTGTTTGAAGAAGGAGTTAATAATGCTTCATCCATCCTAACCTAGGCAATTATGTGGTTAGTGCTTGTAAGATATTCTTACCCCTCTGCCCAGAAAGGAGACAGAAAAATAATCATAAGAAATCCTCTTTGTTCAAAAAGTTATATATATATATATATATATATGTATATATATGTATATATATATGTGTGTGTGTGTGTGAATATACTTCTGTTTCCTATAAATAAATGCAAAAAGTTTGTTATAAGTGTAAGATAAAAAGTATGGTTAGATATTTTTATATTGGAACAATTATTAAGCAATTTAGACTACACTTTTGAGGACGCAGTGATCATGCCATCCAGCGATGTATGAAAATTTGGCATTATCATAAAAATGGTCAGCAAAAATGATGGAATTAAATTAGGATGAAATTGACAGAGACAAATAAATGGATTGTCCAGTAATATTTTTGTATGGTTTGCGGAAAAATAAATAAAGTAATAAAAGACATTAAGGCAATAACAAGATATAAATGTCTATTGCCAGACAAAGGGTTTCCCACATCCTTAAGAGAAGCCATCCCAAGTCATGTTTCCTCATTGCCTAATGTAACCTGTCCTCTAAGATACTCAAACTGCCACATGATAGAAAGAATAGCTGATTTGGAGGTTTGGACCATGGAAAATACCAGCCCAAACCACTAAAGTCAGAAAATAACAAGAAATGCAGGAATCAAGAGAGGCCCATCACTCATCAAAGTCTTTTCTTTGCTGATTACTGTTATAAAAACTTTCCACAAGCACATAGCTAGTCTATCAGTTGCTACAAGGCACAATTGACAGTCATGATACCCTGCAAAGAGAGATTTAGAACCAAGCTGGATATGCTAAAGCATGGTGGATAATTTTTTCTTGTACTGAAATCCAAATGAAAGGGCACAGGGAAAAATGAAATTCACTGTGGACCAAACTTATTTTACTCTCTTAGTTAAACTGTTTTTTTTTTTTTTTTTTTTTTGTCACCTGTAGTGTTCATTTAGACTATGGATATATTGGATATACTCTTGTAAAAAATATGGAATCTAATTACAGTTAAAAAGTGATACAGAAACATAATCATGTAGTAGATTCTCAATGGGGACATTAAGACCTTAAAAATTTTAATAAGTCAGAAATCCCTGGATGTCATTCCCTGATTTTTCCCTGCCTTTCCTAAAATGTGAATGCGATGGCTTCAATACTTTTTTATTACTTAAAAAAAATAGCACTCCAAATTCCCACTCCATCCCCCCCCCCCACACACACTCTCCTTGCACTACCTCAACACACCCTCCACCCCACTACCTCAAATCCTAGAAGAGGGCAAGGCACCCTGCCCTGTGGAAAGTCCAAGGCCCTCCCTACTACATCTACATTGAGCAAGGTATACATCCAAAGAGAATAGGATCCCAAAAGACCAGTAAGTGCAGTATAGACAAATGACAGTGCACTGTCAGAGGCTCCTCAGTCTGCCCCAACTGCCAACCACATTCAGAGAGACCAGTTTGATCCCATGTTCGTCCACTCCCATTCAAGGTGGAGTTGGTGAGCTCCCATTGGCTCAGGCAAACTGTCTCAGTGGGTGAATCCCTTATGGTCTTGACTTCCTTGCTCATACTCTCCCTCCTTCCATTCTTTTAAATGGACCGTGGGAGCTCAGTCCAGTGCTCTGCTGTGGGTTTCTGCCTCTGTTTCCATCTGTTGTTGGATGAAGGTTCAATGGTGATATTTAAGATAATCATCAGTCTGACTACAGAGCAAGGACATTTCAGGCACCCTCTCCTCTACAGCTTAGTGTCTTAGCTGATGTCATCCTTGTAAATTCCTGGGAATGTTTCTAGAGCCAGGTTTCTTGCTAAGCCCATAATGGCTCTCTCAATCAAGATATCTCTTTTCTTGCTTTCATATCTGTCCTTCCTCCATCTCTACTATCCCATTCCCACAAGTTCTCCTCAACTCTCTACTTCTCCCATCCCTTCTACCCCCTCCCACATGCTCCCAAATTTTGTCAGGTCATCTTGTATGTTTCCAGTTTCTGGTTGTGTCTATATAATTTCTTTTTGGTTTCACCTTATAACTTAGCTTCTCTAGGATCATGAACAATAGGCTGAATGTCCTTTGTTTATGACTAGTATCCTCTTATGAATGAATGCATACCATATTTATTTTTTTGTCTAGGTTACCTCACTCAGGATAGCATTTTCTATTTCCATCTATTTCTATGCAACATTCAAGATGCTACTGTTTTTTACTGCTGAGTAGTACTCTACTGTGTATATGTGCTGCAGTTTATCCGTTTGTCAGTTGAAGGACATCTAGGTTGTTTCCAGGTTCTGGCTATTACAAATAATGCTGCTATGAACATAGTTGAGCAAATTCTTTTATATTATAATTGAGTATCTTTTGGGTATATTCCCAAGAGTGGATCCTGAGGTAGGTTGATTCCCAGTTTTCTGAGAAACCGCCAAAGTAATTTCCAAAGTGGTTGCACAAGTTTGTATTCCCGCAAGCAATGGATCAGTGTTCCCTTTACTCCACATCCTTTCCAGCATAAGCTATTGTTGTGATTTTGATTTTAGCCATTCTGACAGGTATAAGATGATATCTCAGAGTTGTTTTGATTTGCATTTCCCTGATAGCTAAAGAAGTTGAACATGTCCTTAAATATCTTTTGGCCATTTAAAATTCTTCTGTTGAGAAATCCCTGTTTAGTTCAGTACAACAATTTTTAATTGTTTTTTTTTTTTTTTTTTTTTTTTTTAGAATTTTACTGTCTAATTTCTCGAGTTCTTTAAATAGTTTAGAGATCAGTCTTTTGTCTGATCTGGAGTTGGTGAAGATCTTTTCCCCTTAAGTAGGCTCCCTTTTTGTCTTATTGACTGTGTCCTTTGCTTTACAGATGCTTCTCAGTTTCAGGAGGTCCCATTTATTTATTGTTACTCTTGTTGTCTGTTCTACTGGGGTTATATTAAGAAGTAGTCTACTGTGCCTTTGCATTGAAGACTATTTCCCACTTTCTTCTTTATCAGATTCAGTGTGGTCAGATTTATATTAAAGTGTTATATCCATGTGAGCTTGAGTTTTGTACATAGCGATAGATATGGATGGAACTATTTTCATTCTTCTATAGGTTGACATCCAGCTATGCCAGAATTATTTGTTAAGGAAGCTTTCTTTTTTCCGTTGTATAATTTTAGCTTCTTTGTCAAAAATTAGGCGTTCATAGGTATGTAGATAATTATCCAGGTCTTCAATTTGATTCCATATGTCAACATTTCTGTTTTTATACTAATACCAAGCTGTTTTTATTACTGTAGCTCTGTAATAAAGCTTGATGTCAAGGATGGTAATGCCTCTGGAAGTTCCTTTATTGTATAGGATTGTTTAGGCTATCCTGGGTTTTTTATCTTTCCACATGATGTTGATTATTGTTCTTTCAAGGTATGTGAAGACTTGTGTTGGGATTTTGATGGGGATTGCATTGAACCTTTATATTGCTTTTGGTAGGATTGCCATTTTTACTATGTTGATCCTTCCTATCCAAGAGCATGGGAGATCTTTCCATTTTCTGGTAAATTCTTCAGTTTCTTTCTTCAGAGACTTAAATTTATTTACAAATATGTCTTTCACTTCCTTGGTTAGTGTTACCGCAGGATATTTTATTATTTATGGGTATTGTGAAAGGTGATGTTTCTCTGATTTCTTTCGCAGCTTCTTTATCCTTTGTGTACAAGAGAGCTAACAGTTTTTTTTTCTTTTTTTAAATTTATTTATTTATTAAAGATTTCTGTCTCTTCCCTGCCACTGCTTCCCATTCCCCCCTCCCCCAATTAAGTTCCCTGCCCTGTGGGAAATCCAAGGACCACCCACCTCCATCCAGGTCTAGTAAGGTGAGCATCCAAACTGCCTAGATGGATGGCAATGGGTTTTTGATCCTACTGCAGTTTTTTTTTTTTTTTTTGAGTTGACTTTGTAACCTGCCACATCACTGAAAGTATTTATCAGCTGTAGTAGTTCACTGGTGGAGCTTTTGAGGTCACTTGTGTACACTATCATATCATCTGCAAATGATGAAAGTTTGACTTCTTCCTTTCCAATTTGAATCCTCTTGATCTCCTTTTTTCTTTTTTTGTCTTATTGCTATTGCTAAAACTTCAAGCAATATGTTGAAGAGATATGGAGAGAGTGGAAAGCCCTGTCTTGTTCCTGATTTCAGTGGAATCGCTTTGAGTAAATATCCATCAAATTTGGTGTTAGCTGTCAGCTTGCTGTATATTGCTTTTATTATATTTAGATATGATCCTTGTATCCCTAATCTCTCCAAGACCTTTATCATGAATGGATGTTGAATTTTGTCAAATGCTTTTTCAGCATCCAACGCAATGATTATATAATTTTTTTTTCTTTCAGTTTATTTATATGATAGATTACATTGATTGAATTTCATATGTTGAACCAGCCAGGCATCTCTGGCATGAAGCCTACTTGATAATGCTGAATGATATTGTTCATGTATTCTTGGATGCAGTTTGCCAGTATTTTGTTGATAATGTTTGCAGCCATGTTCATGCTTCCAATTAGTCTGTAATTCTCTTTCTTGGTTGAGTCTTTGTGCGGTTTTGGTATCAGGGTAACTGTAGCATCATAGAAAGAGTTTGGAAATGACCTTTCTGTTTCTATTATGTGGAACACTTTGAGGAGTATCGGTATTAGCTCTTCTTGAAATTTCTGGTAGAATTCTGCATTAAAACCATCCATCCCTGGGCTTTTTTTTTGGTTGGTAAGTTTTTGATGACAGCTTTTATTTCCTAGTGGCTTATAGCTCTATTTAAATTGCTTACCTGATCTTGACTTAATTTTGGTATATGATATCTATCTAAAAAAGTCCATTTCTTTTATGTTTTCTAATTTTGTGGAGTACAGGATTTTGTAGCAAGACCTAATGATTCTCTGAATTTCCTCAGTGTCTGTTGTTATGACCCCCTTTTTATTTCTAATTTTGTTAATTTGGATGTTCTCTCTCCATGTTTTGATTAGTTTGGATATTGGTTTTTCAATCTTGCTGATTTTCCCCCAAAAATTAGCTCTTTGTTTCATTGATTCTTTGTATTGTTTTCTGTGTTTCTATTCTGTTGATTTCAGTCTTCAATTTGATTATTTCTTGTCTTCTACTTTTTGGTGAGTTTGCTTCCTCTTTTTTTTTTTCTAGCACTTTCAGGTGTGCTGTTAAATCGCTAATGTGAGCATTCTCCATTTTCTTTATATGATCGCTTAGTGCTATGAAATTTCCTCTTAGTTTTCATAATGTCCCATCAGTTTGGATATGATGTGTCTTCATTTTGTGAAATTCCAGGAAGAAATTAATTTCTTTCTTTATTTCTTCCTTGAACCAGGAGTTGTTCAGTAGTTGACTGTTCAGTTTTCCATGAGTTTTTAGGCTTTTTGGGAGTAGTATTGCTATTAAATTCTAACTTTACCCCATGGTGATCTGATAAGAAACAGGGGATTATTTCATTTTTTCTATCTGTGGATGTTTGCTTTGTTACCTCGTATGTGATCAATTTTAGAGAAGGCTCCATGAGAGCCCAGAATAAGGTATATTCTTTTGTGTTTGGGTGGAATATAGATGTGTGTTAAGTCCATTTGATGAATTACATCTGTAGTTCTCTTATTTCTCTGTTAAGTTTCTGTCTGGTTGACCTGTCCATTCACAAGAGAAGAGTGTTGGAATCTCCTACCATTAGTATGTGGGGTTTGATGTGCAATTTAAGTTTTAGTAATTTTTCTTTTAAATATGTGGATGCTCTTGTATTAGGGGCATAGATGTTAAGGATTGAGATTTCATCTTGATTAATTGTTCCTGTTATGAGTATAAAGTGTCCTTCTTCATATCTTCTTGTAGTGACATGAGCGGGCAGGCCTGCTTTTCGTCCCACCCGGATCCCACAAGGCTAGCTTAGCCCCAGAATAATTACACAGAAACGGTATTCATTTAAACACTATCTGGCCCATTAGTTCCAGCCTCTTATTGGCTAATTCTCACGTCTTGATGAACACATTTCTAATAATCTGTGTAGCACCACGAGGTGGTGGCTTACTGGGAACGATTCTAGCCTACATTCATCTTGGAAAGGAAATCTTTGGCGTCTGCCTCATTGCCTTCTTCCCAGCATTCTTTTCTGTCTACTTCACCCACCTATATTCTGACCTATCAGTCCAAGAAGTTTCTTTATTAATTAACCAATGAAAGCAACACATAGAAAGAAGTCCCACCTATATCATCTTCTGATTGATTTTAGTTTGAAATCAATTTTGTTAGATATTAGGATAGCTACACTCACTTGTTTATTATGTCTGTTTTCTTGGAAAACCTTTTCCAAACCCTTTACTCTGAGGTAATGTCTGTCTTTGAGGTTGAGGTGTGTTTCCTGTAAACAGCAGAATGCTGGATTCTTTTTTACATCCGTTTTCTTAACCTGTGCCTTTTTATAGGTGAATTCAGTCCATTGATATTAGGCGATATCAATGACCAGTGGTTGTTAACTCCAGTTATTTTATTATTATTATTATTATTATTATTATTATTTTGGTGGTAGTGTTTGTTACTTTTCTTTGAGTTATCTTGGTGGAGGATTGTCAGATGTCTGTGCTATTGTGGGTGTTATTGACTTTTTTGGGTTGACGTTTTCCTTCTAGTACTTTCTGTATGGCCGGGTTTGTGGATACTTATTTTTTAAATCTGTTTTTGTCATGGAATATCTTGTTTTCTCCATTGATGGTGAAAGAAAGCTTTACTGCGTATAGTAGTCTGAACTTGCATCCATGGTCTCAGTGTCTGCAGCACATTTATCCAAGACCTTCTGACTTTCATGGTTTCCATTGATAAGTAAGGTGTAATTCTGATAGGTTTACCTTTGTATGTTACTTTATTTTTTTTCCTTTGCAGCTCTTAATATTCTTTCTTTATTATGTATTTTTTGTGTTTTTGTTATTATTTGGCAAGGTGATGGGTTGGGGGATAACCCAACCAAGGAAAACTCCCTGCTGACTGGCTAGAAAAGTCAAGGAAGTTGGAAAGGGACCCCTGGGTTTTGTCCCACTGGGGAGGTTCCAGAGAATGGGATGTCTTGCTCCCAAGCCCTGTGGCTGCTGACTCACCTCTCACTCCCCATGGTTTCAATATTTTTATAGCTTTCTCCTTTCCTATCCATTTTTAAAATGTAATATATATGCATATATATATTTCAAAAATTATATTGTCTAGTTTGTTTATATTACAAAAAATGAATTACAATATTTAATCTATAGAACTTGTTATGTAAATATATAAGAATGTAAAAGTTGACCATTCAAATCCCTATTCAGAAAGCATGTTTATATTACACTGAATCTTACATTATGAATAGAACATTTCACTTGTTAATTATGTCATCAATAAATATACGAACTCCTTTAAAATTTTATTTCTGAAAGCTGTGATACTATGAAGCTTTTCACACATGTATTATCATACATGTGTGAAAAGTTTCTCTAAGATATACCATGCAAGCCAGGTAGTGGTGGCGCATGCCTGTAATCCCAGCACTTGGGAGGCAGAGGCAGGTAAATCTTTGTGAGTTTGAGGCAAGCCTAGTCTACAAGAGCTAGCTCCAGGACAGGCTCCAAAGCTACAGAGAAACCCTGTCTCAAAAAATAAAAACAAAAACAAACAAAAAAATGTACCATGCAATGTTGAAGTTATAGATCTTCAGTCTTTATTATTTTTTTCCTTATATTGAGAGTATTTCTTGCTTACTGCTCTAGCTTGCTTTGTATTATTGTGAAAAGCACTGCAACAACAACATCAACAACAGTTAAACACAAAACCAATCCAGCAACAACACAAAGGTCAACCTCGGTAGAAAAGCATTTATTTCCACTTGCAAAATGCTGCCCATCATCAAAAGAAGCCAGAGCAAGAAAGCAAAGCAGGAACATGGATTCAAGGAGTCAAGAAAAGCCTGAAAAGAGACACTGCTCTCTGTCTCGGTTCCTGTGTTATACTCAGTCAGCATTTTTATATGACTCAGTACTAACTAGTGTTGCCACATCCCACAGTGGGCTGGACCTTCTCACATCAATTATCAGTCATGACAATGTACAACAGACATGCTGACAGACCAATGTGGTGCAGCCAGTTCCTTATTGCAGGTCTTTCTTCCCTGTTGTCTCCTGTATGGGTTATGTTGACTAAAAACATCCCAGCACACCTGCCAAATTTGTTATACTTTCATTTGTATAAAACCTAAAAATAGGCACACCTGTGTGTGCATGTGTTTTAATTAGTTTTGATGAGACATACTTTTATACATAGGGAACTCTTAGCAAACAATTCATATTTTGGTTTAGAACTAAAAGCTTTTCATTATTATTTGTGTCTTGTCTTCTTTTTGCAAAAATATTTATCCATAACAATGGCCAATAATTTTTTACTAGGTTGATGACCATGTTCCTATTAATGCTAATAGTTAAATATGTATTCTTCAGATTATTTTTTATTTATATAAGCTTCACACATCCTTTGCAAATTATAAAGCCTATGCTGTACAGTATTTTTCTGTTTCTTCTATCAGTTCTTTGAATATTTCATAATATATTGATTATGTTCACCCTTCCCATAAATTCATCCCCCATTACCTACACATGTTTTCTTTCTTCCTTTTAAACACATAAAGTTAAATTCCTGCTGTTCATATTTTTTGCAAATGTAATCTTCTAGTATAGTGGAGTTTAATTTAAGCAGACCATACTTTATAAAAATTGACTATTCTTCTCCCAATATCTCTGAATTGACAATAGCTCCTTTTGGATTACAGAGTGAGAGTTTATGCATAGTTACACACACACTTCTGGGATTTTATCTGGCTTGAGGCTGCACAGGTCTTGTGAATGCTGTCACAACTAATAAAACTTTATATGTGCCATTGTTCTTCTTTGTCTGGAATACATTACAGACCACAGAAAACATGCAGTCATCTACTACCTGTGCCTCATAAAATGATATTGTCCCTCATCCACAATCATCCTTGAACCTTAGGAGGAGGATTTGTAATATATGTGTCCCATTTATAGATGACCATTCCACAGTCACTGTGCTTGAACACTGACATGTTGGGATCCTCTATGTAAATTACTGTATGCTGAAATGCAACCTGTCTCATGAGGGTTAAAAGATACACTAGTCTCTACATACATATGTGTCTTAAGTAGCAAATTAATAACTATGTTAGGGCCTATGACATCTCAAGACAGCATGTCTTTGTCCTGACAATGGTTTTATTTGTGGGTCTCAATGTCTAGCTAGAGTGGGTCTTACATCTAATCAGAAAGGAATTGTTTGCTCCTATAGCATTGGTGCCACTATTATCTCAGTGGGCATGTGTTGACATGATTATCATTATGTTAGCTCATAAATTTCACAGTTGGAAAAGACTGATGACTACTTTTCTTCTCCTGTCAGCTGCCTCTTCTTATCATATGTTCCCCTCAAGAGCTGGGATTAAAAGCATGCACTCCTGGGATTAAAGGCATACACTGCCAGGTTTCTATAACAATGAGTGTGGCTAATGGAATTAAAAGTATGTGTTACCACTGCCTTGTCTGTAAGGCTGACCACTCTCTGACTCTCTGACTGTTTTACTCTCTTTTTTACTCTCTGACATTCAGACAAGCTTTATTTATTAAAATGCAAATGAAATGTCACTACAAGGTAGGCTTGTCTTCCTACAAGCTCCTAACCCACAGGATCTTCTAGAGCCTAACAGGCCTTTACCTCAGCAAAAGACTGATGTTGTTCTCAGTGACCATGGAGGGCCCTGGGGAGTGGCTGTTCAGGTGGCCATCAATTTTAGGAAGTCAATTTGGATTCACTTCTAATAGATTCGATACACTCCAGACAAGTACTTTCAATCAGCAACCAAAGTGTCCACCACTTTTCTCTGGTCTTGACAACCCCTCCCTCAATTATCAGGATACATGGAAAATTATTTTTCCCATAAATTTAAACTTGTTCTCTGCTATGCTAATATCTTTCAAGTCCAAGAGGGACCAGATAGTCTCACATAGCCTGGACAGCAGTGGAACAACCAGCTACCCTAGGATGTGGCAAGCAATCCACTTTTCTCAGTTTTCCCAAAGATGGTTGATGCCCCAGATCAGCAGAAAGTAGTCTCAAGACCCTCATTTCTCTAACCTGCCAGGCCTAATTCCTGGCCTTTTAAAAAAATAAATAAAGTTGGGAGGAACATTAGGATTCATACAACCCTGGACCCACTCCATGAAGACCTGAGAGAATGTATCATGCTTTCATCCAGAGTAGGCAATATCTGGTCTGTTTAAAATGTGAAACTCTCCCTATTTATTTCTCTTCTTTTGTTTTCTCTCTCTGCATCCCTTCTCTCTCTATTTCTCTCCTCTCCTCCCCTCTCCTCTCCTCTCCTCTCCTCTCCTCTCCTCTCCTCTCCTCTTCCCACAGGACAGTCTCTTCTCTCCCTATTCCCTTTAACCCAATAAACTCCTCACTTAAGCTCTGTCTTTATGGCATATTTGTCTGTTCCTCGCTTATCTTGGGATGTCATCCACTGCCAAGGAACTATTTGTGTGGAATCATTACACCTTTCTTTACTTTGCCTTCCTCCTCAGTATCCCATTTATCCATCCTTTTACATCATTCACCTTTAGCTTTACATTGCTAGCTCTTGTCCCTTGAAATCTCCGCCCACAACCACTTGCTAATTTCTTTATTTCAGTGGATAATCCAAATGGAAAACATGTATCTCAAGATATAAAGATAATATTCACAAATGAGATCAAATAAGGAACATTAGGTTGGTTCTGGGTTACCTCACTGTGAATAATTATTTCCAGCTCTGTCTACTTACATGTAAATATAATTTCATTTATAAGAGCTGAATAATATTCTTTTCTATAAATTTACAACATTTTCATTATGTGTTGATCACCTGATGGACATCCAGGCTGTTTTCACTCATTGGCTATTTTGATTTGTTCACAGTTATAATCATTTCTCTGAATTATTTGGAATTTCTACCATGCCATTTCCATTCATGGACATTACTATGGGATTTACTTTTGTTGGTGTTTTTTTTGTTTGTTTGTTTCTTTCTCTTTCTTTCTTTTTTTCTTTCTTTCTTTCTTTCTTTCTTTCTTTCTTTCTTTCTTTCTTTTTTTTTTTTTTGAAGAGAAATGCTATTTTGGGTTTCCAAGATTGATTGAATTCTTCACATTGATTTTCTTTCTGGGTTGATGTCTATAGACATGGAGTTGGTTTATTACTTGCTTTACTCTTTCTTCATCCTTTCTTCATTCATCAGAAGTATTTATACTGCTCACGAGCAAATAAATTCATAACAGAGTTGAGAATCTTAATATCCTCTGTTTTTCTAGTATTTGAGGTGACAGTTTAATCCCAAGTACTCTGATTTTTTTACCTACAAAATGGTGCCTTTAGCAGCTGTGTTAAGAACCTTACAAGTTTTCCTATGGACTGTCCCTGTAATATCAAGGCAGTGTGGTGAATCTGGAGTGTCTCTTTCAGGCATCTGGAAAGGCTCTGGGTCTTTGGACCATAAATTGTTACTTGGAAGTTATGAGGGGGAATTATGTTTGGATTTGGTTCTTATTCATTTGTGTCAGCTAATTGCTACATAGTTTATGATATTATTTAATATAGAAAAGTCTTAATTGTATTGTTATTTTTATTGTATTATATTGTGAGATATTTTTCTATCATGTATGTTTTAAATATATTTGAGAAAACAGTGCTTACCAAAAAGACATAAAGCCAGACATTATCAAGGCATAAAATACTACCTTTAAAACTAAGCAACTTTGTCTGCTATGAGGATATAACTTCTGTTAGAAAGACATCTATAATTATTTCTTCTGTAACAATGTTCCATTATTATTTAATTAAAAAAAGTTTCTACAGTCCCTAGAAATCTTTCTAGTATCCATCTGATATTGGACTATAAACACATATGTTTGCTTCTTTCTTTTCTACTGTATTTTAAGAAATGAAATTTTAATAAATAAACTAGTTAATATTTTCATACTCTCTGACTATAACTACTAATTGTAACTGATTATTGATGCTTTAAATTTGCTTCTTATATTTCACATTGATTATTATCATAGAATGGGCCTAAACATAATTAATCTTTTTGGTTAGGAGACCAAATAGAATCATATTGTTTCTTTACTACTTTGGAATGCAGCCTGGAGTTAAGTTTTTTAATGTATTATTGAAATTTATTTTTATTGTTAATGTATTTGTTAGGATCAGGTTCCCCATGATCAGTGGATCTCTGACTTAGAAGGACCATTTTGTTTTCAGTCATGTCTATTTTCTATGCTAAGAAGTTTCTTTGATGAGGATGGGAGCTATATTTATCTGAGGGTATAGGAAAGTTTTAGAGTATAATAAATGTTTATGATGATCTAGAAAATTAGTGGTAGTAGGTTCTCCTCTAAGATCCATGATCTCACTACCCCAGATAGTTGGCTAGGCTTCTAGCCCCTGTGTGTTTCCCTCTTGATGAACAATTCCCTGGTCAAATTAAATAGGTGTTAGCAAACACCAAGATTTGAATACAACTATTGCATATTCATGGTTATTTAATTGAGCTGACCACTGCATTTCAAATGCAAAACTTTAGACAACTACTGAGAGAAGGAGAATTAGCCCCTCTGGTTGAGTTTCTTAATTGGCTCTTCAGTGCAAAATTCTCAGCACTGAAATCACACACACACACACACAGTAAAATGCGCACATATTTGGGCATATTTAGGTTATAGAAATATATATGTATGCACATACACATATATATTCACACACATATAAATATATATTCACAGAAAAGGATACCACAGATTTAAGAGCTAGTAATGGGGAAAAAGGAAGAGGTTGGGTATTAAAATCCAAAAGTGAAACATTTTTAGTAATAATATAACAAATAAACACATAATGCTATTTACTTCAACTTTTCTATTTTTTAATGAATTGATTAATAAATCCTGGTTTTAAATAAGGTTTTGGAAACATGAAATCATGCAAACATGATAAGAAAGATCTAGAATTTATTGTTTTGCGAAATATATTTTGAAAAATCTTAAAGGATTACATAGCGCAATGGTTGCATTTAAACCTTTTAATTTGGGGCTGGAGAGATGGCTCAGAGGTTAAGAGCATTGTCTGCTCTTCCAAAGGTCTTGAGTTCAATTCCCAGCAACCACATGGTGGCTAACAACCATCTTTAATGGGGTTTGGTGCCCTTTTCTGGCCTGCAGGCATACACACAGAATATTGTATACATAATAAGTAAGTTATATATATTAAAAAAAATAAATAAACCTTTTAATTTAAAAACTTTACACTAAGTTTGTATTGATGGAAGTTTTAACAGTGGAAATTATGATTTTAAGAGGAAACACAGATCTGTATCCCAAGTGGGAGTTTCTGAATTTCTCATGCTTTGCTTTCTGTCCAGGTTGAACAAGAAGCTCTCTCTGGTTAGATTCCTTTGAAAATAGTTCTTATTTTGCCTTGCATAGTTGTGCCTGCTTCTTTTGCCCAGCTGGCTATCACAGCTTGATTGAATTCTAGCCCATCAAGTTTCACAGTTTTCCTCTACATTTAATTAAGACTATTTAAATGAGCTTGTTTTCCTATACTTGAGAAAAGTTTATAGGCACTCTTTACTGCCCTGTTCAGGGTCTTCTTCCAATTGCTATTGAATCCCTCCTTGTCAGAATTTTTCTGAATGTGGTAAACTATTTCGCACATGTTAATCGTGCTAGTATTGTTGGTTCTGGTGTGGAGACAGAATTCACAAACCCCTAGATGGACTGAGATTCACAATGTAGATGTGTATGGGGTTGCTTACAGGGAATTAGTGATCAAATTCAGGGCTTCATAATGTGTTAAGCAAGCAGTATTACCAGCCCATTATTTGCTTTTTGGGTTACTTTTATACTTTGCAGCTTAACCCCTTGTTAGGTCGGTAAAAAGGAATTCCCGCACGTTTGTCTGGCATGTGTTTAGTTTCTTCATTTTGCTGTCTTCAAGGGTGCTTAGCAGTTGACCACATGGGTGATAGTCTTGATTATTACTCAGTGCCTTTGGAGTTATTCATGATAAGTATTTCCTAAATAAGTTTTTCACTGGTGTTTTGTGTAGTAGATTTATAGTTTAAAGTTTTGCATATACTTCCGTTTATTCATTTGCTGAAACCTCACACTACCCTATAAATCATGGCCAAATTACTTGTCAGTGTATTTGTATTTTTAGCTTTTTTATTTGTAATTTTCCTCATGTTTGTTGGGAACTTGAATGTCTCATGCTTAGTATATATCCACTTTTGAATTCTTTTTTTTCTTTGTAAAATATGGTATGCTCACTTTTTACATGAGCACATTTTATTATGAATATCTTTCTTTTCTACTTGTACTGCATCCAAGGTTGTTTTCATTTTAAAATACAACATAAAAACTTTTTTTTTAAAAAAGTATTTTATCAGCCTATTATTTTTTACTGACAAATTTACTTTGGCAATATTGTGGTTAGTTAACAATAAAAATTGTTTAATTAGAGTTCTGGAATGTATTTGTACCTAGTTTACAATAGATATATCTAACTCAGTTGTCAAAAGCTCAGTTAGACATATCTATTGGATGTTAGGAACAAACAGAGAAGCATTTATTTCAAAAGTATTTAAAATGCTTGTGAATAAGTACTCATTTGTATTCTGACATTGGTAGTTAAAAAAAATTGACATGCCATTACTTGATTCAGGGTTATTTTTAAAACAAAGTTTCCATAGAGATTTTTTTATCACAAGTGTTAAAATATTACAAGTAAAACATATGCATTTGTTTTGCAACTGTAAGTCTGAAATTATCAGCTTACAGCAATGAAAATGTTCAGAAATATACAGCTCAAAAGTCTTTAATGCTGGTAGCACAGTAAGGTTGATGAGCGTCTCCTGGAAACAACTTTAAAAGGGAAAAAGGAAATCTCTCTGGGGGCACTGAAAATATACTGATCATTTTCTGAGGGACACAGAACATGGAGAATTTTTTTTCATTTTTGAAAACTTCAAAACCATGGGAAGATGATGTGTGCCTAAGACTTAATGCTTCTGGCTTCCCCTAACTCCTTGTGGTGAGCTCTTTTCTCAGAGCAAGGAGATGAAAACTAGCGGCTTTCTTGAGAGAAGCAGACTTGGATTCAGATGAGAAATAGAACTTTGCATCAAAGATTTATGGTTACTTAGAAAAAAAGGCAGTAAATCCTCCCACAGCCTTACTAACAAAGGGTTCAGTCTTCATTAGAATCTATATTATAAGTTTGATGATGCATAAATATAAAAAAGCTGAGCAGTTTTCCCCATATATTAGTGGGTGACTAATAAAGTGTACAAAGGCTGTTGAGACAACAGATTCTTGGGACAAAAATGAATAAATTACTGAGAAGGAAAGGTAAGTAAATCTGGCAAATTCTGCAGACACTTTAGTGTTTCTCCACACTGAATAGTTTAAGACTATTGTTAACAGAGGTAATTGTCTAAGCAATAGATATGGAGATAGAATAACAACCCTGAAGGAAAAGGCTGAATCACATTTATGATAACTAAAGAAAATCACAAATAAGTTAACTGTCAGACCAAAAGAGGAAAACTGGTTCTGCAGTTCACAGACAACTTAAAGCAAAGACCTTCATAAAAGTGTTTATGTTTAAGAGTTACTGTTAAGTAAATAAAGCATTTTAAATTTTATTTGTAACATTAATCCCATAATTCTAGATCATCATAAACAGAGCAAGTCATCTCGTCAAGGACTGCCAAGAGAGGAAATCATTTTCTTCCCAGGATGAGCTTCTGAATTGGTTGTCTAAACTAAATGGCTAGTGTTGGACATTTTTACATAGGAACAAAGCTCGATGGACTTTGTACGTTATATACCCATATGGGAATATGCATATAAATACATACATAAGAGTGTATCTATATATTTATATATAGTTTATATATAAAGTGTTATATATAGTTTATGTGTATGCATATGCATAACAATAACAATTAAAGAACAGATTATGAATTGGGAAGAAGGGACACAGCAGCTGGAGAAGTGAAAGTGATGTAGATACAGTGCTTATGTGTGAAGTTCTCAAGAAAACTATTAATACTACAGTAAAACATCAGAATGAAAAAGAAAAAAGAAGCCAAACTTAAAGCCACAGGGTCCAGAAACATGGTTAAAATTAACAAATGGATACTAAAACAAACAAACAAATAGGCAAATGACACTGTGGAATCATATCCTTGACATGTTGTAAGTTCAATAACTGTTTCTTATTTGTTAAAAACACTTTCATGTTATGTAAAAATAAGCTTTAACTAAAATCATTCACAAATGAACATCATACTGAAAAAAAATCTGTTTAACCTTTTAAAAGTGCTTACAAAATTCCTCATAGTGAGAGGAAGAGATGTCATATTTAAAAACTGATTTACTATAATGAAGAAATCAAAAAAGAAATATATCTAAAAATATTAAAGAAAATATAAAAATACATTTACATATAGTCTCTCCTATTTATTTTAAGTAAATATATACTATATAATGACACAAGGGATGGATGCTACAATAGTAACTCTAATAGTTGTTGCAGCATGGCAGAAAATTTAGTTATAGATTAAATATATTGTTATAATTGTATAATAGCTAATCAAAGTGACACGTGACAATTGAGCAAAAATAAAGAGAAATTTAAATAATACACTAAAATTTTTATTGAACTAAAATGTATAGGATCTAGCAAGATATGAAAAGACAAAATAATTTAAAGGCACACACACTTTCAAGTGTATACCTAAACTAAATTTGTTGAAGTGTAGAAATTGCCTATAGAAACAAAAATGAATGAAATGTTTGCTAGAAATATAAAATACTTTTTATATTTAAAAACTCAATTACTATTAGAATCAAATAATGTAAAAATATGGAAAAAACATAAAAGATAACATCTTTATTTGACATTTTGTACTCTAAAATAGACTGTTACTAGAGACCAACAGACATTTCATAAAAATACTAATCATAATGCATGAAAAGGAACAATATAGTGTTCATATTCACTTTTATTACTAAAAGATAGCCTCCATAGTTGAAGTACACACACCATAAAATGAAATGAACAACAGAAATTTTTAGAATACAATTGCATATATTAATAGTGGGTTTTCAATATTTAGATAGTACAAGTAGACAGAAAACCAAAATTATATGTGGTGAAAATTCCATGTTAGAAGCATAAATGGACATTTGTTTCTTTACACAAAGTCAAAATTTATTGAGTAACAATGCATTCCTAAGTGATGTCAATTTTATTGTCAGCAATTTGAAAAAAAATGTCTTAATTCCCTTAGAGAGCAACACAGATTAAAAAAAAATTCCTTGTAATATGATTGAGCATCTTTTGGGTTTATGCCCAAGAGAGGTATTGCTTGGTCTTGCGGTAGGTTAATTTCTAACTTTCTGAGAAACGGCCATACTGATTTCCAAAGTGGTTGTACAAGTTTGCATTCCCACCAGAAAAGGTCTTAATACAATTTGGATGCCTTATTCTGTAGTATTTGAAAGATTTGAAGAATACCTATCTATTTGAAATACAACTCTGTACATCTAGAAAATCTAACTAACATGACTATAAGCTTGACTATTAAGAAAATCAGAAATGAAAAGTGAACATAACAACAGACAAGGAAGAAATCCAGAGAATCATTAGATAATTACAAAAACCTATACTCTACAAAATTGGAAAATGTAAAAGCAATGGATGATTTTCAGGATAGGTAATATATACCAAAATTAAATCAAAACCAGGTGAACAAAAAAAAAGACCTAAAACTTAAAATAGAAAAAAATAAAAAAAAAAAAAAAAAAAAAAAAAAAAAAAAAAACAACTTCCAACCAAAATGAGCCCAGGGCTGGATAGTTTCATTACACAATTCTACCAGTACTTCAGAGAGCTAATACCTATACTCTTCACACTGTTACACATGATACGAACAGAAGGAACATTGCCAAACTCTTTTAATGATGTTACAGTTATTCTGATACTGAAACCACACAAAGACTCAACCAAGAAAGAGAATTACAGACCAAACTCTCTCATGAACATTGATGCAAAGGTACTCAGTAAAATACTGACAAACCAAATCCAAAAACACATCAAAAAAAAAAAAATCACTCCACCATGATCTAGTAGGATCCATCCCAGAGATGCAGGAATGTCTCAACATAGAAGAATATATTAAGGTAATTCATCCATATAAATAAACTGAAAGAAAAAAAATCACATGTTCATAACAGCATTACTTCTAATAATCAGAACCTGGAAACAACCTAGATGTCCCTCAACCTAAGAATGGATAAAGAAAATTTGGTACATTCACACAATGAAGTACAACCAGTGGTAAAAAACAATGATATTTTGAAATTTTCATGCAAATACTTGGAACTAGGTAAAACCATCCTTTGTGAGGTAATTCACACTTAGAAAGATGAACATGGTATGTACTCACTCATAAGTGGATATTAGCTGTAAACCAAAGGATAATGAGTTCACAACCCCAGAGAAGCTAAGTAACAAGAAAACCCTAAGAGAAACATATGTAGATCCTCCTGGGAAGGGTAAATAGACAAGATCTCCTGAGTAAATTGGGAGCATGGGGGTGGGGGAAGAAGGGAGTGTGGAAGGGGAAGAGAAGGGGAGAATGGGAGGGGGATAGAGAAATTGAGGGAATGAGATAGCTGATATTGAGGAAGGACAGAGATGGAAAGCAAGGGAGGAGTTACCTTTATTGATGGTTCCATCATGGGGTTAGCAGGAAACTAGCACGAGAGAAATTCCCAGGAATCTACAAGGATAACCTAAACTAAGACTCTAAGCAATAATGGAGCACATGCCCAAACTGGCCTTGACCTGTAGTCAAATAGGTGACAGTCTTAAATGTCACCATAGAGCCTTCATCAAGCAACTGATGGAAGCAGAGGTAGAGAACCACAGTGGAACACTGAGCTGAGATCCCAGTGTCCAGTCGAAGAGTGAAAGGAGTGAGAATATGAGCAAAGAGGCCAAGACAATGATGGGGATACCCACTGATCATCTAAAATATGAGAACCTACCAACCCAGGTCTTACAGGGAAGGAACATGCATATGACCAAAGTATGTCTATGGAATGTGGGTGACAGTTGTATGGCTGGGACAGACTATGGGGCCACTGGCAGTGGAACCAGAATTTGTCCCTGATGCTTGTACTGGTATTTTGGAATCCATTCTATTTGGTGCAACACTTGCTCAGCCTAGAAACAGTGGGGAGGGCCTTGGTCCTATCTCAAAGCAATGTGCTAGACTTTATTAAATCCCCATTTGAAGCCTTATCCTCTCTGAGGAGAGGATTTAGGGTGTGTGCTGTGGGGGAGGTGGAGGGAACAGGAGGAGGGGAGGGAGTAGGAAATCAGAGTGGTAGGTAAAAAGAGAAAGGATGGTTTTTTTTTAAAAAATTAAACATGTAACAAAAAATTAAAAATAATTCCAAACAAAAAAGCAAATTCCTTGATTGCATTTTTATTCTCCAATACTAATGTTCAGATCAAATATATTTTACACAGTAAATACATAAATATCTAAATATTTTCTCTGCCCACCTCCTGATGCATATGAGGTTGTTATTATTTGTTGGTTGTTTTGAATATATTTTATTAAGCACGGTAGTCTCCTCTGTGCATTTGTACCCAGGGATAAGACTGCTAAACACATATTCTTTCTCTGTTTACTAGTTTGAGAGCTCTCCATACCACTTCTTCTTTTTAACCCCAAACAGACTCACTCTGTTCCGTTTAAACATAGAATTCTTTCTCATGCTCTATAATCTGAATACAATTGACCCTTGCGCTGAATTTCCCAGTTCTACCCCATCTCCTCTTCCACCCGAATCCACTCCTTTTCTGTTATCATATAAGATTAGACTTTTATTGTTATTATTTTTGTTTTTTGAGACAGGGTTTCTGTGTAGCTTTTGGACATATCCTGGAACTAGCTCTTGTAGATCCCTCTGGCCTTGAAGTCACAGAGATCTGCCAGCTTCTGCCTCCTGAGTGCTGGGACTAAAGGCGTGGACAGCACTACCTTGGCTGATAAGATCAGACTTTTATGAGATAAAACAGAACATAACAAAATAATTATAGCAAAATTAATCAAAACCGTCATATTGAAGTTGAACAAGTCTAGTCAACAGAAAAATAAAATTGCAGCAATAAAACTTATAAGAATCAGATACTCTACTAATTTACACATTTAGGAATCGCATAAAAGTGCTGAACAGAAAGCTGTATACACAGAGGACCTGGTGCAAACCCAAGTAGGCCCTGTGTTTGCTGTTCCACTTTCTACAGGTTTGTGTGAGCTTTGTTCTGTTGCTTTAGAAGGCTTCCTTCTCCTGGTGACCTCTGTCTCTTCTATTTCCTCTACTCTTTCTTACTCTTTCTGCTTCCTCTTTGGTGGCATTCCATGAACTCAGAGATGAGAAATTTGATGAAGACATCTATGTAAGATATGTGTTTTATAAGGTCTCTCTCTCTCTCTCTCTCTCTCTCTCTCTCTCTCTCTCTCTCTCTCTCTCTCTCAGAAATCTCTATATCACTGCTTATGATGGCAGGACTAATTTGATTTCTCACTAACAGTGTCAGGTTCAAATTATTCTGTCTTCACAAGTGCTTATGATGTTTGCCCTTCCTAATACCCACTCTAAAATGTGTGAGGTGAGAGTTTATTTTGTTTCCATAATCATTTAATTGATTAGTGAGCTGAGCATTCTTTAGAAAAAAAAAAAGAAAGGAATGAAAGAAGAAAATAGTTATCCAGGAAAAGAAACAGAGAATATATTAGAATCAGTACAAACTATTCATCTGATAAAGATCAACATCCACAAGATATAAGAAATTAAAAATGAAGTCAGATAGCATTAACTAGATGTTAATTTCTAAATAGATGAATGAAAACAAAATACTAGTTCAGTCCAAATATCTAATGATACACTTAGACTATTATTGAAATCATTACATATTCCCATTTTTCATTAGAAATGCAAAACAACTTTAAATACAATGATAATATCAATAATGATTATAGATTAAAACTAAAATGCACTTTGTGGCTATATTTTTATTACATAAATTGTTTTAATAACAGAAGGAATTAAGTACCCAACATACTGCCATGCAAATGATATAATTTTCTGTAAACAAATATCATTATTGACTAAGAACTGCTGAAGTTCAAATACTGTACATTATATAATTTGCTATCAATTAAAATGAAAGGGAATGTTACTTGATCTTTAATCTAAATTTTTATAGTAAATGTAGGTATTTTTTATCATGATTTCATTGAAAAAAATTGTTAGAAAAGTGTATTCTGGCTGGTTTTGTAATAACTGACTTATTTCAATAATGACTATAGTTGGCAAAATATGTACATACTTAAAAATAATTTATATTAAGATTGATTCAAATTGTTGTAAAAATTGAGCAAAAGTCATAATTTATTTTAAAGATTACCAAAATTATAAATTAAGGCATGTTCATTTAAAAAATTATGAAAAACATTCTTCTTCCCATGTTCATGCAAAGATTTCATCTGTATCAGTTGGAGATATGCTTTTGGGGTCTCCCTTTTCCATTTTTAGTAAACATGATTAACCATTTTGTTTTTGGACGGTTCAGGGAGACAGACATTGATACAACTTTGCCTCTTGGCTAATCCTATAGATTCTGGGAGTAAAACAGATCAAAACTACTCATTCTTTGAAAATTTTGGTTTTCTATGGAAAGGCATTGCATTTCATTCTGTCTAAGTCTTGTATAGTACTAGAACATTTTTACTAAGTTTTAAAAGCTAAATATAAATGCCATTTTGATATTCTTTCTATATTTTCAAAAGCAATCTATATTGTCATTTAAAAAATTATGTTTTTGAGAAATCCAAGTGCTTTATTTTATTGCAATTAATTAAATTTAATGAACAATTTGTCCATCATTTAAATTTGACTATGAAAACAACTTGACAAAATTTGTTAAAAATTATTATTTACAATTACAATTAAAATTAAAGGGTTTTTAATGTCATAATTTTCATCTATGATTGTAGCAATGCACTATTCTGAAAATACATCTTGTATTTTAAACCACTAGAAAATTTTCTGGACCTCACAGCCAAAGTTCACAATATATCTTGACGGTGTTTAAGTCTTAAAATTTCTGTTAGCCTCCTGTCTTCTTAAATGGTTTATTTAGACTGCCTTTAAAAGAACAATATAAAAACCAATCTTACTTTCCTTTGATTTAACATGTGATCAATTTTTACAATCTAAGTTAATGCACAGCTACAGTCTTACTGTCGTATTACTTTATGCCCTTGACCCAGAGTAATAATTGAATATTATTTTCTGAAAATAGAGAATAAAGAAGTTGACAAAATGTAATGAATTCTATTCTAAAAGTAGAAGGTAACCATTTTTGAATATAGATTAATAAACCATGATGTTTATATTCTGCATCAGTTGGGCTCCTTTGGAGACAGTGACTTAATCCTTAATACTTTATTTAAGATTTCTGTATCCCATTCCCTCACTTGTGTGATTTTTTTTTATGCAGCTCATTATGTAGAGAGAGAATCCCTTTGTTAGAGATGGACAGATGCCACTTCTACATAAGACACCATAGACACACACAGTTAGTATAACAGACAAAACAATTACACACAGCTTATACAACAAAGATCCGTATAGGGGGAGACACAGGGAGCACTGAGAAGAGAACTCAAATCTTTACTGTTCTTGGTTAATGACTCCAAGATGAAGTGCTTGTATTTCTTACCTTAATGTGGCCACAATGCACTATTTGTAACACAGAGTCAATCACTAGTATGCAGTAATTTGCACAAATGCCATTTTCATTTCTTATGTCATTAATTGAACTTTGAGGAAAATCATCATCTAATAAAATAGACTTGAAATCAACTTAAAATTTTTATCATTTATAGAATCATGCTTCAGAGTAAGTTTTTATTTCTATAAAACTATTTAATGATCTTAATAATTTTTCTAATTTTTTTTGAGTTTGAAGTCTTGAAGAATTAGGAGTGACTTGAAATCAACTTAAAATTTTTATCATTTATAGAATCATACTTCAGAGTAAGTTTTTATTTCCATAAAACTATTTAATGATCTTAACAATTTTTCTAATTTTTTTTGAGTTTGAAGTCATGAAGAATTAGGAGTGATGACTGTAATATCAGCATGGCCTTCCTATTTATCTAGTGTCTTCTCTAATGAGCACTGTGATTGGCAGGCGACTCTAGGGCACCTGCTCTCTGAAGTTCTATCCAAGTAATCTATGCATAATAAAATCTCTCACAATAGAACTCATTCTGGCTGATATTTACTTCAATTATTTTTGTTCAAATATCTTTTGATTTTCTGCAATTTTTTGTATGATGTTAACACAGCTCTTGCATGAACAATATAATTATTACTAACCATTGCTTTTCTGGGAACTATTGATTTGAGTGTGGAAAAATGCTACTATCAAGTCTAAGTAAACTACATAGAAAAAGATTTGGACGTCTATTAGAATTAGTATTTCAAATCCTCTTTATGTGCATATAGCCTGGTAATGCCTTATCATTTCAGCACTCCACTCTCCTGAGAAATTTTACAGTGTTTATGCATAGGTACAAGCACCAATAAAAATATTATGTAGTAACATAGCTACATGGATAAAATGAAATTATTGAAAAACTCCTGGAAGAGGAGGCTAAATATTAGAAGAGCCAGAGGCGGATGGAGAGCACCAGGAAAACAAAGACCTCTTAATCAACTAAGTGCAAATGAGATCACAGAAGCAGTAGGCCAAAGGATTACATTGGTCTGACCCAGGTTCTCTGCATATATATTATAGTGGATCTGCAGGGGAGGGAAACTGGGGAGAATAAGGAGGAGCAGAGGGAGAGGAAAATTTATTTAGATTATAGTCTATGAGGAGAAACTATAATTAAGATATAATTGTTGAGTAAAGAGTCTATTTTCAATAAAATAAAAAAGAAATAAAAAGAAAAACAAACAGTTTATGTGAATATTGATACGCATCTCTGTAAACCAATAGACATTTTCATCTTAAATATAGATACTCTGCATCCTAGTTATTCATGTTTCAATACAATAAAATTAACAGAAAATTGGATTTTTTAGATAACATACAAGGTTTTGTGCTTTGTGTAAGTAATTGGTATAGTTTCCTAGAGAAAATATGTGATATCACCATTCTATAAAACAGTCAAATAAGTGTCCTACTGGTTTTCTACACTATAAGGTTAACAATTCATTTAATATTTCAGTTGAAAACAGGTTTACTTTTACTTGTCAAAAATATAAATCTCATAAATCCTGGCTATAATGCTTTTAATATTAATTTCTACTCTTCACTTTGACTTATTTTTATTCTTTGGTGATATTGGCTTAGCTTTACAGCACCTGTGGGAACTGTTTATAACAAATTTCTCTTAGCACAGTGGGAAATAATCCCTGGAACCTTTGGTAAGTGATTTCAGTCCATTGGGTAGCCACTCTGCTTTTTGCCCATAATGTTGCAAAATTCCTTTTTAAATGTTTTTCATCATTTCTAACTTCAGGATTGATATCTAAAGCCATTTCAGTAAAATGGCTTAGTGTACTGTTCAAATTGGTCTATTTAATTGAAGATAAAAGAGTACTTTTATCATGAATCACATGAAATTTGCAGAAAATGGATGGAACTAGAGAAAAATCATTCTGAGTGAGGCAATCAAGACCCAAAAATATAAATATTGTATGTATTTTCTTATATGTGGATGTTAGATATTAAGTAAGTGATAACCATGCTACAAAGTAGAACCAGAAAGTTTAGTATAAAGGGAGGGACTAGTGGAGACACTAAGATCTCACTGAGAGGGGAAACAGTACATTTTTAAAGATATAATGAGGGTAGGAGCATAGGAGAAGGCTAACCATGTTGAAAGGGGTGCATTTAAGAGAGATAATGTGGGGAAAGTTAGCAAAAATTGAGGGACATTTGAGGGCTGATTTGAAAACCAAGTGCAGTGAAAACTTCATAAGTTATATTAAAGCAATCATAATGAAGTCTCCAAATAAAATGAGAGCTTGTCGTCTCTTGTCACCAAAGAAAACTTGTGGTACTGGGAATGGATTCCATCAAATTGAGTGTAGGCCAAAAGTTTTCCATGAAATCCTCCATCACCTGGCTGTTGCCAAGACAGTAAGCTGCCCTCCACAAAATGACAGCGAGGCCACATTACAGAAAATAATCACCAAAACTTGTTGAACATGGAGAGTTCAATCTGGAACCCTCATAGAATCTTCATCCCTATGTTCAAGAATATTTGGTAAAGAAGGTATTATTCAGGCTACCAAAAAAAGAAAGTAAACACTAACCCAGCCACAAACTTCTAGTCTACAATGCTGTCCGGATTGCTAAATACACTAGGACAATGGTGACACAAAATTTGTGGAATGATCCAATCAATGTGGGATTTGACTTAAGGCTGACTCCAATGAACTGGATCCCATACATCACAGTTGTTGTTACCAAGAGCCTAAGACTAAAAGCCCAGAAATGTTATGGGAAACCAATTACTACTGGTCTTAAAAAAAAAAAAAAAAAGCTACATATGATATTCTACTATCTACTCAAAGATCATTGCCTTATGCTGTCAAATCAAAGAAGCTTCCTCCTGCAACAGATGGACAAATAGAGAGATCAGTCATTACATAGAGAGGGAGAGAGAGAGAGAGAGAGAGAGAGAGAGAGAGAGAGAGAGAGAGAGAGAGCGCCTTTGGAACACATGCCTCTAAATGGGACGTCTCAATCAAATCACTCCCTTTAGAACTCAAGAAACCCCACAGAAGAAGGTTGTAAAAGAACGAGAGGGCATCAGGAGAACGAAACCCTCTAAATCTATAGAGCAAAGCTCACATGTTCACACACAATGCAGCTACATGTGCAGGGCCTACATGGGTCTGTGCCAAATTTTCAGCATACACGCTAGAGCTTTCAACTTAGTACTTTTATGGGACTACTGAGTGTGTGAATGAGTATGTCTCAGATCTTCTTTCTCTTGGGCTCTGTTCCTTTTGTTGGTTTGCTTTGTCTAATTTCAATGTGATTGTTTTTATTTTATCTTATTATATTTTATTTTGTTATATTTTGCTGTTATTTCTTAGAAGATTTCTTTTCTAATCGGAGATAGAAAGGGAGTGGACCTGAGTGGGACAGGTGGTGGAGAGAAACTGGGAGGAACTTAGGGAGATGAAACTGTAATCAATATATATTTTACAAAAACAGAACCTATTTTCAATATAGGGAAAAATAAAGAAAAAGAGTGCTTTACTTAGTGAGTGCACGGTGAAATATTAATTTTTTTGAGAGAACAATACAATCAGTCGTATTCAATATAATCTATTAATTAATATTGCTTATATGTTATATATAGGATATATGTAATTTATTTGAATTCTTATTTTTTTCTACATATAACAATGCTCAATACAAAAAAATTAGAAATTACACTTTCAGAGAAATTTGTGGCCACCTAATATAAACTGACAAGGGCTTTTTAATTTCATAAATATCAAAAATTTTTAAGATGTTTGACAAGGTCTGAAAACATAGAGTAATTATGAATAGATCAGAAATGTTTCTTGGGGAATGAAATGAAAAGAGAACCCAAAAGTTCTCTCTTGGCATTTGTAACCATAACATGACTTGGTTCTGCCCTAATTCTCTGTTGGTAACTCTTGTGACTCAAGAGTTTGTTTTTCCATTGTTCATTTATAAAATTCTTGATTTAAAACTCAGTTTTATCTTAATGTTTCCAAAAACACTGCCTATAGATCTTTTCAAAGCCAATGACTTGTGATGGGCTTCTTATTACTATGCTTGCCACAGCACAGAGCAAATACTATTGCTTCCATAATTCACTGGCAATTGATGAAATTATATTTTTATAGATAACAGTATTAAATCCATAGAATATATTCTCATTAGAATGGAAGAATGCTGAATAGTATAATTCAAATGGCAGAGGCCTTGATTGCTTTAAGCACACTAATCTTCTTATAGAGTTATTTCAAGATTTTAGTGATGTAATATAATGCTATTTCCACATACTTACGTATATAGGACATATAAACTTCTCAGTTTGTTGTGAAAAGGACAAGGGTTTTTGTTAACACACATTTAACAGGATTCATGAAAAGAGTTATGATGGTTAATAATATGCTCCACTTGGCAGTACTGAGAGGTTTCTAAGACATTAAGTAAACCATTTTATCAGATATAACTCCAAGAATGTTCCTAATACGGGACAACAATATGTTTGCAGGAGAAAGCATGATCTGAATGTGGAGTACTACCTAGCAATTTGGGTCTCTAGGTGAAACTGGGTAGACAGAGATAATACAGGCTCCATCCTACCTGAAAAACTTTAGTCGAGATGTAGCCCATCGCTCCTTCTACAACAGTTGTATAGGCAGGGCAACCAGGCAGGAAGCAGAGGCAGGGCAACAATATGTTAATGTAAGATGTCTACAGCATTATCTAAGAAATATAAAACATTATTTTAATATCTAGTCAACTACTTGTTTGTAGTTATTTAAATTAATATGAACTACTGAATTGCTTACAGTCACATAATCCATGGACTAGCTATTAACCTGAAAAATGGAGTTTTACCTAAAATATCAATTAGTTGAAAAACAATGAATGCAAATTTTCATTGTCAGTTATTACTAGTAGAATCAGTTTGAAAATTTTTGAGAGTAATGGAAGTTTATTCTAATGTATTCTTTTTTAACATTTTTATTTTTTATTGAGCTATAGCACTATGACTGTACAAACTGTAAAATTATGTGTTTGAGGTCAAGTGTTTTGTACCTCTGACAGTCAACATTTTTATTTGTTTGTTTGTTTTTGTTTGTTTGCTTGCTTGCTTGTTTTAGATTTTCTAGATAGGATTTCTGTGGAGCTTTGGAACCTGTCCTGGTACTCACTTTGTAAACTAGACTGGCCTTGAATTCACAGAGATCCACCTAAATCTGCCTTCAGAGTTCTAGGACAGCCTGCACTACTACCACCTGGCTCATTGCTTGTTTTTATGAAAAATTTGATGGTTGAATTTTCTTTTCTAATATTGGCCTATAAAAATATCATCAAATTTATTTCCATATTGATCTTAAAATATGCTACATTATATTTTATAAAACTTAAAAATGTTTCATCTATTTTCATATGAAATAAAAATATTAAATAGTCTTTTCAGTGGAAACACCAATTTTAAAGAGCATTTTTTACATTTTTTGAATTTTCTCTCATAATTTCAATTAAAGAATACTGTCACTAATTAAATTTATGATAAATAAGTGACATTATGCTATTTTTTTCTTAAAAACTTAATTGTTTCAGGCAATGAAGAAAAATGAGTTCCAAACCATAAGTATTCATCTTCAGATAAGAATTGAGTAGTCTTTACTGACATAAAAATGTATAATTTAACAACCTGGTGACTAGAAACTGGTGGCCCTGCAGCGCTGTGTCACTGCAAGACTTCTTATGTAACTAGAACAGTGAAGACATGCTAACTCATGAGATGTTGAGACCAAAAGGCTGGTGGAGACCATGCACAGTTCTTTTAGACTTTTTCAGCTCAGTACCTTTAGCCTGGAAAATGAAGCTCTTTCCATCATATGTTTGATGCCATGGTATCCATTAAAGTCACATGAAGTGAGAAAATTTAATTATTTGCAAATCCTGGCCCATTTATGTAATTCCCTTCATTTACATTTTTTTTTTTTTCAAAATAAAGCTTTTGAAAATTCTGAGGATGTGATTTCGTCTGAGCACCTGAACTACTCCTCTAGTGGGCACTTTCCTTTTTTAAATATGTAGTATAGGCTTTTGTTTCTCCTCTTTCTTTCTACTTCTCTCACCCCTGTCTCCCTTTAGTTTCTAACTTTATCTCACTACTGAACTCTTTGGCTGGTACTGAAAGTAACTTA
Source organism: Alexandromys fortis (assembly GCF_014885135.2). NCBI lineage: Eukaryota > Metazoa > Chordata > Mammalia > Rodentia > Cricetidae > Alexandromys > Alexandromys fortis. Next base: position 4,655,252 of record NW_026068018.1, read on the forward strand.
TAAAATCTGGAAAGAAGCCTCGGGTTCTCTAGTTCTGTGACTTTCCTAGTTCCTTTCACTAACAATACCCTGTAGAGAGTTAAGTGGCATATGGTAATGGATGAGTGAGTTTTTCTTTTGCTATACATGTTGTTCTGAAATAGAACAAAAATAAACAAAAACTAAAAGTTTTTCTGAGTAGAAATATGAACATCATTATGAAACATGCCACATGAAAATCATGAAAAGGCAGGTTCTCTTAGGGCCATCACAAGAAAATATCCATGCAATATCATATATGAAAAGCAAAATTACACATGTCCCATCCTTCCAGCCTAGAATTCAGACTCAATTATCTTTGTTTGATATTTTTATCATTAAGAACTATAGATTTGTTCTCTAAACTCAAGCTTTTACCACCAGGCTAAAATTTCTGGTTTATGGAACAGAGTGATATCTAGGATTCAGTCATTCAATGGAGTTGCTTGTAGCCATACTGAGAAGCACCAGGCAGGAAACTGAGAATGTCTAATCCAGTAAAAATTCCTTTCTTGTATTTTATAGTTTTTTATTTTTATTTTTTGATACAGGTAATGTTTGTTTCACATTTTTTTTGTTTCTGCAGGATTTTGAAAAAAAAAAATTCCTAGACACTGTGGGACAATGGACAGCTTTGTAAGTATTTGATGGTAACATTTGTGCATTTGTACATCACAAGGTTTATAAGGTATTTTTCTACTAAAAACAAAACCAAAATCTTCATTGTATGATACTTCTGAGTTTCTATTAGTTTAAGTTAACTGTTTCTGTCAGTAGTCTTTTATAATGTCAAGTGAAATGGAATTTTGGCTCTAGGTCATAGGATTCAGGAGTCATAGCTATTAACAAAATTGAGTAACTTAAAGGATTAAGAAACCAAGACAGTCAGTAGAACCCAATCTACTGTAATGTGGCTCATGCTAGGATCAAAATACAAGCAGATTGCATTTATTTTTTCTGAGACAGGATTTCTCTGTGTGTATCTCTGGCTGTCTGTAACACACACTATAGACCTGTTACCTCTATTTCAGTCTTCAAGTCTTGTACTGTTTGCTTCACCTGTTTGATTGTTTATCTCTTCATTTTCTTGTATTTCCTTGAGGAATTTATGATTTTTTCCAAGTTTTTGTTTGGCTTTTCTTCTATTTCTTTAAGAGAGTTCTTGATTTCCTCTTTAAAGTTCTCCATCATTTTCATAAATTTACCTTTAATCATTTTCTTCTACTTTTTCTGTGTTAGGATGATAGATTCTTTATGTTGTTTGATCACTGGGTTCTGGTCTTATGATGTTGCTTTTTAGATTGGTAGAGGAATTCTTGCATTAGTGCCTACCCATTTCTTCCTTCAAATGAGGCCCCAGTGTCTTTGTGTCTTGGTCCAATCCTTGCTTTGTCTTTCTGAGTATTTGGGAGATTTTCTAGGTCTGCTCTGTAATGTCAATGTCTGTCTCAGAAAGTCTCTGAGGTCTCTGTAAGCCTGCTTCTTTGGTCTTCTCTCCTGGTTTGTTATCTTGGTGATCTGTCTTAATCCCTTCAATGTTGTAGCAAGCTCTTAGTCCCCTCAGTATTATAGGAAGCTCTCTGCTCTTAGGCAAGATGTGACTAGTAGCTTAGGGCAGGTCCAGTGGATGGGGTTTGGTTTGGGGGAGCCTACCAACAGAAAACTCCCTGCCAGCTGTCTAGAAAAGCCAAGGGAGCTGGGGAGGGTCCCAGGGTTTTGTCCCACCATGGAGGTCCTATAGAGTGTGGCATCCCATCGTGTGGCTGTTAACTCACCTCTTAAGTCCCCTCAGTATTGGGCCAAGCTGTGTTTCAGAGTTCCAAAAAGGTTGCAGGACGATAGGCAGATGTGAAGGCAAGGTGTGGCTAATAGTTTGGAGGGGCCACTGGATGGTGTTGGATTTGGGGGGAGCCTTCCAACAGGAAACTCTCTTCTTGCTGGCTAGAACAGCCTAGGGAGTTGGGGGAGGGGTCCGGGGTTTTGTCCCACTGTGGAGGTCCTAGAGAGTGGGGTATCTTGCGATGTGGCAATGAATTTAAGCTCTAGTCTTCCTTTGTTTCCATAGTTCTTTAATTAGTTAATTGATTTGAAGTACAGTTTCTTATTTAATTTTTCATTCTTTCCTTTATTTTCCTTTTTATGCATATGCTAATGACCTTCCCACCCCTCTGCTCTACCTTCTATTCTAATCCTATGCCTATAGATCATGTACTCCTAAAAAAAAAAAAAAAAAAAAGAAAGAAAGAAAAAGATTGCTAGAGACTTGGGGATGCATTTGTTGACCTCAGGCAAAAGGATGACAAGAGATTGATGGAAAAAGACAGGCTTAGTCCATGAGTCTGAAAGCCAATGGAGGACGGTCTGCTGACGCATGTGTTTGATCTACCCCTTGCTTCTCCTACTCTGACCACCTTATTGTGGCAATATCATGTACATGACAACATTCCTCTTCTTTTTTGACCACTGCACTTTTTGTAATATAGTCACTGGTCTTCCCTCCAGGTCATGTTATAATCCCTAAACCTTGTCTATTCCTTAGCTTCTCAGCTTGCCTACCAAAACAACAATTTATCAAGGTCATGGCCAAGCTTTACTACCTTAGTGTTGCACCTCTACAGACATGCCCGACCAGTTCTGAAGTTTTAAGAAACAGAAAGTGTCTTTACATTATTTTGTCATTTCCATTCTAGGTTTGGTAATTTGTCACTGTTCCAAAGCAAAATAATCAAATGAGGAAAAAAGAAAACTGAACTGTTTAAATAATGAATTCATCAAAATTTGGCCAATGTTTTCTCAGCACTCAGTGCCCAATTGGTGACACATCATGGCATGTGGAAGTCCAATCCAGAGATAAGGTCATGAATACTCTGTCCTTGTAGACTAGTGTTGCAATCTTTATGTTTTTTCTGCTCTTTATTGTTTTGATTTCTGGGACGTAATATAATTACCATCATTAGAAAGTTCACTGTTAATGACTCCTTGAGTGATAGGTACAGAAGCTGATTACTTTCAAACAGATGATGTTTTTATACTGACCAAAGTTATAAATTAACACACTTTCCAAACACAGTGGTTCAAACATAACTTGAAGTATCTTAGAACAAAGCAGGGAAATCTGTTCAGGTCTCAGATGCTATTTGATGACAAACTCAGTATTGGTGTTGATAGCAGTCTATATCTTTAATATACTGTGTGATTTTTATGTGATAATGTAAAGGATATTACATCATGCACAGAGACATGAAATTAGTGGTTATTGAGTGTTGAAAGGAGCGGCAGGGCTGTGTTCCTGGCACCCGGCCGCCCACGCGGCTAGCTTTACCCAAAATAATTACACGGAAACTGTATTCTTTTAAACACTGCCTGGCCCGTTATCTGTAGCCTCTTACTGGCTAGCTCTTACATATTAATATAACCCATTTCTAATAATCTGTGTAGCCCATGAGGTGGCTTACCAGAGAAGATCTTAACCTGCGTCTGTCTAGAGTGGGAGAATCATGGCGACTCCTTGACTCAGCTTCTTTCTCCCAGCATCCTGTTCTGTTTTCTCCGCCTACCTAAGAGTTGGCCTATCAAATGGGCCTAGGCAGTTTCTTTATTAGTAAGAAATCACTCCCACATCAATTGAGGGTCCTAATATACACCAAGGTAATATGGCTGGCGAACTGCTGCTTTTCAACCTCTCTACAATCATCAACGTTTTAATCAATGAATCATCCTTTTTAACAGTATAGCTTCTTAAAATCTTAGTTCACATAAATAATGAATTAGATTTAGTTGTTCACCTTCTCAAGTTTTAATTGCGATCTAGTATACTAATGCTAGCCCTTATTATCCCTTAATTCTGAATCTTTAGATTCATATAGCAGTGGATTAAAAATATTTGAAAAATTGAATCTGTGTTGAATATTGTAGATTGATCTCTGCAGGGAAACATGGAGTTGACCTGGCTTAGCTGCCTTGAGAAATATGTGTCTTAGCTTTTGCAGGTTACAGTCCATGACTCAGGAGATATTGAGTGCCTTCAAATTCAGGATTATTAGTGTTTCTCTATATGTTCCCTTAGTAGTTAAGGAATCATAAAGGCTTGACAGGAAATTTGGTTTTAGATATTAATAATGTATGACTTGCAAACTTCACTGTATTCTGGCAACTACAACTATACTGATCTTGGTAATTGCCATTATATTCTTTTTCATTCTGGTAAAGGTATAAAAAGTAAGTTGCTTTCAATAAACTTGTCAAAAATCTCAGTCTTTCTGTGCCCCCTTCAACCCAGTCTGATTTGATTTCTGGAAGCCATATCAAGTGACCCTGGCCTGGTAGGTAAGCACAGACACTTTGTTATGACTCTGTAAATATACTAGCTGCCTTCAGAGTACTCAAGTTGCATTATATATTATAAGTAAATTGGATGATTTAAAGCATGTTGTTGTGCTTAGAGTATACACAAACATCATACCATTTAACAGAAAGGAAATAGTGCTTCCTAGGCATCCATAGGCTCTTGTATAGAGAATAAATCCTAGATTCTAGGTTTTAACTTGGATAGACAATTTATTTTTCTATCAGTTACTTAGCACAATTTCTTAAAATGTTAAAAAGTTCATGTGATCATGGATCTTAAAAATTAACTCTATGGTCGTTTTGAATACTTACAAAAGGCAGAGTGAGAAGTCAAACCACAGGCAACAGAGAATACTTGAAGGAAAATTATTGCAGTTGTAAAAAATTATAATTCTAAGAAACTAAAAAAGTAGTTATTAAGTATTTATGTGAGCAACTGGAAAGATGTCTGATGAACTTATGAGGGAGTTATTCAACATGATTAAGGCCATAAAAGTGGTTAACCTTCTACTGGAGGTTATGATCCTATTCAATTAAAAGTGATACATGGAGCATTTTATCCCTTGATGATTATGCCTAAAACACATGCTACAAAGTCATTGAGAAAAATATGTTAACTTGTAGACCTTCTTTGAAATGATACTAAGTCAGTGAGAAAAAGTATACCTCCAAAGACAAGATTATGGCTTAAAATGAGCTTTGTAAAATAAATGCACTGAACAAAAGTCAGGAGCTTAGAGACAACAAGAATACACACAGAATCTAATCATTTGCAGAAAATGCAAGCTGGTCTAGGAAGATATATATATATATATATATATATATATATATATATATTCTAAAGTACTGTTTTGTCTTACATTTGCCATTATAATTGTAATAATTTTTAGTTTTGCCACTCTTCTTAAATATAAATCAATAAATAAAAATTTCATAGCCTCTTTACATTTTTATCATTTTCTGTTTACAGCAATGTACTTATGCATGGTGTTTGCTTTGTTGCTTTGATCTAGGACTCCACTTGAGATATTCTTCAGACTCTCTAACTATGTAGTAGCTGATTTTATCTTTGATTTGATAATTTTGATAAAAACATATAAAATGTAAATGGAATATTTAATTTTAGATCTCAAATTATTACCTTCAGGTCTGTAGTTTCAGAAATATGCCATTGGCATTAGGTTATTTTCAGTTCATTATATTAGGATGTTTGAAACATCAATATATCTTATTAGTGCTGTTGCTACATTGATCACTTTATTAAGGTGTTATCTCTAAGGCTTCCTCATGGTAATTACTATTTTCCCCTTTACATAAATTAGTGTCTTCTGAGGAATATGTTGAGATTATGCAAACAGCCCTTATATGACCATGTTCTGCTCACTAATTTTAATTATTGGTTTTACCTGCATTTGTTATTGCTATGATATTCCTTACTTCTGATTTTATATTTTTCTCTTTCCTACCATATTCATAAATTAAAACTCCACCCTAGTGAACTATAGTTTCTATGAGAAGGTATCTGTTTATTAATTTAATGTAACTTGCTTCATTTATTTGTGTAAGATGAACTGTGGTATATTATAGCATATGTACACTCATTGATACTTCTTTCCATTCTGTGTAGTAGAATCTAATACTAAACCAGTCATGCCTGATTATCATAGGTGGAGGGAAAAGCTCACTGCATTGTGACTATAGACTTATGGGATCACAGAGTTCTGTTGTAGATGATATCTTGTGACCAATTAGATTTAGGAACAAAAACAGTCAGAGAAAGAAAGATTACCCAGACCTAATTAAGACCAATGAAGAAGATTGCCAACTGTCCTTTGTTTCACTATAATGTCACCTCCATAAGAATTACCTTTTGTCTATTTTCCTCATGTATGAGACACTATTGTACGTCCCCAAATCTAATGAGTGTGTACAAGAGAATATTGCATGCTGGGAGTGCTTAGTCTTAGAACTAACCAAATTAACACACTGACCTCCAAATTAAGCAAAGAGTTATCTCCTTCCTAAACAGCTCTCAGAGATGTTGCAAAATTTCCACACTAAGAACTAAGAATCCAGCCTTTGCCCCTTGATCATGCTCTATCCTTTTGGCTTGTATTACATTCTCTCTCTCTCTCTCTCTCTCTCTCTCTTTCTCTCTCATCTGTTTGCTTATATGTTCATTGATAAAGAAGTCAGAAAGATACAAAATGAAGAAAAGAAAGCATTTTCAACAAGTGATACTTGTCTATGTGGGTGTTAGCATGTACATAAAACAAATTGATCTATATTCATCACCCTGCAAGAAACTCAAGTCCAAGTAAGTCGAAGATTTTAACATAAAACCAGATACTCAGAACTTGATAGAAGAGAAAGTGAAGAATAAACATGAATGTACTGGGACAAGAGACAAATCTCTGTGCAGAACACCGATAGTACAGATCCTAAAATCAACAATTAATAAATGGGACCTCATAAACTTGAAAAGTTTCTGCAAGGCAAAGGACACCATCAATAGGATAAAAGCATGATCTACAGAATGGAAATTGATTTCAACAAGTTCCAAATCTGATAGCTAATATTCAAAATATATATAAAACCCATGAAACTAAAAATCAACAAACCCAATATTTATATTTAAAACTGGGGACAGACTTAAAAAGAGAACTCTCAATAGAGAAATCTTAAATGACTTAGAAATATTCAGTGTCCTTCACCATCAGGAAAACACATGTCAAAATTACTTTGAAATTCAATCTTCTACCTATCAGAATGACAAAGATCAATAACATGAGTCCTAGCTCATATTGGAAAGGATGTGGAGTAAGAGAAAAACCCCTTCATTGCCAGAGGGGTACAAACTTGTACAGCTACTATGAAAAGCAATATGATAATTCCTCAGAAAAGTTGGAATCAATCTACCTATTACCCAGATACACCACTTTGGGGTATATTACCCAAAAGATACTCTATTCTACCTATCTAAGGATACTTGCTCAACTATGTTCATAGTAGCTTTATTCATAATAGCTAAAACCTGGAAATAACCTAGATGTTCTTCAACCAAATAATGGATAGAGATAATGTGGAATATTAAGACAATGGAACATTACTCAGCTGTTTAAAAATGACATTGTGAAATATGCAAGCAAATGAATAGGACTAGAAAAAATCAGGCTGAGTGAGAAAAGCCAAATCCAAAAAGATAAATATGGCATATATCCATGTATAAGTGGACATCGACTATTAAGTAAATGATAATCATGTGTGCTACAATCCAGAGACCTAAGTAGCAAGAAGTGTGCAAGCGGGGTCATATTTATCTCCCTCAGAAATGAAAATAGAATTGATTTTGTGGGTGGACTGGGAATGTGTGGGTTAGGGAACAGTAGAAATCATATGGAAGGAGAAGGTGAAAGGAATGATTATGAGGGGAAATGATTGGAACTGAGGGGTATTAGGGGACAATGTGTAGTGGAAACTCATGTGAATCTATGATGGTGACCCCAGAAAGTACTCCTAGCAATGTGGAATAAGGAGCCTGAGTTATCCGTCATCCATAAACCAGGCAAGACTGAAATACCAACCAATACACAAAACTTGCCACCTACAATTTATTCTGCCTAAAAGATGTGCTGAGTTAATGGTGGGACAGAACTACTGGGATTGACCAAAGAACGACTTACCTTTGGTCCAGACTACAAGAGGGGAGCCAATGCATGACACTGACTGAATGGTCAGGACTAGAGGCTGGATAACTCAGAGAAATATAAAACTAGAAAAGTCCAGGAATGACAAAAATGCCAATGAAATTATTTTTAAAGATATTCTGATATGCTCATAGATCAGTGCCGAGCACAATCATCATCAGAAAGATTTCTTCCATAAACTGATGAGAATAGTTGCAGGGACCCACAACCTACCATTAGGTAGAAACCCAAGGGAAGACAGGGAGGAAGGGCTGTAGGAGCCAAAGGGGTCAAAGACACCAGAACCTGACTCAGAATCAATTCTGCAGGGCCTCATAAGATTGAAGCTTGCATGGGTCTGAGCTAGATCGTCTGAATGTATTGTATGGATGTACATCTTGATGTTCTTGTGGAACTCTTAACAGTGTTAGTTGGAGCTGTTCTGAATCTTTAGCCACCTATTTTGCTGCTTCATCAAGCCTTTTTGTAACTTGTCATGCTATGTTCAGTTGACATCCCTGTAAATGGAGGTTTCTCTCTTGCCCACCAGTTCCTGTCCACTCAGAGGCTTATATTAATTATAGAAGTTTGGCTTATAGCTCATGTTTATTACTATCTAGCAGTTCTTTTTAAACTAACCCCTTTCTATTAATTTATATTTTACCACGAATCTCATAACTTGTTACCTCACATCTTGCTTATCCAGCAACTGCTGATGTCTCTCTGATTCTGTGCTCTTTTTTTCCCCCAATTTTCTTTGCTTGGATTCCCCACCTGTTCTATTCTTCCTGGCTGTTGGCTAAATCGGTGTCTTTATTAACCAATGGTAATATAGCATATTCACAGCAAACAGAGAGGTATTCCATATTATATCCCAAGGATATCTGTTCTTTTGTGAAGGGAAGTGGAGAAGGAATGGATTTTCAGGAGAGCAGGGACTGGGTGGAGTGGAGTGTGTGTGTGTGTGTGTGGGGGGGGGTTGGGAGTCAGTGGTTGAAATGTACCATATTGGCACTATATGAAAGTAGAAAAATAAAAGTGAGCATTTCCATTCATGCCCTTTGGATCTGTCCCATTTAAAGGACAAAAGTGTTAGGACTTCTAGTTTCTGACCTAGTTTTTTGTTATGTTATATAGCTACCTAGAGAACGGTACATGAGGCACCAAACTTTTAGTGCAAAAGAGGGCATCAAACAGGGAATAAACAATTTAGTAGCTTGTCCTATTGGGTTTTGATTATGCACACCAAAACATCTCTTTGCAATAATGCTCATGGCAGCTTAGATGCTTTGCCTGCATATAAAATGCACACTTATTTCTCTCCAAGCAATGTATCTAAAAATCTCAGAAACTGGATCTAAAACACCATAGGGCTGCTCATGCAAGAACTCTGAACAACTATATATAGATTTCTTGACTCCAAACAACAACCAGTTTTAAACATTTTTTCAAGTGCATTCTCCATGTATTCCATTTCAAAGATCAGAAGGAAAATCTTCCCTAGATATAATGCCCTTGAGGTGAACTTACAGAGGGAGAATCACCTATTTGCCAACGTTTGTCTATACATAATTTGTTGCACATATAATTAAAATCCCATGCACAGTGGAAAGAACATGGCATGCACTATACAAAATAATTATCTGATTTAATATATAAGAGGAACGCCTTTTTTAATGACCAATCTCTTCTTTCTATTGAATCTTGTCAAAGAAGTCTCCAAACAATAACCAGAACTCTTAATTATCTTCATTTATGAGTTCAACACCAGTTGTACCAGCATCCCACCCCAAACTGTGCTTCCCTTTCCCTCTGAATATTGTTTTTACTACTTTTACAAAATTCTGTGGGCTCTTATTTTTAGAAGTTTAGAAAGTTCTTACCTAATTTTAACTGCTGGTAATAAAAATTCTCCTCCCTTTGATGAAAGCTTTCAAATTGGATTTCTGCCATTTTTCTTTGGATGCTGGGTGCTCAACTATTGTCTTAAATTTATCTCCTCTGATTTATACTGAACCTACACATAGATGGTCCTGAAATGATGGAGCCCAATTTATCTGGATCTCTGATTACCCTCTAAGGCCTGAAAATCAGGTAGAGTGGAGATAGATCTCAAATTTTGATACATCTCCTGAATTACTCTGGGATATCAGCTCCTGAAGGGGAGCTGTTATAAGCATTAAAATCCTTGGACATTTGAGGATCTATCACTCTTGGTTTTGGATTCTTTCTTGTATTTTCTTTCTTTCTTTTTTTTTTTTTATAATACTAGATGATGAAACATCATACCTGGACCTCTTTAACATTTATAATGCTAAGTATAAAAATGAAGACACCAGAGCATGTTTAAGGCCCAATAAAGAAAAGTTCTCTTTTTATTTTCATGTTTATTTTGTTTATTCAAAAAAAGTAAATGAAGTTAAGAGATTCATGATGTGGATTCCATCTGGGTGGAGTTGGGGTAGGAGAAAAAATATGCTCAATATGTACTGTATGAAATTCTCAAAAACAAATAAAAATATTTTTTAAAAAATAAATAGTAAACAGAAATTTTCTTTGGTTATGTTCATTTTTGTGTTTCCAAATAAATTTATTCATTGATGAAGAATATTGTTGGAATTTTGATGGAAATTACATAGTATCTTTAAACTTAAAATATTTATAATCTTATTTATTTTTGTTTAGTTGAATATAGTTTTTATGCAATGTATTCTGTTTGTTTTTCTTCTCCAAACTCCTCTTAGAACATCTCTACTTCCTCTCCCATAAAATCCTTATCATTTCATCCTCTTTAATTAGAAAACAATCATAAATAATCTAAAAATATAATGTAATATAATAAAATAAGACAAACTAGACTATGACACAACATTCAAATAAATGGAATAAAATGGGCCAAAGAAAAAATCACAAGAAACACATATAGACCCAGAGACTCACACTTTCACAAAAACAGAAATTCCATTAAAAGACAAAGATAGAAACAATAATATATACACAAAATGTGGGACAATGGAATTTAAAAATGTTTGTAGGCTTGGGAGAGAAAAGAAAAAAGGATAAGGTTTTTGAAATAAAAGAGAAAGAAAAAGAGTAGTTGGGTGTGGTGGCACACACCTTTAATATCAACAGTTGGGAGGCAGAGGCAGGTGGATCTCTGTGAGTTCAAAAACACCTGGTCTACTGAGTGAGTTCTAAGAGAGCCAAAGATAAACAGAGAAACCCTTCCTCAAAAAGCCAAAAATTAAAATTAAAAAGTTAAAAATAAGAATAAAATAAATAGAGATGTCACGAAATTACCTGGCAAAATTAAGGAATAACAGGAATTTTAATATTCAGGTTGAGGGTATAGTTCACCATTACTGAGAAGTTATATCATAATAGTGGTTCTAGTTGTGACAGAAAGAGTATGAGATGGCTGGTCACTGTGCATACAGTTGTTAAGCGAAAAGAAATGAAGGCTAGTTTTCAAGGAACCTCTTTCTTTTTCCCATTCATTAGGTCCAGAGTCTCAGCCCTTGGGATACTGATACATACATTCATTCAGTCCATGTCTTCTTGAAGTTAAACCTCTCTGGAAATTATCTCATTCATGTGGTCACCAGGTAGTATGTTTTCTCTGATTCTTAAAGTCAGTAAAGTTGGCAGTGAACATTAGCGATCCTGTTCACATTACTACCAGTGTTCCTATAATTGCTTATTTTCTTGTGCACAAAACATTCTCAAGTAGCTACCCGTGTCCAACTGCAACATGAAATAAACAATGCATAAATTGTAAACAGTATGCCTTTCTAAGAAGCACAAGTAAAATTTGGGATGTCTTGCTGTTTTCTACCAGCACATGAATCAGTCATTCATCCAACTGTCCACACTGCGCAGGTTACTTGTCAATTAATCCTTTAGTAGTCCTCTGTGATAAATCAACTCAGAACATATCATATTATTTCATTTTCAGTACTCCTTATTTTATTTAATTTAGGATCCAATTTACAAGCAATAAGATGCAGACAATTTCACAACATTATATTATCATGAGTGTTTTGTTTTATTAGCAGCTATTAATATTATTTAACACTGTTTCTAATTCACACATTTAACTTCAGTATAAACATGGACTTTTAGAAAAAAAATAGAATAGAATATAGATGATTTTGGATTCTTATGAACCAAGAAATTTACTAGGGAATTAAAACATGTCCCTGGTAGAAAAGAGTTTCTTTATTGCAAAACGCTAATAACCACACATTACTTGGCACAATTTTTCTTTCGGCACAATTTTCACATGCCTCACATTAAGAATCATGTGCATCAGCCAGGCAGTGTTGGTGCACACCTTTAATCCCAGCATTTGAGAGGAAGAGGCAAGTGGATCTCTGTAAGTTCAAGGCCTGCCTGGTCTTCAAGAGCTAGAACCAGGATAGGCTCCAAAACTACAGAGAAACTCTCACTTAAAAACAAAATAAAAACAACAACAACAACAAAACTCAAAAAAAAAAAATAAGCAACCAAAAAGAATCATGCATATCATGACTATAGAAAACACTGAGTAGTACATAAGGTTAGGTCATAAAAAAACTCTTAGCCAGGAAAACTTGAGTTGAAACCCTAACTTTTATGAATATCATTCTGTTTTAGAATCTCCATGACTCCTAAATTTCCTCATACTGAATAAAGTAGATCACATAAAAATGAGACCATATGGGGATAGAGACAGCTATTTGTTCTCCAGTCTCCATTAGGTTTCAACTACATGGAGATGTTAAGTTCTATTTCTCTACTTAAATTTTAAATCTCCTGTTTTCTTTTCTAAAACATGGGATTTGTTTTCAAAAGTCTGGCGTCTTCAATGGTCAACAGTAGAAAGCACCTGACATTTTCATTTTTATGATTTTCAGAATAATTAGAATGATTAAAAGAAATATTTGTTAGATATCAAACATTTATTTTTAGTTTTGTAATTAAGTACCACTATCTTCACCTCCCAGATAATATATTTTCACTTTATTTTGTTTGATTATATTAAATTTTATGAGTCAGGGTTTCTCTGGGTAGCCCTGACAGATGGGAAACTCATGCTGTAGACCAGGCTGGCCTCAAACTCAGAGACCCAATTGTCTCTGCATCTCCAGTGCTAGGATTAAAGGTCTGTATCACAGCCACATAACCTCCCACATATTTTAAATATATGTATTAACAGAATTTTGAAAATTTTTCTACTCAAGAAAAATCTGCATAGAATATGATTTTGTAATTTAACACTACTCAAGAGTTATTAATCCTTGGTTACCAATATAATATGATCAAGAACTAATTAAACTATACTAATATGCTGTTATTTAGCTCAAAATATTTAAACATGTCAATTCCCTGGACTTAGTTATTTTTATTCATTTTGAATATTACTCTTTATCTGACGTAGTATTTCTACCAAAACAGAAATAAAAGTATACCCCATGGTTAATGGCTGTAGGATGATCTTGTAGGTAATGTTGCCGGGTCACTCATTGTTTTCTGGGCATTTAAAGGTACTTGATCAAAATGTTTCTCCATTCAACCTTTGTTTTTAAACTAAGAACCTTATTACTAGTCTGTATTTGAACTAGTCCTATAGTTACAAAGGACATTTGAAAGAAATTTTCATACTTCTCGTCTGTGTCTGTGAACAAATGCTTGGATTGCAGTTGATGATACCTATTGGGAAGATATAGCTGGCACATGCAGTCTAGGTGGAGGAAGAAGAAAACTCGGGATGGGATTTTGGATTAATAGCTTTGTGCCACTTCCAATTCACTCTCTCTGCTTCCTGTTTCCTGTGATGTGAGCTCTAACCTTCCCTTTCCTGCTACCATGCCTGTCACTTGCACCATGGTGAACTCTGATCTCTCTGGAACCATAAACCAAACTCTTTCTCTTATAGATTACTTCAGTTATGGTATTTTATCACAACAGAAAAGAAACTAATATACAAGATTATATATGGGTTCATGTATAACCTAAGTAATAACAACTAATATCCCAGTATGTCATAAAGAGTAAGTCAAGGAAAGAACTTAAAGTGTCTAGAAACATCCACAGCTCAGAGCAAGGAACAAGGTAGAAAACTGATATATGTATGACTATATCCTCAAGGTTTAGTCTTATATTTTTAAATGCCAAGCCTAAAGGTAGTGAAGCCCTTGTGCAGAGGGTCTTCTTCCAACCTCAATAAATGCATTCATAAAAAGTCTCTAACAGGCATGCTCACAGGTCAATCTAATCTAAGCTATCATCGATACTCTTCCCGGGTGACTCTAGATTGCACTGACAAAAGTAGCCATCACTACTATGTCATAACCTGTTTTAAATATGTAAGTGTAATATTGACATAGTATTTATTAAATAATAAAACAAGGTATACTTTCAATTATGAAGCTGATGTTCAACTTACTTGCTAAGATATAGCATCACAAAAAGCATCTTATGAAATTCACTCCAGGTAACTTGAAAACAGTAAAGGCATTAAGGAAATTTGCTACAATTAGCCCAAAAAACAATTAAGTGTGCATGCACTTTCAATTTTCAGTTTATACTATCAGAGCTGTTTGATGCTGAGTTGCTACTCAATTCTAGTCTCTGCCTATATTTCCCCCAAGTCAGCAATCAATCTATTCTTTCAAAATAATGATACATCTAACAGAGGACAAAATCAAACTATGGCCATGTTCCAGGCATCTTATTTCCTGCTCCTATGTGCTGTATCAAAATACATTCACAGACATGGCAAGCTAATGGCAGTAAATCTGCTTATTCAGAAAGAAAATAATGGATGTCGTGTAAACAGCAACACTTATGGGAAAGTGTTATGTGAATACAATTTTGGTTTTGATCTTCAAGGTGAAATATTAATGGAAATGCTTTTCTGATAATGTTGCTCATTGAAAAAGTAATTAGTATAAAACTCTATCTCTCTGTGAAGTGTTTATAGTCATTTGAGGGTCATGTTGGTGATGTTTGAGTTCCCAGTGTGCTAATTTCATATCGCTATTTATACAGGAAAGAAGATTAAAAGCAAGAATTGTTCTTTTGATTGTGTTTCATATATATCAGAGGGTTCATCTGATTGCTTCCTTAGGAGAATCTGTTCCCCATATATGGTGTCATATGACTTAACATTGTGCTTCTGGAAATTAATTTGTTATGATGAAATAAATAATTCGTGTGACATGATTGATTCATACCTTAGGCATTAGACCTGCTTTGGTCCAAGAACCTTCATTAAGTGACTTAAAACTAGAGGAAGCTTCAAAATCAGGAATTTGAGGTCCTCTTCTGGCCTCTTTAGTAAGGTCCACAAGCAAGGCCCCCATATAAAAACAAGTATTTATACACACATACATACACTAAATAAATATAACTTAAAATTGAATAATTATAAAAGTAAATAAAAGCTGAAATAACAATACTGGGCTTGTACAAAGGATATCGATTCAGAATCAGACTTGGAGTGTTGGGTACAACACAGCCAGTACTGTTGAGATAGGAGCAGCGGGGCTACGTCCCCGGCACCTGGCCGCCCGCATGGCTAGGTTATGCCCCGAAATAATTACACGGAAACTGTATTTTTTTAAACACTACCTGGCCCGTTATCTGTAGCCTCTTATTGGCTAGCTCTTACATATTGTTCTAACCCATTTCTAATATTCTGTGTAGCCCATGAGGTGGCTTACCAGGGAGGATCTTAACCTGCATCTGTCTGGAGTGGGAGAACCATGGCGACTCCTCGACTAAGCTTCTTTCTCTCAGAATTCTGTTCTGTTTACTCCACCCACCTAAGGGTTGGCCTATCAAGGGGCCTAGGCAGTTTCTTTATTAATAAGAAATCACTCCCACATCACAGTACTAAAAAGATTTGGTCAATGTAATTGCTGTGTAACCTGTGGTAAGTCTAGGAATTTTTCAGGGAATCTATGAGACTGCATCTCTGCACATTCCAGATGTACCTTCCAGGTAAAGTATGGAGTTGGATAGTTATTTAGGAGTGCTGAGGGGATGTTAGTAATTGAATGCAGCTGATGATATGGGAGAGAGAGAGACAGGTTAGTATGTTCAGAAGCTTGGATAACATGTCAACATCAAAAACAACTTAAGGAAGAAAGAGTTTATTCTGGCCTTCAGTTCTAGTGGGATAGAACCATTTTGGCTGGGAAGGCATAAGCTGGCAGCAAATGTAAGGTATTGGCTGATCACATTTCATCTACATAGGAAGTTCACAAAAGAAACGCAAAATGAGAAATAATTATAAGAGTTCATAGCCTACCACAGTGATGGAGTTCCTCTATCAAGCCCTGGGTTGCTAATGGTTCTACACCTTTTCGAAACAGGCCACCAACTTAAGTTCAAGTGTTGAATACCAAAGTGAACAGGAAGAAGTGATACCTTCCATGTGTGTAAATCATGTTGGAGCATGGTCAAGGAAGTAGAGTACAACAATCTATCTAACTTTTCAACACTTATGCTCAAAATAGGTACAAAATACAAACATTTTTGAAGAAAATGAGGAAAAACTGTAGTTTAAAGTGATATTTAGGAGGGATTACAAGCTATATCATTAAAAATTGTTTATTATCTTTCAGTGGGAATTACTCAAAAGTTTGAGGAAAAACTCAAATTGTGTGTTTTAAAATTAACAGCTTAGAATGATTTCATGATTTTTGTCTATGTACATAGATTGGTGTCATGAGGCTAAAGATATGATTCCGTGGTTAATGGATGCTCTTCCAGAGAGTGTGGGTTCAAATTCCCAGTGTCCACATGGTGACTCACAATTGCCTGTCACTCCAAGTCTAGGGAACTTGACCCCTCTTGGTGCTTCCACAGGCAATGGGTACACAAGTGGGGCACAAACATGCAAGGAGGCAAAACACCCATAATGAAATAAAAATAATTGATTTCTTAATATCTTCAGATGTATTATGGATTTTTGAATTAAAGTACATAGTTAAGGGAACACTCCTTTGAAATTTATTTTTTTCCTATTTTATATACTACACCTGCTAGGAAAGGAAGAGGTTATTGTTCTTTAAGATGGTAGAATTATAAAAGTAGGATTGATCCATTAAACCTTTCGGAACAACATAAATTGTGTGCATGAAGTCATTCTATCAAGTCTTTGGTTTAGCATTTTCAAAAGAAAAGAATGTCACCTGATTTAAGCCTCTCACTTAGAATTACTCTGGAGAGACACAGCAAAAGAATTATGGAGAGAGGGGCTGGGATAAACTGGACATTCATGATAAGCACATTTGATAGAAAAGGGAATTTGTATTAGGGGCAAGATTTGCAGAGAAAAGTTGTATTTCTTGAAATGCACTTTGTCTCTCTAGTATCATCATCTTCCATAGTTCTGGTGCAGCAAACCACCTTTCACAAAATTGTTAGGAGGCATGCGACTTCATTGGCAGACAAGGCCCAAGAATAGCATGAATAAGTCCTACTTGTTTCAAAGCCATAAAGAATTTAGCTCAGTTTTGTCAAGGTCGATGGATAGTTTGCTGCATAATTTTGGACAAAATCCTGGGGGTCTATACCTGATTCCCTTATACAAACTACTGCTGACTGCCTCCATTTTCCCTTCTTAGAGCCATGGATAAAATGGCTTTTACATAGGAAAAAGCTTCCCTCTGATCACTCTTCTCTTGCTGAACTGGAAGGGATGTTGTTAAAAATATACAATGGATCTGATTCAGCTTCTAAATCCTTTGATGTTTCAAGTGTTGCCATAAATTCTGGATTCTGAGGAACAGAATGTTGCCTTTCCAATGCACCTTGTGACTAGTCCGAAAGAGTCACAGTAGTTCATAATACTACTAATTTGCATAATTGTTCTGGAGAGAATGATTCTAATCCCAAGAGCCTAAGAGAAATGCAAATGAATATATAATATCCAGAGTTAACAGGGACAGTATAGGAACAGAGAATGAAGGAAAATCATAGAAACTGGCAATGCCCTCATTTCTAATAGCTATGCCAATACTGTGGGAGTCACCACCTGTAGGAAGCTGAAAGGAAGAGAATGAGAACAAGACATAAGCAATGCCAACTACTAAAACTTAACTAAGTTATGTAGTTTACGGGATGATAGATAAAAACCTGGTATATCCCTCATAGGAGATAGAGTAGTATAGAAAGAATGAGTTGATTCAGTGTTGGCTGATGAGTTGATTATGAGAGCTTAGATTTGCCTAGAGGTAAACCTTGACCACTGGAGCTAAAATTCTCTTTTACTTTGCATGATGCTGTAGTGCATAGGGTGCCAACTGGGCACACTGTTCTTCCTGTAGGTGTGCCTGGTTAGAAAACTTCCTTTGTTGCTTGCTGTAATGCGTATGCTTCTGATATTAAAGTGATAAATCAAGCAGATAATGATTATCAGTAGGAAAGACGGGGGACTGAAAGGGAATGATAAGGGAACAACTTGCAATTACTATAATTATTATTAGAAACTTAAGGAAATGAATACGACTCTAAAATTGTTCATTTGAACGATTGAAACTGTAGGAATCAAAAAAGGTTCAGGCTATTCATGGCCACTGGTTTGATACAGGTGGTAAGAGTTCTTTCTGTTTGCTGACTTCACACACTTGTCTAGGTCATCAGACCTGTTGGGAATTAGGAGTTAATCTTCTGATACAATATGATGGACTTGTATATATGCTATGAATACAAGTGAAACGAATGACTACCATGGTGGTAACAGCAGACAAAGGCAGTGAAGTCAGTAAAATGTACAAATCTGTTATCTGAGTCCATTTTGTGCAGGGAAAATATGTACAGGACTGTGGGCTCTCACTTTAGCTCTCTGGTTTTGAGAAAGATGCATCTAACAAAAAATGTGGAGTGGCAAGTCAGGCTTACATTCATGTTCACCAGGCTTTAACGTAAAATAAAGTAGTTCCTGTAAATTAGGTCCCCAAATTCCTTTTTCTCAGTATGTGATACACAAGAGAAAATACCGAAATGAACTTTTATTTTTAAGATCATATCTTCAATTGTTGCAGTGATAGATGAAATAATTTCAAAGTGACTTTAAAGTTACATATTTAGCAATTTATTTGATTAACAATTATTTTTAATGTAGTTGTATGAGAATGATAGTTTATTAGTTTCATATAACATTTAGCAGTTACTACACTAGAATTTATTAATGTACTTTTAGAAGAAATTTTCCATAATTTATTCAGTCAAGATTCATCTATGTCCCAAACTTGACAAGAAGTGAGATAATGCAGACTTTGTGAAAATCTACCTGACAGTTTGACAACTGGCTGGCTTATAGGCCTGTCCTTGCCAGAGCATATGGTCCTCATTTTACACCTTGAAACTATTTATTTTGATCTTTGCTCAATAGTAAACTGTAGCAGGGAAAAACAACCCTTCAGCCCTCTTCATCTCGTGAGGAGGCATTCAAACCTTCCACTGAATGGTCTTATCACGCTAAAGATGAATGATGCTATAGGATCTAGGACTATTTAACCTCAGTTCTATGGATGAAAATAGTCTTATATCAGATTACAGAATGTCAGGAGACACAGAAGTATCCAACCTTTAATACTTAAAGTGTAGACTTTCTGAATCGTTTTATCTACTATGCAATTTTTTGCTACTACAGCATTAAATACCCAAATAATTCTAGAAGACCCTGATTTTAACCCACAAACCTATGAACACCTCATTTTCGATAAAGGAGCTAAAAGTAAACAATGGAATAAAGAAAGCATCTTCAACAAATGGTGCTGGCACAACTGGATGTCAACCTGTAGAAGAATGAAAATAGACCCATATCTATCACCACGCACAAAACTCAAGTCCAAATGGATCAAAGACCTCAATATCAATCTGAACACACTGAACCTGATAGAAGAGAAAGTGGGAAGTACCCAACAATTATTAATATCAAATAAGGATATATAAAAGCAAAAAGACATTGGTTTCATCACTCTATGTAAATCTCCATGGATTACCTTGACAGTTTCCATAAAATGAAGTCTAAAGTTGAAGAACTGGAATATATCAATAACCAATTAAATATTTTTAGGACAGGGTATCTCTATGCTACAGGTTGGCTATAAATCCATGATCTTCTTCAGCCAGCTCAGTGTTGTGGATTCCTACATGCACTGACACACTTGGATCAATACTTATTATTTAGATCAAACATAGAAACAACTTCCCATTTTGAAAGAGCTTATTTTCCCCTTTCTAATTTAATTCTGGTCTCTTTAACACAGTATTTCTACAAGAATAATTTTTAGAATTTAAATTAAACTGAAATTTACAATATCAGAAAAATATTTTTGTCAATATGACTACTGTGTATTTTTTGTCTTATTTAATCAGTTCTCACCTTGGTTAGTGTCCTGATGAGTATTGTGTCAGCTTGACACAAGCTAGAATCAACTTGGAAGAGGAATCTCAGTTGGGTCAATGCCTCAATCAGATTGCCTTTGAGCAAGTCTATGTATGGTGCATATTTCTTGATTAATGGTCGATATGGAAGAACTCAGCCTACTGTGAGTGATATCACCCTTAGGCAGGTGTTCCTACCTTTTTGCAGAAAGCAGGCTGAGCAATAATGAGAAACTAGTCATTAACTAGCACTTCTTCATGGTCTCTGCTTCAGTTCCTGCCTCAAGGATCCTTTCTTGACCTTGTTTCCTAACTTGCCTTCACAATAGTTAACTTTAACATAAATAAACCTTTATTTCTGTGAGTTGATTTTGATATTTTATCACAGCAAAAAAAACATGAGAGAGTTTTACACACAGTTCAGTTTTCTAAAGCTGGAAAAAAATGCTTTCACTTCCTTCATGCCATCATTTCATAATTTCTCCCCCCCTTTTCCACTTTGAAATTCTCACAATCATGAAAGAGAAAATGCTTTTACAAGAGTTTAAAATTCTTAACCAAACCTATAAACAAAGGAAATCCTATCAGGTTTGTCCCCAAATAAAACTGAATCTGTCTAATTGCCTCTCCTGATTACCTGTAGCTTAGTCGACTGCTAGGGCCTCATAATGTTTCTCCTAAGCTGACATGTCTGCCCATGTCATTATGCATGACTTATTTAAGAACCCATATTTTTGAGATTTCATGGATGATTCTTCTCACATCTAGAAGACACATTAGAGCAGGCATCCTAAGTCCTCTGGCTCTTACAATCTTGCTGTCACTTCTTTCACCTCATCTTCTGAATCTTAAAAGATGAGATTGCATTGTAGATTTACTAATTGAGACTCTCAACCCAAAAGTCACTTATCCTCTGAATTTTAAATGGCTTTGGATTTTTGTAGCCATCTCCATCTGCTGCAACAAGAAGCTTTTTTGATGAGAAGAGAGATCTGCATCTTTTTGTGGATAAATATATTGGAAATATGATCATGAATTTAATTGTTTAGAGAAATGAAAATAATAAGTTTTCCTCTATGATCAATGACCCCCTCCAACCATGAATATTTGGCCAAGTTCACAGTATCAAATAAAAAATCCCACCTATTAAGTTGGATTAAGTCTCGTTGGCTTTGATGCCATTGGGAATACCTTACTAAGTTGACCTCTGTGGTTCCTAGGTTTTGTAGATGAGTACTAAGTAATATTAAATAAAATCAAATTATACAAAGTGTTCTTTTCTAGATAAAGCCTTGAGTATACATGTTTGCATTTATTCATTACAGTATGAAAGCTTCTCACGATCTCTAATTAATGACGAAGAATGGAAAATTGAGCCTGCGGTGGTGCCACATGCCTTTAATCCCAGAACTTGGGAGGCAGAGGCAAGCTGATCTCTATGAGTTTGTGCCCAGCCTGGTGTACAGGAGCTAGTTCCAGAACAGGCACCAAAGTTACACAGAGAAACCCTGTCTTGAACCCCCCACACAAAAAAGAATGAAAAATTAAAATTTAAGCACTTAATGAAAAAGAATACTCTATTCGTGAAGACATGCTACTGTCTGAGTATATATATATATAAAACTATCAATATTCCGAGGGCATGGTCTCTATGTAAATTTGCACCAGTATTTCTTTGGAATGCTTTATTTAACTTTAACAAAATGTAGTTTTTATTTTACTCAATAGCGTTCTTAATATATTCAAGTATGTTTGTGTTCTGTATTTGTATAGTAATTTCAATATCATCAGCAATCATTTAATGCAAATTCATAAATATGAAAAACTGAAGAAAAATAATATTATTCAGAGTTAATAGAAAATACAGAATTACAATTTCTATACTATCTGTTGGGGGATTACTAATCCTTAGTTAAAGGTCCCATGCTATTTGGAGAAGAGAGCACCATTTATTTTCTGGAATGTGTTTTAGCACTAGTGCTATTCAACATAAACTCTGTTTCATTTGACCATGTTTAGGTTAATGACACAAATTAGGGCAGTGTTTTTATATTGGTATGTTTTAAATATTGTTTTGTTACAGAAAATGGAATTGATCAAGCCAGTGTTGTGGAAACAATTTGCAATTCCTTTCAAAATATTGGCAAAATAACTACATTTAGAAAATTAGCATGTCCTCCATACATATAATCACACTTCCTCATTGTGTATTTTAGCAAGCAGAAATGTAAAGAAATGCCAGATTAAGTGGCAGATTTTTATTCCCCGTCCACATACTATTCATTGAATTTCTAGATTTATTTATATTGCACACTTTCTTCTTTATGAGCCTTGGCCACCTGTACAACCCATTTCCTCCTTCATATTATCATTACCTTTTGATTTTAACTTTCTCTGTGAAGGACATTATCATGGCCAAGGATTAAAATCTGAGAAAAAAGATTTTATCTGCAAAACATAGGACAAATGCATGGAATTTCTTATAGCACTGAAAAGCTATATAGCCATGTTTGGATTTGTTTCTAAGTTGAAAGGCATAACCCTGACCTTAAACTATTTGACAGACTGCTAGTCTTGATCCAGCAGGTGAGGGTTGTCATTAAAATTTTAGCTATTGTACAAACAATTAATAATTTTTAAAGTATGATGGCTATAATATTCCCTATTCTTTGCCCCAAACTAACTCATGTGGAGAATATTTATGAACTCTTCATTGATGTTGATGATTCTGAATCATATTGAATCTGAATGGTTATCTTTGATTACAGCCCAAACCTCATCATTCTTCTACTCCCATCATGGTTCAAAGAGTCAGCAGCTTCTTGTTTCAATCTCTCACTGTGTTCTATTCTCTGAACAACCAGGCATGATTCTTTGGCAAAGCCTATGTGCCAGCTGGCCTCTTTACTTAGACAACTCTCTGGCCTTCCACAGACCTCTGTTACATTTTATCTGTGACTGTCTATCTCTGTCTTTGGGTTTTTCTGCTTCTTTGTCTCTGCCTCTCTCTCTCCCCCATCTCTCTCTCTCTCTGACTTTAAAAACATGCTTGTATCCAATATCACTAAATGATATTTTACCTGTTGGTTGCCTTATGAAATTGTCACATGATTAATAATTTTGGAAGCATAGTGCCACCATAATGAAAAGAACTGTTGATTGGTTGTTTGGTGTTTTCCATCCAAATGATAGTGGTTAATATGTATCAATTAAGCACAATAAGGTCACTGATAAGTCTTAATGTCCCCTACAAACATAGTTGAATTTCAAATGTTCCTGGTCACAGATTAATTAAAATGTTCTTGTGAAGGAACACCTTTTCTATAACAATAATTTGAGAAAACAGATTTTGGAATTATTAAAATAAAGCTTTCCATCATCATAAAAATCACAATAGCAAACAGAATAAAAGTAACCTATCATTATGAAGATTAAAAAACAGAGAAGATATAGATTCATTTTAAGACTGTATATAAATCCTTGATAAACTAAAGAAATCTAAATTTATTTTGGTGTTTTGCATTTTAAAATACACAATTATCTCCCAAACTATATTTATTACTGAAGTTTTAAATCTCCTCTAAATTTTATTTTGATAAAAAATTAATTGAATATTGTATGTGACTTTCCTATATGCCAAAATTACATGTCATATTCCATACAATATCAGCAAATAAATATTAATCTATCTTGGAAAAAAATATATTATAAGACAATACATGAAATATTACAGTCATCAAACTGTTTTTCTTCTGACTTTCTTCTGCTAGAAAGTAGATGCTCATGTATCCAAGACAATACAGTTCATGGAATAGTATAGTCATCGAACTGTTTTTCTGTCTTTCTTTTTTCTACTAGGAATTACACGCTCATGTATTTCTTTTATTCCTCTCCTCTTCATCTTGTTTTGATTTAAAGAAGAGTTTCACAGCATTCAAACTGACTCTTTGTTTGCTATATATTCTTAGATAACCTTGGATCCTCCAGCCTCTATTCACAAAGTACTGGCATGTACTGCCCAATCTGTCTCTGATATTTCATTGTTAAAGTGCTCTGTCCATAGAACTTTATGAATACAAACTTTCTTTCAACACAAAATATGCTAAAACCATAAGATTCTCTACATTAATTAGATTTGCTTCCTACCATTTTATTTTTGGACAAAGGAATTGCAAATCTTCATGAAATGGTATAATGTATGCTCTAACTTAAGTAACATGTAAACAGAACACTCTTGTTCCACTTTTTGTACAGTGCATTGTTTTTCTGGTATCTGTTTCACTATGTACCTTTGGTATCAATGCATTTTTTCCAAATATGATAAATGAATATGAGACTTTGCTATAATTTTTTGAGTTGAAAACAACACGAATATCCACATATCGCTGATTTAATGTACTTATTGCAGTTTCCAATGCACCTATCCATTATCTATTAAAACTGTTTTCTACCATTCATAAAAAGACTTTGAATTTCATAACTTTTTGGGTAAAAATGGTTTTTGCTTGAGCAAGAATCTAACACATTGGCTTTTTCTTTGAAAAGAATAGCAAATGCACATACATCTTTTCCTTGCCTGTAAAGTAACTGCAGTACGTAAACAGAAGAGAAATAAGTTTGATGATCACATTACCAGGGTATATTAACTGCTACAAAATGATTTCAGAAGTAACCTAAATCTCCATGACAATTTTTTAATTTATGTTTATTAAGGAAGGTATGAGATGTTGTTGCAAAGCACATGCAGAAGAAACAATTGTTTAATTTTGTGTGTTTGCTATAAAATTCCTTTACAAAAGCAAAACCACACAAAATCAAATAATAAAACATAAAAATTAAAATTAAAAACCAGAGTTTATTAATTCTTGAACCATCTGCGACATTTAGTTAAATGAATAATTCCTCAAGAAATTATTGTTATTATTTGACAAACATCTTGAGCAACTTTTCATTGTCATCAATAAACTGCAGTATAGCCTTATGAAATTTATTTTCTACACATACCTATTTAACATGAAATTGCTCTTCACTATAAATAGAAAGCAGTTATGTGATAACTGTGTTAGTGCTACTAAATATCACGTATTTTGGGATCATGTAAACTGTTTATATTGTTCAAGATTTTTTATCTTCCCACTACTATTTTGAGGTCCAGTTAATGTATAATTTATTTATATATCTTTGCTTATTTTACACATTTTGTATATTAGCTATTATGTATCATAAATTAATATATATAAATCTAATATCTATTCCTTTCTCCAAAATATGTAATAGTTAATATATACACACCTTTTCAGAAACACTCAGAATTATATCCCCTGTATGAAATTGATGAGCACCTTCTTTTTAGTATGTTCCAAAAATGTTAGTGAAGTCAAAGATTCATCAGAGTCGGGGATTTTCTGTCTATTCTGACAAATGTCCCCACATGGCACTCATTTCCTGTGAGTGCTCCTGCCTCTGTATGACCACCAGTCACCTGAATACCCTGATTACAGGACCCTTGCAGCTCGGCCCATCTGTTATTCATTAGAGCCTACAAAGCAATCATCACAACATGCCAAACAATGGCCACCTCTTTGTCATCTGTGTGGAAAACTAGAGTTCCTAGAGAGACTGATGGAAAGAGAACTCACCAACCTCTTATTTTCTTTCCCTCAGTTCTTTGATTAGTCTGACCAAAATAGAATTGATGGAAAATGCCTTTGTATTTCTCAAAATGGTCAGAAGGAAGGCTAATGTACTCTTTATGTCACTAAATCAAATTCACTGAATGCTAATACTAACTTTAAGGAGTCTGACATAAAAAGATGTCTGAAAAAGGTTTTTTTTTATATATGAGTATCTTTAATAAATATTTTGTCAACTACTTTGGGTATGATATATACAAATGAGTATGTAAATACTTTAAGATAAATTAGATAAAGTACATCATATAATTTGAATGTAGGATACAGGGAAACACACATGTAATTCTGATCTTTGAATGTGCCAGCAGATATAACATTTACCTAGTTGAGAAAACAGCTTGTTGAGGGGAGGGACACAAGTTTAATTTTGAGGTTCAATTTGAAATGAAAGCAGTTTACGCATAAGGATTTTAAGTAAATAATGAGTCTTAGTTACATGTACTTATGATTCACGGCAGGAATTTAATGGAATTACTAACATTTACTGAATCTTTTCTATTCCCCAGCACCAATTACAACACTTTTAAACTCTTTTTATCTTTTTCCAAAGTCTTATAAGATATTTATGGATACTTCGATGTCAAATGAGGTAAATGTGTGTATGATCTCAATGTTTCAGGTGAAATAATTGATATGCAAGTTATGTCATTTATTAAAATCTGAATAACATGTATTGTGCTACAATTTGAATTTAGAAAGTCCAGCTCCAAATGCCACGGTCTTATTTAAACTGACACGTACATTGTTTTTATGCAAATATACTGGATAGAGTATTATAATCTTCCCTGTTTGATTTTCTGAAAATAAAGTATCTGTGGGACTCTATTGTGAAAGCCCTCATGCTGCGCTGCGGCAGCTCTCCTCGTCCCCAGATCCTGACAAGCATCATACTGAGGCATTGTCTGTGAGTCCTGAGCTAGCCAACCTGCCTGAGCCTTCCTTTGCCAGGTGAGGGCCTGGCAAGTAACTTTCCATCAAAGAGATGCCACAATCTGTTTTCATCCCTTTCCCCACCTCCATCTGGAAGTCAGAGAACCTGTAGTTCTGCTGTGATCCCCTCCCCAACCCCTCCTAAAAAGGCATAAGAGGCTTTCTCCTCTGCCACAGGGACTCTGGTTCTCATTAGAAATTTCACCATTCTGTCTGTCTCTGGTGCCTGGATCTAGACTACATGGATTACAACTATGTCTATTTTCTGTGTACTGAGTCTGAAGAAAAACAATTCTATTTCCTGGATGAAGCACAGGACAGTTCACTTCAATGGTGCTGCTTGATTTAATAAGCAACACTATTTGAACTCCAACATGATTGGCACTCACATCTTCTTAACCAATTTGTCAAGTGAGTAGCCCCTACCATTGCTCTTGCTGGAACCTCTGTTACTCTCTCAAACCTCACAATACTGGCCTCAAGTCTTTGTACTTATTAGGGCATTCTTAAAAGAATTCTTCATAAGAACGTGTCATATAATCTCTTCCTGACATTCAATGGATTGCTTTTCTCCCTCAATGTTTTCTACCATCCATGTTTTCTAACATCAATATTTCAAACTATTCCACAAAATAGTTCAAAAGCATAAAGCTGCACAGTCATATTTAGCATAGCAGCAAACCCACTCCAGGTACAAATTTATGTCCTAGTTTCATTTCTGTTGCTGTAAAATATCATGGAAAAAGTGACATACTGGGAAAAGGATTCTATTGATCTTATGAATCCTGGTGATAGTCCATAACTGTGAGGAAGCCAAGGAAGAACTTCCAATACTCAGTCTTACCACCCCCATAACTGAGAGCATAATAACTTAATTACTTGTTATGTTCAACTTTGCTTATCAACTGAGGCATTTCAGGAACCCCATGGTCTACAGAGGACTGGGTCTTACTACATTAATTAACTTAAGATGGGGGAGTGTGTAATATTACAACCATGCAATCAGTGTCATAAAATTCTACAGTTTAATAGATGTAATACAATATTTATGAAAACAATTGATTGTTTCTTTATTTTTAGTTCTTATTGGTTTTTATTTGGATTTTATTTATTTATTTTGGTTTTTGTGTAATTTTGGTGCCTATCCTGGAACTAGCTCTTCTTGCCTACCTCTGCCTCCCGAGTACTAGGATTAAAGGCATGTGCCACCACCGTCTGGCTCTATTTTAGATTTTAAATTAACATACAAAGTAATAAGTTTTCTTACAGCATTATCTCTAAATAGAGATTGTGCCTTTGTTTTCCAGCCTCTCTAACCTGAATAATCACAGATAAACTATATTAATTACAACACTCTTTAGCCAATTTCTTAGGTGTATTCCTGGCTTACTCTTCTGTCTTAAATTAACCCATTTCTATTCATTTGTGTTTTGCCATGGGGCTAAGGCTTACCAGAAAATCTTCAGTGTCTCTCTCCTTTGGCAGCTACATGCCATCTCTCTGACTCTGTCCACACTCTCTATATATCTCTGTTCAGATTTCCTGCTTGGCAGTACTCTACTAAGCCATTGGCTGAAAGAGCTTTATTCATCAACCAATAAAAGCAAAACATATACAGAAGGATATCCCACATCAATTGTCACACATACTGAGGTTGGTTGGGCTTTCTGTCTATTTTACTGTTCCTTTACCCTGTCCTCATTGTACTGTTTTATCCCTCTCTACATTATATCACATGCCTTATTTTACTCTACTTACCCATGTCTCTTAAAGCCCCTTTATTTCCCTAAATGGGTCTTTCCTAGTTTCCTGGCCACTACCTACATTCACCCCTTCAAAGTATGCTTAATAGCATCCTTTGGGTATATGCCCAAAAGTGGTATTTGTGGGTCTTGAGGTAGATTGAATTTTTTTTTTTTTGAAACCTGCATACTGATTTCCAAAGGCGGCTGTACCAGCTTGCATTCCCACCAGCAATACAGGAGTTTTCCCTTTACCCCACATCCTCTGAATAAGTTGTCACTGTTTTTGATCTTGGCCATTCTTACTGGTGTAAGATGAAATCTCAGAGTTGTTCTAATTTTGGAGATCACAATCATCTAAAGCAGTTTTCATGGAAAAATAGAAAATATTTGTTTAGGAATATTATGCATCAAACTCAGCCATCCATGAATAAACCAACAATGTAAAACATTCCTAATATTTCCTGAAATCATTTTTTTTGCAATTTATTTATTTAACTCCCCGGCAGCAGTTTTCCCTCTCCCATCCCTCCCAGTCTCTCCCCATGTATCTCCACCATCCCACCTCCTAATCACACTCCGCCTCCATTTCTGTTCAGGAAACGGCAGTTCTCCCATGGATATCAAAAATAAAAATATTTGTCTCATTTTCAATCTTTTATTTTTGAGGTTTTCATACATAAGGACACTATATTTCAGCTGAATAAAATATTCTGAACTAAAAAAAAAACAAAAACAAACAAAAAAATGACATATATTTCTGTTTAAAACTGTGTAAGTTACAACATTTTAGTAACTAGGTTTTGTTTCGTTATATTGTATTGATTCTTTAATATGTATAATTGTATATAGAATGATCGATGGATATTGAGGTCTGAATACTGATTAATAAACAAGGACTCCTGATGTGTCTTTCATAATCAAGAATGTGATTTAATATAAAATGTGGGACAAATATTGAGTAAAAACAGGTAATTTGAAGCAAGCTGCCACTAGAAACTGCCAGACAACAAAATGTTTATCATTTAATGAACTCATGACATCCAATTACCTATTTTTCAATCTCTTGACAATGTGATTTAAAATTTAATCTCTTAATTTGTAATTATGGTTTAATTTGAAATATGTATTATAAGCCTTTGGAATAAAAAAATCTTTAGTGACAAACCAAATAAAAATATTAACTATCACCATCCAATACATGAAAAATGTTTCCTCTTATTTGTTTCAGTTATATACAGATGAGCAATGAAGAATTAAAAGACGAAGCAGTTTCCATAGAAAACTGATATATAGTTTAAAATAACAAAAGAAATCTGTTTAAATAAAACAGTTGCTAAAGTAAATCACATGATAAAATAATATTTTATGCTGTTTCATGTTCTACTGTAAACTCTGTGACTTTGAATATTCCAATTCATGCTTTTTGTTGCCATCTAGACTAAGAAATGAGTTTTCTACAGCAAAGCAATCAACAGCAAATTGGATGAAATAAGGACCGAGTAAATATGCACTAATACATGGAAATTTGGATGAAGATTTTGAGCTTAAATAAATGAAATTCACAGACTGAAATACATTCAATGATTAATTCCACTGTGGAAGCCACATGTGACTCAGTTTCTATCCGGAGCCATTTCTGACTTAAATAAGTCATTTGAGTTCAGGTTTTCCTGCTGTGCTTTTTCCAATAACCTTAAGGGCTGTGAGAGAATTCTGATTTAGCCCCTACGGAAAGAACTCTTCATCTAGTAGAGAGTATACTGCTGGCAACAAACCTCAGGAGCATCAAGAGAGAAGGTAAGGCTGCTTCTGAGCAGCAAGCACATGTTGGAGAGGAGGCTGCTCATGCAAGGACAGTAATGGTCTGTGGTTAGATACTGACTAACTATCTGTGCTATGCTTTCCTCTGTTTTTGTGTAAAAGCAAGTTCTATGGGCTGTTTGGCTGCTTCGGCATAACTAGACAGATCTCCTAATTCCATCCTTCTGTTTCTTTCTTCCGACTCTTCTTTGGCCTTGAGGATCCCCTATCCAGGAACCCTATCTGACTTTGTAGGAGTGGCCTCCTACATCTTATATAATAGTTCTCTTCTAAAAGTATATTTAAAAAACAAAGAGTCAAGAACAGGTGTTTTCATAATTTGGAAATAACAACAATATAAACAATATATAATAAGTATTGAATATTTGTTATGTATAATTCTTTATCAATAAAAAATTCAGGTGTCAGATATCTGGGTAAGAATCTAAATGATTAGTGAAGTGGAGAAGTCACCAATGACCTCCTCTCTCTTCTGTCCCTCACTCCAAAGAAACTGAGATTTTTCTCTCCATCCTGCATAACTACTTCCTGTCTCCTGTCTTGAATCCTTCAAGACCTCTATGGTTAATTTTGGTCAACTAGTAGCAAGCTCTACCCTCTGATTCAAAGCAAACTATATTGTCAGAATGTGATCAAAATATTACATAGCATCTATATAGCTATTCTTCTAAAGTGTTAATGCATAATTAGATATAATTGTGAACATGAATTTATTTTATGGTGTTTTTGTATTTGGACCTAAGTTATTTAATGCATTGACTTCATTTTGCTTCTAAGAGAATTTAGTAGCTATACAACTTAGTTGTCATTAAACTGATGCAGCATTCCTTCTTTATTTAAATTCTATCTTAATTATTATTTCAATGTTTTAAAACAAGCTGCTAAAGCCAACAAAGAGGCTCAGTGATGTAGCTCAAATTCTATTTGGTCTTAATAATAAAAACCAGGTGTCAGATATTAGGGGGTGAAATTTGAAAGAGCAGAGAAGCAGAGCAGCCAGCTCTTACCTCTGCCTCAGACTGAAAGGATGATCCTATCTCTAAGAATTCTCAGACTGAAAGCCGTGAGCTCCTCTCTCCTCTGGCCTTATATTCCTCTCTCCACTCAGACATATCCCTTTTGTCTCCACCTCCCCAGTGCTGGAATTAAAGGCCCCTGGCTCCCAAATTCTGGGATTAAAGGTGTGAGCCACCACCAGCTGACTCTGTTTCTCTTTTAGATTGGATAAATCTTCTGTATCCAAGGATGGCCTTGAACTCACAGATGTCTGTCTGCCTCTGCCTTCCCCTGGCTCCTTCCGTGAGCTCCTCTCTCCTCTGGCCTTATATTCCTCTCTCCACTCAGAAATATCCCTTTTGTCTCCACCTCCCCAGTGCTGGAATTAAAGGCCCCTGGCTCCCAAATTCTGGGATTAAAGGTGTGTGCTACCACTGCCTGGCCTCTTTGGTTAACGAGTGACTTAACTCCGCACTCTGATCTTTATGCAAGGTTTGCTAAATCATGAACAAAACATCACCACATAGTATATTCTGGCATGTTTTGGCAAGCTGATGTCTTGAGAGGAATTTTTGGGACCCACTTTGTGGAAGAAGTAAAATGACTATGCCAAATTTTCCTCCAACTTCCAAAAATGTTCTTTGGTGTAGCAACACACTCACCCACCCCCTTCACACACAAACACACATACACACATGTGCACATAAAATAAATTTAAAATTTAATAAGAAAAAATTAAAGCATACATGTATTGAAGCTGAAAGATTCAGACAGAGAAAATATTTTGATTTATAAATATATCTTAGATTAAATCTTTCTGTATTTTTCATTTATAAATTCAATGTTTGAGTAAAACCAAGATTTTTTTGTTAATTACATTTATCTATTTGTACATATTTTTATAGAGACAGCAGGGTTGTGGATGTCTGAGAACAAATTTTAGTTGTCGATTTTCTCCTTCTGCTGTGATAGTCCTGGATATCTAACTCAGCTCCTTGGATTTTTCTCAATCACCATTGCCAACTAACCATTTTTTTATGAATATGACATATTTTAAATGTTTTTCATATCTTGAAATCTTTGCATGTTATACATAATATTTTATTTTATCAACATTTCTTTAAATTTGAATGGAATATTTTGTCTCTTACAATGTGTAATACTTTCCCCAGCCCTTCTTCCTCATCAAAGTAAAAGGTATGATTAATACTCAGTTGGAGGAATTACGTTTAAAGTGTATTGCTTATCATTTATTTATTTATTTATTTATTTATTTATTTATTTATTGAGACAGGGTTTCTCTGTAGTTTTGAAGCCTGTCCCGGAACTAGAACTCGTAGGCCAGGCTGGCCTAGTACTCACTAAGATCTGCCTGCCTCTGCCTCTGGAGTGCTCGGATAAAGGTGTGCACCACCACTGCCACATGCTTATCTGTTTTTATTTTGTGTGTGTGTGTGTGTGTGTTTATGATTATACATATGTGTGACTATTTATCTTTGGTTCAACTCTAGGGAAGTAAAATGAACTTTTGACTATGTGTAGGTATTTTATACATAAAATATTATCTCACCCTTTCTCTGTATACACTGTATATATGTGCCATCTCGATTGCCTCTACAGAAAATAAATATAATATGCTCTAAAATAACAATAAAAAAGTCAATGGTTTCTTCTAAATAATAATAACTTCTTCCAAATAGGATTAACTTCAAGAATAAAACTTTTTTTTTTCTAGTCTAACAAATGTAGCACAAATAATAAAAAACCCAGAGACAGATATTGGGGTTCAAGCTGAAGATTAGTAAAGCAAAACAGCCAAGCCACTAGACAAGTTTTCCCTCAACCATGGCTGGGTGATTACAGACTAAGCCATGAGGCTATGTCTCCTCACATCCTATATCAACAAATCTTTCTTGAGTATGATAAAATAATTATGCCACTGAAACATAAAGCCCATTTGGGATAGTAATTATAGGTGATCGAGGTATTTGTGATCAGTGCTGTAGCATGTATAAAAGTAAAAGAGGCCAAAAGAAATTCCTAAAAATGTTGAGTCCTTTGCCACTTAGAGGTTGCATTATAGTTATCCTTTTTACTGTTCAGTTTATATACTGAGGATTCAACTATTCTCAGATAACAAAATGGAGTTTGCTTGAGCTTTCAAACATCTAGTATGTCCTAATGTCTCCTATAATTGAAGAATATGAATGGAAGAGAAAAATATTGAAACTAACTTTCTTTTTGCTAAGCTCCAAAAAGTTTAACATGTATATATGTATATGTAAATGTGCACACATATTTTATCAAGCTGCTACTCTTTTATTTGTAGCTATGTAAATCTACTCATAGGGACGTACAAATTTATTAATAGTTTCAAATATTTATATAGAAAAGTCAATGTAAATGATTATATTTCATTATTAAAATGGCTCTTCTTGGAGAAAATCTCTCATAATTGTAAAAAAAATATTTACTGGAATGAAGCTTAGAAAGTCTATTTAGTCTATTAATATTAGTCTATTAATTATGCTTTAATTATCAAATTCAAATACTAACATATCTTGGCAATCCTTAGTGTTAATATTTTAGTGTTTTGTATTGAACACAGTCAGTGGGCCTGTTAATCCATGTACAGGGCACTCACTGAGTGTGATGTGATTGTACATTGCTCTTCATCTTTTGCCTCCATTATGGTTGTGAGTGCATTATACAGTATTGTAAATATTACTCTTGAGTCAAAATAAATAAAGCACTGGGGACAGCATGCATCTTTTCATGCAACCTAGCTTCTTTGTTACTGTGACAATATTATTATATAATGGTAATTTTGGTTTATAAAACCAAATACTTTGGTCATAAAATTAATTTTCTGTAGCCATTGTTTCATTGAATTTTTAAAAAGAAACTATGTTGATTCATTGTATTATTATTTGGAAATAATAACAAAGCAATTACTGTGGAGTATGATGGACAGTGACAATCAGCAGACTTATAAATGTGGTAGTTATTTTCCATATGAATATGTGGAGAAATAAAGACTATTCTACCAGATTCATAAATGTTTTATATTTTTTACAAAGACACCTTTTATGTTAGATATATGCTTTAACATCTGTACTTTGTTTCAGAATTATATGCCTTATCCATGAGAATATCTTTTAAAAGTGAACTGATCCTGTCCTAACTAGACATTTCCTTGCCATGCACACAAGTGGCTCTATATCCTACCACAGATATAATTGTTCATAATGCTATTGTGCTCTATTCACAATACTTAAGAAACAGTAATGACCTAGATGTTTATCACTGGATCAATGGATAATGAAAATGGGGAGCCTATACACAATGGAATTTTATTCACGGGTTAAAAATGAAAAAAAAAATCATAAAATTTCCAATTATAAAATTTGAAATCATAAAATGAAATCATAGCATTCGGAGATAAATGGGTGAAATTGGAGCACACTATACTGCCAGTGGTAAAACAGGTACAGAAAGAAAAAGCACTGCATGAGCTCTCTTCAATTTATATCTTCTAATATGTGTTTGCCTTTGGTACCAGTAGAATCTGGAAACTAGGAAAAGGCAATTACAGTAGAGCATATAATAGTGCGTATGTGTTTGTGAATGTGTGTGTGTTTGTGTGTGTGTGATAGTTGACATGTGATAGGAAAATATAAAGGGTAAATACTGGAAGTAGAATTGTCTACTGAGCAATGAAGATGGGACTTGGAGGAGGGACAAGGAAGAAGCATTAACAACAGGAAGGACATGAAAAGCCACTGGAAACTTATTACTTGGTGTGTTTTATTTTTAAAGCCTCTAATTTATGTGTAAGTTCATGTGCCTGTCTGTTTTTTTTTTTTTTTTTTTTTTTTTTTTTTTTTTTTTTTTTTTTTTTTTTTTTTTTTTTTTTTNTTTTTTTTTTTTTTTTTTTTTTTTTTTTTTTTTTTTTTTTTTTTTTTTTTTTTTTTTTTTTTTTTTTTTTTTATGTACCTCATGGATGCAGATTCCTGTTGCTGTCAAAAGAAGACATAGCATCCCTAGGAGTAGACTTATAGATGGTAATGAGCCTCAAAATGAAGAACCAAATGGGGAGCCACTGAAAAACAGCATATGATCTTAACTACTGAACTGAATCTCCAGATGATACTTTGAAAGCCAATTAAAAATGTGTAATATAAAAGATAGATAGATGCAAGTTTGGATAAAGCTCCTCCTAATAGCCATAGGTTAATAAACAAAACTCCTGGTTCTAGAGTTGTTTGCCTTCTTATTAGTTTCTATCAGGGAGGTTCCAGAAGTCATCCCTATATTATTTTCCCAACCCCATTGTTTGCTGACTTGAACTAGTTGATAACACTCTATTGCAAAAGCTACTATATATCTTGTTGCAATATATAGAGAAACCAAACAGGAACTGAGCTGGAAGCTTCCTCTGTACTGACTAGCTATAATACTGCCAGGATTTTTAGCATTATTCAGGTTGTATGGGTATCAGTAGTCTTTTCCAGTTACAAACACTCACTGTGAGTTATAATACAAAGCTGACTTTTGGTAACTGATTCCCCATTGCTGGATTAACTGGACTCACCTTGACAAAGGGAAGAAGCTTGGACCTGACTCAAATTAATGTGCCATGCTTTGTGCAAGCCTATGGGAGGCCTGTTTCTTTCAGGCTGGAGATGGAGGAGGAATGGATGGGGAGGTGGGAAGGTGAGAAAGGGGAAGGGACAGGAGGAGAGGGAGAATGGAAACTGGTTGACATGTAAAAAATGAAAAAAAATTATTCAAATTAAAAGAAAAAAATCAGTGTTGAGTTTGTGTTAATTTGAAAGGAAAGATGTGTGGACATAATATATGTGTATGAAAGTTTGGTTTGCTAAATTTCATTCCATCACAATACTACCAAAGTTTTAAATTATATTCAAGAAATTGCTTATCTCACAAATTTATTTTCAGAAAGAGAACTTAACCCAAAGCATTCTTCATACTATGGAAATATTTAACTATCAAGCTGCCTCAACAGCTCTTCTATAAATTCTGAATTTACAACAGTATCCCTCTAAATTGCTCTGAACATCCAATCTTCTTGTCTCTGAATTTTGAATATCTGGGATTATAGTTAACTATACCAAACAATTGTTGAGATAATTGATTTAAATATTCACTTATTATATGCATGTCTCTTAAATGTTACTTTATATTTCTTCAGTGTTTTTCTACATATTGTCTTTTTCACATTTCCTCATTCTGTCCTATGTGCTGAATAATAAATCAGAGTAATCAAAGTAATAAAGATACCTGTTTCAAAATTAGGAAACCAC
Source organism: Alexandromys fortis (assembly GCF_014885135.2). Taxonomy (NCBI): domain Eukaryota; kingdom Metazoa; phylum Chordata; class Mammalia; order Rodentia; family Cricetidae; genus Alexandromys; species Alexandromys fortis. The sequence goes on from NW_026068018.1 coordinate 4,692,199, forward strand.
AAAGGTATCAAGATTCGGCTATATCAAAACATATACATAATTTAAAAGATTGTGTGCTTATGCTCTGATGGCTTGAAACAAAAATATTTCCAATCCAATTTACCTTCTTGACTTTAACTCATCCTTCTCTCCTTTGCAAACTTTTGTTAATAACACACCATATTTTCTTCCTTTGCTTTAAATAGGCGTCATGCAATGAACAGCCTCAGAACCTTTCCCCAAAGACAGAGCTTAGAAATCTCCGTCTACTTTTATGAATACCTTAGGTTTTTATATTTTACCAATAAATAAAATTTAGAAAATTTAGTTAGGCACTTGACATATTCCTAAAGTTGATTAAGTATAAACTCATGCAAGCTCAGTCTTCAGGGCTCTCAAGTTGCCTGTCCTCATGCAAAGGTCTTGTAAAGGCCAAAAACAAAATATTTACAAGGTACAATACTGTTTTAAAATACTCAGAGGTAAGGTATCTTAATCTTAGTTTCCATTTCTTTTGCCACATTCCTCCTCCTGTCACAGTTCACTTGTCTTGGTGCCTTTTAGGATGCTGTCTAAAGAAATTTTTGGATATGTTTATCTGACTTTCCCCTCTGTCACATATAGTTCAGTAAGAAGCTACTCAATATTCAGGAGTTATAGAAGGCTTTATTTGTTAGTTATATCACTGAAGAGATAGTACTCACAAGTATATAATGTAATATATTTTTTGTCAGAGATTGAAGAGAGAGAGAGAGAGAGAGAGAGAGAGAGAGAGAGAGAGAGAGAGACAGAGAACACAATGTATGACCCTTGTTCCTTTTCTACTGTTCATTTTGGTAAAACATTTTTATATTTTTGTTTATAAGTATATGTATGTGCATGTATATACCACATGTGTATAGGTGCTCACTGAAACCAGAAAGGAACATGTTCTCTTCTGAAGCTGAAGTTACAGATAATTGTAAGTCTCTCTAGATGGGTGCTGGGGGAAAAATCAGGCCCTCCTGAAAGAGGAGTTCATAACCATTGACCCATCTCTTTACCATTTTGTTTTTTACTGATTACTTACTAATTTTATAAAATAATGTTTCCCTAAAATATTATGTTTTCCAATGACAATCTTATGCACTTGGCACTACACTTACATCTTCCATTTCTGGAAGGGTTGTGTTATGAGAGCTCACAATTGCAGGACCTGGAAGTAATGAGATGTCTTACTCATTACTCTGAAATTCATCCCATTTGATATAAAAATAATCATGGTTTTTAATGGAAATTTTGATATGTTATTATTTAACAGAATATTCCAATTCAGTATTTATTCTATTTTTATTGGTTCAAAGTCTTTATATAGCTAATCTTCTATTTCTAAATTTTATTTCAATTTTTAAGTGACATCTTCCAATTTTCTGATTTCTAAATAACACAAATAATGCCTGTCCACTGCAGCTGCCTTTGCTAAACTGGAAAATAGAAAAGACAAAAGAGCGAGACAGACAAGGAAGTTCTGAAGGTGACCATGAGGAGCATGCTGGACAAGGCATATTCGTGACTGGTTAGAAATAAAACAAGTCTTGCACTTCTGCTTCAGGTTTAAAATGTTGGCTGCTTTCTACTCATGTTTAACAGTGGTGCCCTTTAATCTTGGATGGGTAATTTACCTCTAAAAACAGCTGTTTAAGGCCTTTTCAGTTTAAGCCTTTAAGAGTTATTTCTGAATCCTTGTTCAAATCTATAAAAAGCAGCCAAAGAATTTCATGCTTTGTTGTGTGACAAGAATTTTCCTACAGAGAGAAAAGTACACATACCTACTTGTCCCAGACAGGGAACCCACGACAAACCAAAGTATGAATACCACTAAAGTTCAACTTGGTAGACCAATGAGTTTTATTTGGGTTACTTACAGGAACAAGGATGAAAGATTACTTAGAGTAGCAAAAACGACCCAAAGACAGTTCACCAAACCTCATTCAACAGGGTGACATCTCAGAAAAACAGGTAATCTGGAACACAATGCACATCCTACACAGCTCAACAGGTTGGAGAGTATCCTTTCCAGATGCCTCAGTCAGTCTAAGACTCTTGTAGGCAGCTTGACTCCTGTTTCTTCCAGGTAGCTGGTCAGGTCTGAGTCTTCTTTACAGTTTGTTTTGTCTGAGAGTTATTCTCAACAGTATTTTCTGGTTATATCATCTTGAAGAGAAAGTGATTTAGTGAATCTGATTCATTTCAGGAAATTCCAGAAGATATTTAGAGCTCTTTATATCCTGTAGTAAGGAACTTCCCTTAGTCAGGATGGAATGTTTCAGTCTCTGATGTTACTAGTACACAGTAGGGTATGAAATTAAACCAGCGTCATTTGGCTCTAGTGCTGTCTCTTAATCGTAGACAAGTAAAAAAGGTATAAGACCTTTCTCCATGAATCCATCTTTAATAAGCGTGTCTTGCTTTTTCATTTGTTGATGAATTTATCTCTAGTGTCTCTGGGAATGCTGCCACCTTAAAATCATTTTCACTAAAGTGCAACATGTGCCTGAAATCATATCTTTGTTTCTCCTCCATGAATTCCAAACTCTGGTGATGGGAATGTTAGTCTCAACTTTGTTGAATGATGAAATATAAGTTCTCTCAGTAAATAAAAAAAGAGATCCCATTCAGTATGGAGTGACTTTCATCTTCCCTGAAGAAGCAGCTCAGAGCATTTAACCAGTGGGCACAATATTATGAAAAGCCTTGCCCATTCATTTAAAACAACATTTGTTCTTTATCTAGCTGGCATACTTTTAGATCTCTGCTCATAACTCAGAGGAGGTAAATTTCTGCTTTGGCACCTGGTAGTAAAATTGAGCACACTAAACTTTCTATGACACCAGTGATTTTTATGTCACCATTATCTTTATAGCCTGGCCTTTGAAGAGACTGATAACTCTAAGTGACTAAGCCCTCTTGCCAGAACGTGTTAAAGAATGGTGATATGTTTAAGACAAAAGCAAATGTAAGTTTTATTTTATGATATGAACTAAATGTACAATTTTAAAGTTTACATTAAATTCACACAGAGAGCGAGAGCAAGTGAGCGCGCGTGCGAGAGAGAGAGAGAGAGAGAGAGAGAGAGAGAGAGAGAGAGAGAGAGAGATTGAGAGAGAGAGATTTCTAAAACTGGCAAAACAGCCTATAGTGTAGCTTAGGAGTAGTACCCTCAGCATAAAAACATACACTGGCAAAATAGCAAATCTAATTTGATTCAAGAGTACAGTTAGTGTTAAAAATAAACATGAAGCCTGGATGTGACTATGAATAAACCAGTCATATTGTACTTCACATAAGTGAATTATATAGAGTTTACTTAGTTATAGAAAACAAGATACGGTGTGTATATTTTCTGCTCAGATAATACCTCATGGTTGAGTTTTGCGACTTAAAAGGTTGATCTTTTGTTTTATCTGTTATAATAAGTCAGACTAATTATCTCTTTTCCTGCACTTTCTGGATTGCCCACTCTGAGAAAACTCAGAGTACTTCAGCATATTACCATCGTTCTATTTTCCCTTTTTAATGAGTAATGTCACCTAGTTTTAAGTACAACTATATGCAAGTGCAATCTCAGAAGCTATGCCAGTTCAGTCTCCACTGTCCCTGTCACCTGTCTGAAATTATGAATGGAGGGATGGTGAAAACAAAGAAATTGTCCCAAATCTGAAAAGAAGAATAGCAGATACTCTGAGTGCATAAAATATCATCCATTTGTCAACATAGGGAATGAAATGATATGCAACAAAATGTGGGCTGTTTCATAAAACTAAGGAAAGCAGTTTAAGCAAGCATTTTTCTATTGAAAAAAAAAGTCTGATCTTAGTTGGGGTTATAATATGTGACTTTGTCGTTCTGTTTTGTTGTTATGGTTGCTGGGATGTAGTTTTTCCCAACAAATTGGTTGTGAGTTACAGCTGAAAATAGATACATATTTATTTCCATGTACATTTTGAAGCTTCAATATTTACTTTAAAATAAAATTCAACTCAGAGCTACAGAGAAAATATCATCCATAATTTATAATATCTGTTTTCTTAAACATATTGCACAATATTACTTTCTGGAATTAGAAAATCAAACTCACTCTGATTTTTCTTTCAACACGAGAGTTATAGTAATCACAGCATCCACTTGGGCTTGCAAAATAATCCTTAGCTGTTATTGAGTAGGGAGCCGTATTCATAAAGTCTGTCGTTAACCTGAATATAAGATTGGGAACACTTTGTCTGGACCAGAGTAAGTGTTCACAAGTATATTCATGAATCTGTGATTTGTGAATAAGGCATAAAGTAATGGTTTTCAGATATGTGTGTTTTCAGGGGGAAGAGGAGAAAGGAAAGGTGAGGGAAAGAGGGAGGAAGAGAGGTGGATGAATAAAGACAAAGGGAGGAAGGGAAAGATGGCAGAAAGAAAGGAAAGGAAGTAAAGGGAGGCAGAATTCGAGAAACCTGGGAGAAATATCACATGCCAGCAATTAACGTTGATATGTCATTAATTTCAAAACTTTCTTGAGATAATACTATGTTTCCAACAGATAAAAGGATGGTAAGATGCTATTATCTTCAGTATTTCGATGTAGAACTGGGAAATTAATTCCTACATCTTATACATATATACTATTTCATGAAAACATATAAAATCATTTTGCATGTTCATAATGTTCATATGCATTCTTCTAATAATAATTTCATAGAATGTCTTGAATATATACTCCTATCAATTATTTTAATTTTAAATAATCAGCAAAGGTATTTTATTCATAATATATTTTTGTAAGTTGCCTTCCCATGCTATATTTACTGCATGTAGTATTTTAAACTCTTCTAAATTTTAGTATTTTGATGATGATTTAAGCTATAAAAAAGAAGTCATTTATAATTATTTGTGTTTATTTTAGTAACTTTTTTGGATATTCTTAACAAGGAGATACAGCATTAAGGATCTTGCTAAGTTATCACAAGTTTCATAGTACCACAAAGTTTAGGCTATATCTTAGCTTCTGGCACTTTTTTGAATTATCATGATAATACCTCACCGAAAATTCCTCAGGACATATATTGAATTCATATGGGACAAAGATAAAATTTGGTGATGGTTAGTGACTAAATTGTAATGTGGCTAAAGAAAAAATTAATAAATTTGAATTAAAAGTCAGGTATTATATCAGGTACATATTTCTTGAAATGAGTCAGTCTTGAAGGCCATTATATTATGTGAACAATACAATTGATTAACCAAACTCAATCAGAGCAAAGGAAAATATGTAAGTGAGTAGGAGATAAATGTGGTAAGCCATTTGCCTTGTCAATTATGGATTACATAATTCTGGAGAATAACTGGGAAAATCTAAAGCATAGTGCACTGTGAACAAACAAAGCCAAGAACTGTAGCACATGAGCCAGGGTTTGTACCCTCAAGCTATGTTTGTCTTTCTTCAGCAAGTCTTTGCTTTGCTCTAAGATGTTTTCAAGTGATTGACTCAATCATAGATTATGGGATCAATCAGCAGTATTTGACATCAATTTATTATAAATTTTAATCTTGCCAGCATTGTTTTTTTATAAATCCACATACGCATTAATGTTTGAGTTGCATACTGGAAACTTGAGTTTCACCTTACTGTTGTACAATAAGTGCCTTCAGAGTAGTGGGAAAAATAAATCATTTAGGAAAATGGTAACGAGCAAGGCCTGAACGTCATGTAAAGGTCGGTACCTGAATAGCAAAGCCATGACTTATCAGTAGTGTTTAGGTCAGTTTAGGGTGTTGTAACAAAATACAATAGAATAAACTGTTAATAAGCATTATAAATAACAGAAATTTATTTCTTATGGTTTTCGGAGCTATGATATAAACCAGGAGGTCTCTTTGATTGAGGTAAGATGAGAGCAATCTAGAGCGGTACAGATTGTCAGCATTTTGAAGTATGCTCATATAATAACGGGAGAAAGCATATAAAAAATTCACAGTTCCAGCTTCCTGACATAATCCACTCCCCCAAAGCACATCCTTTAATATCACTGTATCATATATTAGTAGGTCAACATATACTCTTTTGAAGTCTGTCAATATTCAGTTACTACAGTTGGAATGAATGACCCACAACAGTCAGACAGGTCTACAAAACCTGCGTAGATTTCTACAGCATCCTGTGTGACCCAGTACAATGACGGCCTTAAAAATTCAGGACAGATAATGTAGATTGCTGAAGACAGATATGATATGCTGTGCTTGATGTCATCCTCTGGCTGTGCCACTCAGATTCTGCTAATGGGAACAAAAACGATGTCAGGTCGGCTGACCAGTAATCCATGGTGGCAGTTAGAGTGCTGTGGAGTTTTGGACTGTAGATGTAATTTGATAGAAAAGTCACAAACATTTTGAAAATGGATTAGAAGAAGAATTGTTAGAAAAATATAGAAACAACACATTTTTCCCTATTTTGGCTTTAGGAAATAAAGAATGAAAATGTTGTTAAATGGGGTAAACAAGGATATCAGTGTTTTATGAGGCAGTTATTAAAAATTTGCTGCATTTGTACTGTGTAAAACCACCTTTCATAAATCCAACTTTAGACACATAACGCGTAGTTTGATGTGCAGGTCTCAAGGTCAGAAAACAGGGTCTTGCTGGGATCCAGGTACATAGAGGAAATAGTTACCACTGTGAGTTTGAATACTAAAAGTGAAAAAAGTCAAAATTATTGTCTGTATTTGTTCATTTATATTATTGTTAAATTAGACTTTTGTCTTCTAATGGATGTTCAATGTTTCATTCACATACATTAATTTGAAACATTTTGTAAAGTTTAAGGACACATAAAAGTCACTCATAATCCTACCATTTAATGGGGAACAAATGAAAGTTTTTGACACATTTTCATGCATTTTTCTATACATTTTGTTTAAATTACTTGATAATGACAGGCAGAAATTTTCTAGAATTCTTATTTTACTTACATTACAGTAATATATAATCTTTGATAATCATATGCACTATACTATATGCATCACTTAACTCTTTAATTGATGGCACGCATTTGAAATTCTCCACCCATGATATAATTGTGAATTTGTAAATATTATTTCAGTCATAACAATACATTAACATAATGACATTTGTAGTATAAGTTAACTCATAATGTTACCTACTTAGTAATTGAAAAAGAGTGTGAATATTTGTTTTATGGAGTTATTATACGATATTATATAAATAATCTTAAAATTTAAAATGAAGACTCTCTCTTTAGCAAGACTAGCCATCAGATGCAATGAAACCTGTCTGTTCATGGCTGCAGGAAGATGGAGGATATGTGTAATAGAGGTTAGCTACTTAGAAATCAGTGAGAACAGTACTGATGTATGCCTGTCATTTGAATTGAAGGGAATGGCGTATGGACACTTATGAAACTTTCTATTCTTAAAGAAAAGTTCTCAGACGTCTTCAAACTTCCTCTCACAAGATATTCTTTGAAAGACTAATTCTCCAAACAGGAATTTCTGAGCTTAAACTTACCAAACACTCCCATCCCCACGGAGCAATTTCCACTTGTGCAAAATGGCAGAAAATGTCACATTTGAGAACTATTCACAAAAACCAGTTTCACTCTAAAGAGGCTATCTTTGAAAGAAAGTCATATACACAAAGGCCTGAAGGAGTCTAAAATGAGATTGAAAACCAATGCCCTTGAACTGTATGAGACCTTTTCTCTTTGGCGATCTTTGCTTTTCTACATCACTCTTGTTTTGATTTTGCTAGATGTTATTTCCTAAGTCCTTCTACCTTCATGTTTCTAAACCTTGATCCCTTCATAACTCATCTCAATCTGTGATGAGTCTGTTTACTCTGATAATCCATGAGGGACAGCTGTTTATTTTGAATCCTTATCTAGGCAACTATTAGCATTCTTTCACCAATTCGGAAACCTGTTTTGCTGAATATTGTTGAATCAGTGACAAATGAGCCAAGAAATACTCCTAAGGCAAATTTTCCTCCATTAACATATATGAAAGAGGAACTGCATCTCTTTGAAAGCATCAGCAGATCTGAGTGGAAATAAAGGGAGCACAAATGTAGCAAATATGATAACTTGTACATGGAAATGGAAACCTACAGATCAGCTGTGGCATGATATCCACAGTCTGGTTCTTGTCTGGTGTGCAAAAGACTAAATATTAAAATGTGCATTACACTTCAGCCAGGGAGTTTTTTTAACCTTCATGCAAGTAATACTGAAAATCAAAGTTTGTGCACTTAAACAAGCTACTAGTTTAAATATGTATACATTAACAAGCAAGTTTGTGAGAAACTAAATAGCCCTACTAATTACTTGCTTACAATGAATTCTTCTTATTTAAAAGTCATAAAATAAAATATAAACAAAATTTGTTTAAGAATGTAATTTGTTGCAAAAATTAGTTTGAACAAGAAGTTTACATTGAATTAATTGTAAAAACCTAAAAATAGTGAATGGTCAAAATCAGGACAATTCCCTCAGACCCCAAAGTGTGCACACAAATGAACTGATATTACTTGATGTTGAATGACATTTTCAATTATCAATGTATGCTTACTCATATAACATATTATTTTAGATCATCAAGCTGGAAGCCTTTAAAAATTGGATTTAATACCACCTAAGCAAAAGGATAGATGAACTTGCCCTTGAAAATGAGGACAAGCAGGCAAAAAGCACAGTGTTCCTTCCATGTTCTTTTAGATGGGCTGCCACCAGAAGGTGTGAACTAGAATTATGCTTGGTCTTTTTTTTTTTTTTAATTTTAATTTTTTTAATTATTTATTAAAGATTTCTGCTTCCTCCTGGCCACCGCCTCCCATTTTCCTCCCCCTCGCCCAGTCAAGTCCTCCTCTTTCTTCAGCCCAAAGAGCAATCAGGGTTCCCTGCCCTGTGGGAAGTCCAAGGACCACCCACCTCCATCCAGGTCTAGTAAGGTGAGCATCCAAACTGCCTAGGCTCCCACAAAGCCACTACGTGCAGTAGGATCAAAAACCCATTGTCATTGTTCTTGAGTTCTCAGTAGTCCTCATTGTCCGCCATGTTCAGCGAGACCGGTTTTAACCCAGGCTTTTTCAGACCCTGGCCAGCTGGCCTTGGTGAATTCCCAATAGAACATCTCCATTGTCTCAGTGTGTGGGTGCACCCCTCGCGGTCCTGAGTTCCTTGCTCGTGCTCTCTCTCCATCTGCTCCTGATTTGGACCAAGCATATGCTTGGTCTTCTTGAGTTCAAAAATTGGAAATCCCTCAAAGAAGTGTTCAGAAACTTGGGCTTTAGTTGATTCCAGACTTTGTTGAAGACTAAATCTAATTAATCTTTGTCAATAAAAATCATGAGTCAGTGAAATGTATTTCTTCATTCTTTGATTAACTTTAGTTTGGTCTATTTTGTTGGCTATTAGGACAGTTACACCAGCTTGTTTATTAGGTCCATTTGATTAGAAAATGTTTTTCAAGCCGGGCGGTGGTGGCGCATGCCTTTAATCCCAGCACTCGGGAGGCAGAGGCAGGCAGATCTCTGTGAGTTCGAGGCCAGCTTGGTCTACAAGAGCTAGTTCCAGGACAGGAACCAAAAGCTATGGAGAAACCCTGTCTCGAAAAATCCAAAAAAAAAAAAAAATGTTTTTCAAATCTTTATGCTGACATAATGTCTGTCTTTGAATTTGAGGTGTGTTTCTTATATGTAGCAGAAGGATGGATCCTGTTTTCATCGCCATTCTGTTAGTCTGTGTCTTTTTATAGGTGAATTCAGATCATTGATATTAAGAGATATCAATGACAAGTAATTGTTAGTACCTGCTAGTTTTGGAATTGTTGGTGGTAGTGGTAGTGTGTGTGTGTTTTCTTTCTTGGGTTTTGCTGGTGTGAGATTACCCATTGCCTGTGTTTTTGTGGGTGTAGCTAGTTTCCTTGGTTGGAATTTTCCTTCTAGTACTTTCTGTAGGGCTGTATTTGTGGATAGGTACTGTTTAAATATGCTTTTGTGATGGGATATCTTTTTTTTTTCTGTCTGTGATGATTAAAGCTTTACTAGGTATAGCAGCCTGGGCTGACATCCATGGCCTTTAGTATCTGTAGAATATCTATCCAAAACCTTGTGGTTTTCAGAGTTTACATTTAGAAGTCAAGTGCAATTCTAATAGGTCTGCCTTTATATGTTACTTGGAATTTTTTCCTTTGCAGCTCTTTCTTTATTTCTTTTTTTGAGAACTACTGGTTTTATTGAGCTTATTTATAGGAATTTGGGTGATAGGCTTTATAAACCACAATATAATTATATACCACAATATAATTATAAACCACAATAAAAGTCAGCATGGAAGGATAAAATTATGGGTGAAGTTGTGGTACAGGTATCTTGGCAGTAACCAACAGCTTCTTTTCTTCTTTTTATTAAGAATTTTTTAATATAATATTTTCTCATTTTACATAGCTTTCCCCATTCCCACTCCCTCCCCTCCTCCTGCTTCCTCCACCTTTCCCCATCCAACCTCCTCAACCATTCCTCAGAAAGGCTTCCTTCCCATGGGGAGTCAACAAAAGCAGACACTTCTTAGAGTTTCAAACAAGGGTATTGAGCATAGAAATAATTAGCAAAATATAACTTTTATTTTACTCTCCCTATATTCCCCATCTTCTTGTAAAGGTAACTAATGCAAAAGATAATATCTGCATATTATTTTCTCATTGTAACTCTTCCTTTACAATGATTGGAAAGTTTGGTTGTATTTTTTTTGTGTTGATTGACAGCTGATCCCTAAGACTGTGTATTCTGCCACACCTTCATAACAATCCCATTTCATATACACTATATTCAGGGATTGCAATAGATATTTTGATTTCTCTGCAGTTTTGTATGCATCATTTTATTCTCATAAAAGGCCCGACTTATTAAGAAGTTATGTCTACTATCTCAAACCACAGTGAAGAAGAAATACGTCATGGAATTCATTTTAATGAGCCCCATGATCAAATGGATCAGCCTTTGCTACATACATTATCATCTAGAGTTGGAAGGGTATAATTTTGTTGCAGTATAAAAGCATTCTCTACCATATCATAAATATCTTGTAGTAACTCTAACCAAAAAAGTGAAAGATCTATATGACAAGAATTTTAAGCTTTTTAGGAAAGAAATAGAATAAGATATCAGAAAATGGAAAGATCTCCAATGCTACAGAATAGGTAGGATTAACATAGTAAAAATGGCAATCTTACTAAAAGCAATCTACAGATTAAATGCAATACCTATCAAAATGACAGCACAATTCTTCACATACCTTGAAAGAACAATACTAAACTTCATATGGAAAAAAATCTTGGATAGGCCAAACAATCCTGTACAATAAAGGAACTTCTGGAGGCATTGCTATCAGTGACTTAAAGCTCTACTATAGAGCTATAGTAATGAAAACAATTTGGTATTGGCACAAAAACTGGCAGGTGGGCCAATTGAACCAAATTTAAGACCCTGATATTAATCCACATACCTATGAACACCTGAATTTTGACAAAAAATAAAATTATATGATGTAAAAAAGAAAATGTCTTCAAAAATGCTGTTGGCAAGTAAAGAATGAGCAGAAATGGCTTTTAAGCATAAACCACCCTGTCATCTAACGTCAAAGCTCCACCTCTCAGTTTCCTCCCGCTCTCAGTAGTCTTCTATCCTAGCAAAGCTGTGGTCTACAGATGACATGGACATTTCACATTGGTACAAGGAAGGAATGTTGGCTTGATGCAGTCTCTATAGTAAGAAGAAGTACCTTGTTCTATGTGCAGCTGCCATGCTTTCAGACATGTTTCTGACTTTTAGGTAATTAACAAACCCTCTGAAGAAAAGGAGGAGGCCAAGTACAAGAAATATCCACCAAAGCCAATACTGTCCATTGAAATAACCAGAAAACCTAACAATAAGGATCCATTTGATCAGAGAAAGGCCAAATCCACAGATAGCACCATACCTTCCAGCTATGGTGTTGGTGATACAGAAGGATAAGCAGAATCCAAGCCAGTTGAAGATGAATGCCGTGAAAAATGCCAGCATGAAAATGCCATCATTGCCTACTCTAAGCTGGTCTACATCACTGAAGTCATCTCTTGGTGTACATTCTTCCTCCTGGTTTCTTTGAGGTGCTTCCGCTGCTGCAGCTGCCATGGCAGCAGCTTTAGCCTTTTCAGCTTCATCGTATGTGGGAAGAGAGGTAGCAACGCTGTACGGAGGTGGCACGGGGTAAAACTCACTGTAAACTTCAGTATCTGAAGTGGTCGGTACTTCCCCGGTAATACTGCTGTATGGTGGAGGCGAAGACTTGGTCTGTACTTCATTTATTTTGCACACTTGCATATGTGCCTATTTAAAGATACGCACATACTTGAAAGTCCACAAAGTTGTTGCAAAGTCCAGGCATACTTGGTTAATCGGTGTTTGATAAAATTGGAAGAGTTGAGTGGTAAACACTTCCAGCATGTAAATGCTTCTGACTTGACTGTTAGCGTAATAAAAATTACATTATTAATCTTGTCAAATGCTTTAGTTTCTGGCTTAGATTCATCTGATAATTCCAAACATGAAATATTCTTTGCTATAGATGATGTTTATTAAAACTTGCAGTGTGATTATTAGAAAAGATTTGTCAGATTTTTGAGTATGATATTATTTAGGAAAACTGTAAATAATCATACATAAGTTGCTTTTTACATTCTTTTCTTAGAATTATGTCTAGGTTTCTTTTCATTAATTTTAAATTAAGTAAACTAAATATACAGAAATAAACTTTCTTAAAGATAGAATGGTTTCTAAAGATAGATGAATGCTAAGAAGATGTGAGTATACCAAACACCCTTTAAAGAAAAAGAAGCTAAGAGGCAATACTAGTTTTAGGGATTTTCAAACAAGAGGCTTAGATTTGAGGATTACTCACCTTAGCAATTCTTACAAGAAGAGATTGAATTAGATCTTATATTTATTTACATCTAAGACAATTTTAAAAATTGATTTATCAAATATATTCTCATTTGCATTTGTCATTTAAAAAGTCAATAAAAGTATCTTTCAATAAAAAAAATGCTGTTGGCATAACTGAATGTGAACATGTAAAATAATGCAAATAGTTCCATACTTGTTCTCATGCATAAAACTCAAGTTAAAATGGATCAAAGACCTCAACATAAATGCAGCCACACTGAAACTCATAAAAGAGAAAGTGTAAACACATAAGCACGGGAGACCACTTTCTGAATATAACACCAGTAGCACAGGCCCTGAGATTGACAATAAATGTGACCTTCTTAAACTGAGAAGCCTCTGTAAGGCAAAGGGCATAGTCAACAAGACAAAAATGGCAGTCTATAGAATGGGAAAACAATATCCCCACATATAACAGAGGACTGATCTCCAAAATATATGAAGAATTTAAGAAATTAGATATCAAATTGTCAAATAATCCAGTTAAAAATGGGATACATTCTAAACAGAGAATTTTCAAAAGAGGACCTTCAAACGTCTCAGAGGAACTTAAAGAACTGCTCAACATCCTTAACCATCAAGAAAATGTAAATCAAAATATCTCTGAGACATTATCTTACACCAGTCAGAATAGCTAGGATCAAAAACATTGATGAAACCTTATTCAAGAAAGGATGTTGAGTAAGGAGAACATTCCTCCATTGCTAGTAGGAATGCTAACTTGTAAAACAACTTTGGAAACCAGTATGACAGTTTCTCAGAAAATTTGTGAATCAATCTACATCAAGATCCAGAAATGCCACTCTTAGGCATACACCAAAAGGATGCACACTCATACTACAAGGACATTTGCTCAACTATGTTCATAACAATATTACTCACAATCACCAGATTCTGGAAACAACTTGGATGCCTCTCAACCAAAGAACGGATAAAGAAAATGTGGTACATTTACAGAATGGAATACTAATGATGTGTAAGAAACAATGATATCTTGAAATTTGCATGCAAATGGATGGAATTAGAAAAAAAAAATTCTGAGTGAGGTGACCCAGACACAGAAGGGAAAACCCAGCATGTACTCAATCATAAGTGGATAATGGACATAAAGCAAAGGATAACCAGCCTACTGTCCACAACCCCAGAAAAGTAGTAAGTAAGGAGAACACTAAGACAGATATACATGGATCTCCCCCAGGAAGGCAAAGTAGACAAGAACTCCTTAGTAAATTTGCTATGTGTGGGGGGATGATGGAGGAAGGTCATTGGTTAATTAAATAAAGAAACTGCTTGCCCTGATAGGTTAAAACATAGGTGGGAGGAGTAAACAGAAGAGGATGCTGGGAGGAAGAGGAAGTGAGCTCAGACTGGACAGCTCTGCTCTCTGGGGCAGAGACACCAGGCTCTGCTCTCCCAGGCAACTCCGACCCAGGATGGACGTAGGCTAGAATCTTCCTGGTAAGTGCACCTTGGGATGCTTACACAGATTATTAGAAATGGGCTAGTCCATGTGCGAGAGTTAGCCGAGAAGAGGCTGGATGGAATGGGCAAGCAGTGTTTAAAAGAATACAGTTTGTGTGTTGTTATTTCGGGCATAAGCTAGCCAGGTGGCTGGGGTGCTGCGGACACAGCCCCGCAGCTGCTCGCTGCTCAGATTGCAACAGGGGGAGAGAGAAGTGTGGTAGGAGAGTGGGGAGCAGAGAAGACAACATGAAGAATTGAGATGGTCAAGTTTGCTGACAGACAGAGAGGGAAAGCAAGGTATCTTGAAAGATGGAGCCAATACCAGGTTAGCAAGAAACCAGGCATTAGGGAAAGTCCCAGTAATTCACAAGGATGACCCTACCTGAGACCCTAAGTAGTAGTGGGAAGTGTACCTTAATAGTGAACCTTCATCCAGTAACTGATGGAAACATTTGCAGAGATTCACAGCTAACAATGGGATGAACTCCTGGAGTTTGTTCACAGAGAGAGAGAGAGAGAGAGAGAGAGAGAGAGAGAGAGAGAGAGAGAGAGAGAGAGAGAGAGAGAGAGAAACAATATTATGAGCAAAGAAACCAAGACCATGATGGGGAAACCACAGAAAGAGCATACCAGAGCAAGTAGGAGCTCACTGACCCAAGAATGACATCTAGGGAACCTGCATAAGATTGAACTAGGCCCTCTGAATGTGAGTGACAGCTGTGTGGCTTGGTCAGTTTGGGGTCCACTAGCAGGGGAACCAGTATTTATCCCTAGTACATGAACTGGCTCTTGGGAGCCCATTCTCTATGGAGGGAGATCTTGTTCAGCCTAGTCATGGGGGAAGGGCCTTGGTTCTGCCTCAAGTGATATGACAGACTTTGCTGACTCCTTATCAGAGGTTGCACCCTCTCTTAAGGTAGGGAGGAGGTAGGAGGTGTGGGAGGATGGGAGGGAAAGAGATCTGGTATTGGTATGTAAAATAAGATTGTTTTAAATATTAAAAAAATCAGTAGTCAGATATTAGGGTAAAAACCTGAATAATAAGGGAAGCAGAAAGAGAGAGAAAGAGAGAGAGAGAGAGAGAGAGAGAGAGAGAGAGAGAGAGAGAGAGAGAGAGCGCTATAGTCACTTCCTATCTCTTCTATTCCTCCATCCAAAAGGGACTAGATCCTCTGTCCGTACTACCTCATCACTTTCTGGATCCTCTCTGTACAGACCTCCAGACCTCTATAGTTAACTACTGGGTAGCTCTGCTATCTGTCTCTAAGCAAGTTTTAGTTGACAGAACACAAATAAAATATCACATAACACTTAATCAAGTTGACAACTATGATTATTCATCACAGTAAATAATTATAGTGTACATTTGACAAAAAAAATGATATAAAAGTTGGTAAAAGGAATACAAGGTTAAAACTAATTGGCTAACATTTTCTTACTGCTGTAATCCATAATTTTATTATATTATCTTATAATATAAAATTACTATATTGCATGACAGCATCCTCTTGATGGACTGAGCAGTCCTTGTTTTTATATAAATGTGTGAAAATTACAGACAAAAAGATTATGTATCTTACAACAAGTGGCCTAGGTAAAAATAAGTCACTTATGTCTTGAGTATACCTCATCAACTGTGGTGCAGGGGTACCCTTGAGCAAATCTATTGTACACTGAGTTACAAAGAATCTGATATAAAGAGTGTTCACTATTAAAATATGAGAGTAGGATCCCACATGAAAAGAAGGTAGGTAAATAACTGCCAAAATACTACAGCTATATTTGACATTAGTTGTTGGATAAAATTTCATAAACTGTAGAAATTTCATCCTATGCTCTTTTACAAATTGTTCTTGAGTATTTGCTAGAAATTGCTGACCATTACCAAAAGTTGGTAACTTGAAAGTTGGCAATGGAATAGGAAAGAATAGGAAATAAAATTTAGTTACAGAAAATCATAATACAAAGAAGGCTTATCCTGTCATTAAACTGCCCCGACAAAGAAGGTGCTTTAACAAAGAAGTGGAGTGGAAAGATATAAACTTTAAACAACTGGAATGGGTCTTACATGATTTCTGTTAGTAGCACCACAGTAAGGATTAACCTCATCTTGTAATGTAGACACACCAATGTTAAAAACATCCTTGGGGAGTTCTGGTGATTGAAGAGTGCCTACAAATATTTGCTGGCATTTGTAGGGAAGATCTTACACAAGCTGCCTTCTGAGGTAAGTATTTCTAAGTGATCTTCTGATGCTTATGTCCTTTCTTCCTTTGTGTTGCCTCATCATAATTCTGAGACCATAATAGGTATCCTCAAGGAGGAAAATTCACTTGGTTACTCAGGTATCTATCAGCACATCCCTAAGGTATGATAAAATATATCCGGTATATTGCTATCATATATTTTAACTTGTGATTTTCATCAAGGATTTTCAGATATTATTTTCTGCCTTTAGAAATGGGAAGGAGGGTATAGAGAAGTGTGTCAGCTTGTAAGAGCATTTACTGCTCTTACAGGGTCTTCTTGAGTTCTTAGCACTCACATGTAGCTCACAAACAAGTCTGACTTTAACTCAAAGGATTCCAATTCACATCTTTCTTCTATGATGATTCTTGTTAGCACACAGTGCAAGAAGCATTATGTATACATATTCACTCAAAAAATAATAAAGAGAGAGAGGGGGCAGGCCATTAAGGAAGCTGGAAAACAAGAATATCAGGAAAGACATTAGCTTATGGTCATGACAGGCTGCTCTTATCACAGTCTGATTCTAAGGAAAAATCCTTTATACCCCATATTGGCCACCTCTGCTTCAAAATCAGAAACTTCCAGGAAAAAAAAAAAATCCTTCTTGGACTATAGTGTCTTCTCTCTTGGGTCTCAGTGATAATAGATGAATAATCCAAACATGTGAACAAGCCTTTTTTCACTTCTGGGAAGGAATGGACTTAGCCCAGCAGCATATTTGATTGGTTGAATTCCTAGAGCCTTGTTGGAAAGACTTGACTCACAAAAAGAAAAACAGCTACAAGTTTTTCGAACTTTTTGGTTTTGTGACCTCTCACATATTATAGTTTTAGTGATCTGGAGCCATTTCTATCTAAGCCCACAGATAACTTAGTTCATTTTGTTTTCTTTTTTTGCTGTTTTGTGTTATGTTTGTTTTTCTCTAGCTCAGAAAATGTGGGATAAAAGAGATCCCAGTTAACATGAAAGTCTATATATACTCATACTTCTACTTAGGAATGTAACAGGCTTGTAGATGCTTCTTACTTATTAAATGCTAATGCATCTTTTGCAAGGAAGTCCTGCTAGTACTAGCATTAGTCGACTGGGCTCAGATAGTCTGTTCCAGACAAATATTCAGTGAAACCCATGGGTTTGACACACATTTCTACTCTATTCATACCTGGAGAATGACTCTGGGATTCGGGATAAAATTATCCCATTTTACTGTTCATCAACCATCTCCTTAAAAACATGCCAGGGTGAAGAGAGTAGTGTTTGTTATAGAATGGATGAAAATAGAACGGCCTTTTCCTTACATGTTCTGCATTTCAGAAATTTTGCTCTTTGTTTGACAGTTAACTGTAGACCAGTTGCATCAAGATGTTAATCTTGATAAATATAGCTCTGATACTTAGAGTTTTCCATTACTGTTTACTCTAAATAAGTCTTTTCCCTAATTTCTTCATCCTTCTCCTCTCTGTCACATTAAATGACATCTAAATATTACTGTGAGCTTGTAGAGCCTGGGTATTCTGGAAAGATACTTAAACTTTATTTTATTTATATTGACTTGGCTGCACTTTTTTGCATGACCCTGAAGAGCAGATATGATGCTGAACTCAAGTAGTACCAATGACTTAAAATGTGTCAGCTATGTTATATGTAATGACGATAGTTAGTTTCAGAATTAAACTCACAAGAGAAAAATTAAAGAGGTTGATACCCTAGATGATAACTCATTTTTACATGAGATTTCTTTCAATGTTGAAAACATTCCTGTGTATAAAAAGCTGGAAGACTCACAGATGTGAGCCTGTTCCACCTTAACTAGAGGTCAGAGAGTTTGAACTTATTTTTGCTATCTCAAAATAGTTGACAATAGATATGCCTACAAACAAGAGATTCTGACTTAGGGTGTGGTTAATTAGTAGTTTGGGTGTAGAGGTAGATCTTCTCCACCTAATCCAGAGGTCAGAGAATTCAAGTCTATTCCTTACATAATGTTAATGAAGTCTGTTCCCTAACCAAGCTGTTTTTGTTGTTGTTGTTTTGTTTTATTTTTTCAAGACAGGGTTTCTCTGTGGTTTTGGAGCCTGTCCTGGAACTAGCTCTCGTAGACCAGGCTGGTCTCGAATTCACAGAGATCCACCTGCCTCTGCCTCCCAAGTGCTGGGATTAAAGGCGTGCGCCACCACCGCCCAGTTCCAAGCTGTTTTTGAAGTAAACTATGTAAGCAGTGGAGAATAAATGAGGATGGACTCAGGATTCAATATTCACTGAGCATCCCTCCTGATGCAGTCCTGTGTTTCTGTCTATTGTTTCTGTTATATCTCTGTTACTTTTGCTTAGGAATTGTAATCCTCATGCTCCTACCCTGGAATGTACAGGTTTCATCAACTGGTCTTTGTCAAAAAACTGGGATTTAAATGAAGCAGGATATGTCATTGTTTACATAGTATATTGGAAGCTCTGGATTCAAATCAAGAATAACATCTCTATTATTGGTCTGAAAATGGTTCTAGTATTTATTAGCATGTTTCCTTTAAGAGGTTTCTAAAACAGTGCAATGTATATAATTTTGATTTATAAGTCTACATAAATAAAAGAGATCATAATAAAAATAGTCTCTATCTTTTTGAAGAAAATGTATTTAAATATTAGCTTGTTAGTCTCGAGTTCCAAGCAGTTTCCATATAACCACATGCAAGATCTTCAGTTCTCAATTGCATTTAAGTTGAATAGATATTAAAACAAATTTGATTGTGAGGCTAGTCTTTCATAACTGAGCCATTTTTCCAGCTCTGTTCCCTATGTTATGGTGCCTTTCCGAGCCTTGATGCAGGGGGAGGAGTTTGGTCCTTCCTCAACTTGATGTGCCATACATTGTTGAAGTCTATTAGAGGCCTGCCCCTTTTGAAAGAAAGTTGGATGAGAAGTGGTTGGGGGGGGGGAGTGGTTGAATGGAGGCAAGGGAGGCACGAAGGGAGGGGAAGGAGGGGAAAC
This sequence comes from Alexandromys fortis, assembly GCF_014885135.2. Lineage (NCBI taxonomy): Eukaryota > Metazoa > Chordata > Mammalia > Rodentia > Cricetidae > Alexandromys > Alexandromys fortis. Next base: position 4,711,894 of record NW_026068018.1, read on the forward strand.
TATGATTTGGGGTGTAAATAAATGAAAATTGTCAGTTAATTGAAAAATTGATACCATTGATTATCACAATTATTTTATGTCAAAGAACAAGAAATAAGTTTTGATTTAGCTAAAGGAGAGAGTAAAGCAAGCAGCAGGGATGTGTATGCTTCTCCAAAGAAATGAGGATGAAAATTGACCCTACAATGTAGTATATATTTTATTCAAATTCTATAACTTCAGTATAATATCATATAGGCTATTGGCTATAAAGTCATTTGTACATAAGCACTGGAAGATTATAAAGATGATAAGAAAAGATGTCTAACATAATGCCCCAAGGCTGTGTGTTGTGAAGAGTTGCTCACAACATAAGAGTATTATACACTATTCATTCTTGTCATCCATCATGTAAAATAGCATATGACTCAAAAAGCTGAATTTTTTTTTATGGTAAACCATTTAGCTTATAAGAAGAAAGAATACATGCTTTTCACAACTAAAACCATACTTATATTTACATTCCAACCACTAACTTACTCTAATTATAATACATTATAGTTAAATTATAATTTCAATAAAATATTATTATGAGTAAGAGAAAATGTAAATTCTAATAAAATTCTAAACTTACCACAATGACTCATGAAATTCCAAAGTACAGGATAGACTCAATATTTCATGTTGCCTAGATGAAGAGATTAGGCTTTATGATATCATGCCTGTCAATAATTGCTTAAAGTAATTCATTGTTATGGGGAAGGCCTGACAGTGCTTTCCATACCACTCTCATATCACACACGCATACACACACACACACACACACACACACACACACACACACAGAGAGAGAGAGAGAGAGAGAGAGAGAGAGAGAGAGAGAGAGAGAGAATTTGAGATAGAGATACATAATTCTGATAAAAATAGTCTGTGGAAATGATTCAGTGGTAATGCATTTATCTATATGAACAAGGCCCTGGAATCAAGTCCCAGAGCAAAACCCAAAGTAATCCCTTATAACAACCTCCTTGGCAATTGTAGGTTTGGGCTTAGTGCATGACAAATGTGATGATTTCTTTAAACCTTTCAATAGCCATTACTGTTAAACCCACTAATTTAGCCAGAAATCTTTATGGTGTCAGCAAAAAATTGGTTTGTTTACACTACACTATATGTACTTGAGTCCATTGTCCAGTTAGAAGCCTCCAGCCTCTAAAACATGCACATGGAGCATCTTCAAGTATGAAATTTGGATATATATGTCTATATCCGTATATGTATATATGTGTGTGTGTGTGTGTTTGTCTTTGTGTGTGTGTTCATGTACATATGAATATATATATATATATATATATATATACCAACATAAGTTAAAATGAAAAATATTACTCATAACTGATAAATGAAATATTCATTATTTTGATTCAAAATGCACAAATTCTTACTTAATGTCCATACAGTATATCATATAGATCTACTAAAGAGTTATTTTGATGATATGTAAATGAATATAAGGCATATGTGGTGGTACTTCTATGGGAAGCTTCAAAATGACTAAGGCATATCAAGTTAATCACAAAAATTGCAGTTATTGCTTTCAGTAATTCAGATATTTAGAATATTTGCTCTTGTTTGCAGCTAAGGAAAGAGCTACATATTTTAGTAACTTTGTATTAAATATTCTAATTATGACATTCTTGACGATGCAGCATCAAAGCAACCTAAGGTTTTTTTTTTTTGTCCATGCTCTGAAATCCAGAAGACAAACTATCATAATGTATTTCAAAATTTGATTTCATTTTTCAATACAATAAGTAATCTTGCTAATTATTTTGACCTGATAGTGGTTCATGAAGCCCAGAAATGAATAAAAATGCTCTCTGCCCTCATGTTAGACTTATTCTTGTGGTATCCCTAATCATATGACAAGCCATTATGACATTTGAAATGTAATGTCGAACTGAAGTAGATAATCAACTTTTGTGTCACAATGTTCTTAAAGATGTCCATATGCTACATTAATTACAAAAAAATCCCTTGCATTTTAATAAATCCATAATCAAGCTGCTTTTTAATACTAGATTTCTGCTGAAAAGAAGCAAGTCAATTTCTGGAAGGAAAAGTCTGTTCATATAAAGACAGGAAGGACGTACATTTACACATATTTTTAATGTGCTCTAGCTGCAAAATGTTCATATTAATAATTAAAGAATAATTAACAACTTATAGAAGGAATAAATTGAAACTGTGAATTGAAAACCTATTTTCCCTAAAAGTTATTTTAAGACTTAAATGTAAATTTTAATGGACAAAATAAAATATGGAAAATGGATACTTTGTATATTCATTCTAGTAACACACAATATGTAGTGAGAAATAAGGATAGCTACACAGTTATTGGTAGTCATGTGAAAGGAGCTATCGAATAATTAGGCACTGGCCCTAGAGATTAAAAACACATGGTAAAGACAGAAATATAAGGAAAAGGAGCAATGATGATAATAATGTAATGTAAAAAAATAAGCTTATATTTTGATAGCTGTTTTTTCCAGGCATTTTTTGTGTGCATTTGTATCTACCATACAAAAATAGGGTTACAATATGTCCACCTTTTGATAGAATTGGTTTGCATCAATTAGCAGTATCATAGGGAATGTACCCTATAATTGCAAATGTCATAAGCAGAAGCATTTTGAAAGAAATGTATTATTCCACCTGAAAAAAGATCATATTCTCTAAAAGAAATTAAGCCTTATGATTTCAAATGAATATGTTATACTTCAGTTACACAATATTTTTCCAAAATGTACAGTTGAGTGTTCAGTATAAGTGATTCCTCTCTGCATTGTTTTAAATCTGTTTCCTTATGCTGTCTAACTTTTATTTTCATTCATATTTTCAATCTGATTTTGTTTGTGCTATAAAGTCCTATTTATTACCACTTGTACTTTATTATTTCACATATTCAATTAATTTCCACTATATATTACAATTAATATTTTACGTTATTAGTTTAAATTTCTAAAATAATATTCTATATTAATGTTACACCAACCTTATTAGTGGCATCAACATAATTATCTATAAACACATATTGTAAGCTGGGTGGTGGTGGTACGCACCTTTAACACCAGAACTTGGGAGTCAGAGGCAATGGATCTCTGTGAGCTCGAGGCCAGCCTGGTCTACAGAGCTAGTTCCAGGACAGCTAGTGTTGTTACATGAAGAAATCCTATCTCAAAAAAAAAAAACCCTAATATACATACTTTATTCATATTTAAATGATATTTTTGTGCTGCTATCATGCTATGTTGAGGTTCATAGGAATTTATTTTATTGTCTTCATACTTGTTTTATTCCCTTTAATATAGTATCTTCTAGATGCTTAAGAGACAAATATAATTTTGTAGATACAAAGGGGTTAAATCCGTTCAAGACAGAGTGAGTGATAGCACTGAGAGGAGAAGGTGAACACCAGCTGCCACACCTAACAAAGTTTCTATATGCAATTGACTTCAGCATGTAAAGGTAAGCTAGTTTACTCCAAAGACATTTCACTGGGTACATTAACCATACTGAAATGTAGGCTCCAGGGCAAGCAGTGGTTAGCCCACACAAAACGAATTTAATGGTAATTTTTATCTTGTTCACTTTGCTTTGACATTTATTTTCCTTATGAGTATGTATGTGGGGTGTATGTTTGTTGGGGAGAGCACATTTGTGGGTTTCTTATGCTTTTTCAAGGCTGTTTATAAAATTCAGTTTTATATTTTCTTGCTTTCTAAAGAATGGAGAGCAAGAGAAAGAAAAATGTGTTGAGTTTGGTGGCTAAGGACATGGGGAAGATATGGGAAGAAATGGGAGAGGAAACCTGATAAATACATTGTTTATATTTTTTCCATAAAAAGTAAAACACTTTGCTTCGCACAATTTATATTTCTGATAATACCTTTCCATGCATACAGTTTTTATACATTAACTTTAATGGCACTTTATTGAGTTTGCAGAAAATGTCTTGAAGTTCCAATGGGGTTAAATTTTATTCATTAAATATAAAAATACCACATTAAAATGAAGCTTCCCCATACCAATACATATTCTAAAACCATGAATAGGACTTTGTGAATGAAGCCAACAAACAAACTCAAGCAGACCAGGAAGAGAAGGATCAGCTGCTAAAAGCCCATATTGCAGAGGAGGTTCGCTGCATCCTTGTCAGATATCACGTAAATATTCATAACTCTAGGTACGGGGGAACCAACGTCTCTGTTCTAAACGAGCAGGTACACACATACTCTACATATGTACATAATTAAAAAAGCAGATCTTTAAAAGCCAAGATTTCATAGGTGTGTTGGGGTGAATCTTGGAGGACTCTGATGTGGGTCTCTGTCTCTATCTCCATCCATTGCCAGACAAAGATTCTATAGTGATATTCGAGATAATCATCAGTGTGATAGTGGGGCAAGGCCACTTCAGTACCCTCTGCTCTGCTGCCCAAAAACCTTGTTGGGGCCATCCCTGTGGACACCTGGGATCCCCTCTAAAGCCAAGTCTCTTGCCAACCCTAAAATGACTCCCTTAATTTCTTTGAAAAATTTATGTTTATTTTCCTTTTACTTTTTATTCTTCTTTCATATATTACATCTAAACCATGGTCTCCTGTTCCCCCAGTCACTATCACCCTAGTAACATCCTCCCTCCCCCAGATTCTCTCTCCCACCATTTTCTCTCAGAAAAGAGCAGACATCAACCAAACAGCATATTATGCTACTACAATACCAGACATATACAATCAAATCAAGGCTGATTGAGGCAACCAGGTAGGCGGAAAAGGGTTCCACAAGCAGGCAAAACACTGCTCCTTCTCCCACTATTAGAAATCCTACATGAACAAGTTACTCAGCCATAACATATATACAGAGCACCAAGGTCAGACCCCTACAGGTTCCCTGATTCTTTGTGAGGTCTCATTAGTCAGTCCTAAACTGACTAATTGATTCTGTGGACTATGTTCTCATAGTGTCCCTGAACCCTTTGTTCCCTCCAATCCCTTCTCCCCTTCCTCCACAGGATTCCTCAGAGATCTGCCTAATGTTTGGCTTTGGGACTTTATATGTACTCCCATCAGTTGCTAGATGAAGTCTCCCTGGTCTCTTTGGTAAGGATTTTGTTAGTCTCTGTATCCAGAACATTCTACAGGTAGGAAAACCTAAAAGCTGTAGGTCAAAGGTTTTGTGACTGGGTTGAGGTCCCAGTCCACTCACTTGAGGCTTGGCTGGTTACAGAAAATCGGTGTTTCAAACTCCATGTTCCGATTACTAGGAGTCTGACAAGGTTAATCTCTTAGATCCTTTGAAGTTTCCATTACACTATATTTCCAAATTGTCCCACAAATCCCCACCAATTCCAGTTTTTTCTCCAAGTATTTATTTACTCCTTCCCAACTTGGTCCCTCCTGTTCCCAATATCACTGTCCCTTAGTCCACACACAAAATCAATTCATTTCCCCTACCTAGAGAGATCCTTGCATTCCCCCTGTTTTTCTGCCTTGATACTTAGCCTCTCTGGGTCAGTAACTGCAGCATGATTATTTTTATTTAGAGCTAGTATACACTTATAAGTGAGTACATATCATGGTTGCCTTTCTGGGTCTGTATTACTTCACTCAGGGTGATTTTTTTTTCAAATTCTATCCATTTGCCTGCAAATTTCATGTCACTGTTTTTAAGAGCTGTGCTATACTCCATTGTGAAAATGTGCCACATTTTCTTTATTCATTCTTCAGTTGAGGGATATCTAAGTTGTTTGAAGTTCCTGGCCATTCTGAATAAAGCTGCCTAAAACATGGCTGCACATATGTCCTTGGGATAATATGAAATATCCTTTGGGTATATGCCTAGGAGTGATACTGAGATAAATTGAGTCCCAGTTTTCTGATGAGTCAGCATAATGATTTCTAAAGTAGCTGTACATGTTTGCACTCCTACCAGCAATGGAGGAGTGTTCTTGCTTCATATTCTCTCCAGCATGAGCTATCACTTATGTTTTTGTCTCAACTATTCTGACTGCAGGGCTGGTTCAACATGTGAAAATCTATCAACACACATACAAGAAAAAGTTGAAGTTCTGTTATTTGCAAATGATATGATACTATATGTAAGAGATCCACAAAAATTTCACCAGGGTACTCCTGCACCTGATAAATAATTTCAGCAAAGTGGTTGAGTAAAAGATTAACACAACAACAACAACAACATAAAAAAACCCAAAAAACAAAAATCAGTAGTCATCCAGTACACAAATGACAAATGAACTGACAAAGAAACCAAGGAAACAACACCCTTCTCAACAGACACAAATAATTAAAATGTCTTGCTGGAACTCTAACCAAGTAAATGAAAGACATATATGATAAAAATTTCAAGTCTTTGAAAAAAGAAATTGATGACGATATCAGAGTATCTGGGATGAAGCTTATATATCTCTTCTTTTGGTACAAACAGAAGATGCCATTTCTGCCTTGACCTCCTTTGTTCTGTAAAGTTAATTTCATAAATGAATTGTTGCATGAGTTATACTAGGTCTTAATAATAAAAGCCCAGAGTCAGATATGGGGGAAAATGCTGAGAGACAAAAAACAGCCATATTACCAACATTGTGATATTTTATTTTTGTTTTAATAAATAAAGCTTACCTGAAGATCTACGAGTAAAATAAAGCCACTAAAGGCCAGGCAGTGGAGTCACACAACTTTAATCCCATGATTTGGGAGACAGGCAGATGGATCTCTGTGAGTTCAAGGCTACCCTATTCTATTCAAGATCAGTGCAGAAACAGATCCAGGTGGTGGTGGTTTACATCTTTAATCTCAGTACTAGGCAGTCAGATGCATTTAATCTGAGCTCTAGAGGAAAATATAAAATGGGAGGAGACAGAATTCATGGCTCAGTCTGCAGTTGCACAGCCTTGGTAGAGGTAAGACTTCCCTAGTGGCTTAATTATTTTTTTATTTTATTTTATTCTTTTGATATTTAGCTTGAACCCCAATATTGTCTCTGTCTCCCTAATCCTGGGATTAAAGGTGTGTGCCACCACTGCCTGGTTTCTAGTGGTTTAGTTTTGCCCTTTAATTTTTAGGCAAGCTTTATTTATTAAAATATAAATAGAATATCATACAGTGAATAGCTGTTCTATCGTACATTTCTGGAGAAAATAATAACTTTTCTTGGGCCACCATGGCTATAGCCTTCCAACTACATGTTCCTTCTTAGAATATCAGTTTTCTTCAGAAATTCCAGAGGTATGAGTCATGATCACTGAATCCTCCACTGGCAAACTTGAACCAAGACTTCCTGTGCAAACATTAGGTACTGACATCCTATTCGAATGCATGGGACTCCTAGACAAAGTCACAAAAGCACTTTGAGTGCAGACTTTCCCATGGAATTAGAGTGCTCTGAAGAACAGGGGTCTGTATAGCAGGGGAGAGTTTGAAACTGGAGTTTAAGTGCAGAGTTGGAGCACCTCAGGAAATTTGAGATTTGTGGGAGAGTTGATGATAAGGAAACTTCTGAGTTTAAGAAAGAGTGACAAACTGAAATTAGCTCCATATACTATTGAGTGCTAAAAATGCTTGCTGCTGAAAATTTTTCAAGCCAATTTAAGAACAGTTCAGACATGTCCATTAGCTCACCCACACTTCATATTCAGTTACAATTTGAATTAAAGTGCTCTCGTGTGAATTAATGTGAAGAACATTTGAAAGCAACATTTCCCTATTTTTCTTTACTTCTGCAAAAATTTTGCATATTACTCTGAAATGTTGCTACATTCCCTGAGGGTATCAAAATGCAATGTGGAGTTTCATATGCTCTGTATATTTATTCTTTCCTTATGATGTAGCAGAGACTTACATTATTGAACTAGTGAGCAAATTAGTTTGTATATAAAATTCAGAATGTGTCTTTATGTTGAAAACATTGAATCAATATATCATTGGCAAAGATATGTTAATATCACTATTAAAGTACACAATGAGAATAAATACATATTGAATAAGTGCTGTAATGTTTTTATGTGTTTTTAAATTTCCATTTAAGAGATGCCTAAACACAAGAAAATGGATATCATATGAATTTCTAAGGGAAGAGAAAATTGATTTTTGTGTAGAAAATAAAACTGTTCCAAATTTTTTTAACAACTGTTTTTATGAACTAAGTATTGGAAAATACTTTCTTATTTTCCTCGAAATGTTTTTTCTTATGTTTCATGAACATGTTACCACCTCAAATCACAGCTTATACCTGACATGAGCTTTGAAATGCTTGAAATTAGACCATATTGCCTCATAAACAAATTAATACCTACAAGAAGATCAACTCTGTGAGGGAAGAATGTAAGTTTAAATCAAATCCTTGATTGTGGGTACAGAACTAGAATTCTCTATCTTTCCTTTTTCATCTACACCAGAGTACTCATATGTACTTGAAGTCTTTTGGGAAAATACATTTCTAATAAAATGTCACAACTAGATATAACAATATTCTTTACAATACTATTGTAGGAGTCAAATTCAATGAACTGTTAATAGCTTGTAGTTCTTTTATTAATTTGTTTTTGAAGTGATAGAACATTATTTATTTGTAAGATAGATATATGTTTCATGATAGAGTTTTATTATGTTTTAATTTTTTTAGGAACACATGTAAATATAATCAAATATTTGTGTTGAGAATAATTGATTGGATCCATTTTAATACATTCCTACAAACACATCTTTGATATAGCTTTATAATGGATGTGTCTCTACTACTCTGTCACATGGGCTTATCTTATTTGGAGACAGTTTGTAAAGGAATAATAATAGTCTACATATATTTAGCTTTACCCTTTTTCAGAAAATATATATAAGTTATATAGGAATTCTGCTCAATGAGAAAAAAAAGACAATTGAATGAAAAGTGTCCTGGCTATCCTTCTAGCATAGAGCAGTCATTAAAGCAAGGCTAGCTTGTATGGTCTTGTTTAGTTAGACTACAATCTAGCTAACATTTACTGAGACTCTGATGAACTACAAATCCATGAGAAGTTATGTTTTTTAATATATTATATCTTTGGGCATATTTTAAGTTAATAACACCCAAATTATTTATATGCTTTCAAATTCTTGGTGAAATTACAATGCAAAATAATTTTCCAAGAGTATTGATGTATCAGAAATATGTATATATACAAAAATAAAATGATTTACACAAAGACAAAGACTTATTTGTTGTGAATGCTTTCTCATTATTAATATTTATCAAATAGGAACATTCAGAATATGTTTGCAATTAAATAAGGAGATAAAACAAATGGCCCTTTCAGTTGAACACGTTGTTCATTAAATACTATTAATACTTAGAAAGGCACTAAGCGTGCTTCTACTGAGGTAGAAAAAGTTCTTGGACAGCATTAGTGTAAGTGAGTTTTGCCAGGAGTCACGATATGTGAACCTGATTTTGAAGAATGACAAATGTAAGTTACTCATGAAGTGGATGAATTTGGTATGCCATTGCTTAAAGCACTGAGCATAAATTATCTTCATATTTCATATTTTATATTTCATATGAATATATGACTTGAAATATAACTTCATATTTCAAATATAAAGAAATTGCAACATGTACAGTAGATGGTATTTTCTTCCGTTTATTTAAGACCATGATTTTTAATTACCACAGTATGTATGACTAAAAAAAAAATCAAATTTCAGTGTTACAGGAGTTGTGTGTCTGAATAAGTAGTGTTCCTGCCCCAATCATTTATGTTTTACTTTCTTGGGTAGGTAAAGATAAGCAAAATACATCTTTGAAAGTATATAAATTTGGTTTTCAATATTGCCCTGTAAATCTCAATGAATTTTATGTCATGCTTTTCCAATTTGGACAGCATACTGTCAGTAGTTGAGCCAAGGGCAATTTCTTGCTCAGTGGTTAGCTTTGCCACAATTAATACATATTCCATATGAATGTTCTTCAATGTCCATCATCTTCTTTCAAAGTGTATTGATGCTACCAAGAGCAGATACATGAAATGCCTTGTGTTATTGAAATATCTTAAATGAAATATTTTGTAGATCTTTGAAATGTTTGAATATCACCTGTCTAAAATATATGTTTAACTGTAAAAACCTACTTAATATGAAAACGTTTGATCAATGTAGGTGACTAACTACCTACCTGAATTTCTTAATTATCCTAAACAATTTCTAGTAGCTTTTCAAGAATTAGAATTTCAAATTATAATTTTAGATGATCTGCATAGATATAATACCTTAAATAAGAGTAGAAACATATATAAAGTATAACACTATAACAGTATAAATAACCTTCTATTTTGCCAATATTTAAAAATTGATACCTATGTAAAATATTTGAGACTAGTAGTTGCTTTGTAAAAGTAGATCCTATAATATAGCCTATTATTCCTTTACCCCCACATTTTTTTATTTGATTGAGAGTAAAGAAAGAATGACAGAAGAAAGAGAAAGCGAGAAAAAAAAAACCTTCATCCAAATCCGTTGTTGAGCATTCATCTTGGCCATGATCAAAATCAATTTGCAACTAACCCCATAAACAGTAACAGACATCCAAAACCCACTAAATAACCAAAATAAATTCTTAGGAATATGGTCATTGTGTTCTTAGAATTACTTCCTATCTCTGGGGACAACTGCTGTAAAATAATCCCTTGGTAGATTGTGAAGGTTTATACCTGTGATTGGATTAATAAACATTCTGAAGAGGCAATAGCTGAACAGGATAAAGTTAATCAGAAAAGTTATACTAGCAGAATTCTGAGAGACAGAAGGGTGAAGACTGGAGTCACAAGCAAATGAGAGAGAAGCAAGATGGGCATACTGAGAAAAAGTATTAGTTACATGTGAAAACACAGATAAGAACTATGGAGCTGGTCTGTAGTGGCACACAGCTTTAATCCCAGCATTTGGTAGGTAGAAGCAGGTGGATTTCTATGTATTCAAGGCCAGCTAGGTCTACAGAGTGAGTTCCAAGACAGGCTTCAAAATAACACACAGAAACCCTGTCTCAAAATGCCACTCCCTGAAAATAAAGAAAAAGAAATATGGCTTAATATTAATGTATGGGTTAACTAGTAGTAACAAGCCTGAGCTATTGACCAAGCGTTTGTAATAAATATTAGGCCTTTAATGATTATTTGAGAGTAGCTGCAGTACAAGAAAACTCCACCAACACCAACAGGCAATGGCATCTTTAGGGGACCCTAAGAAAATTGAAATGATGGTCAAGTCCTGGGAGAGTTCTATTATTTGTTGTCAATTCTCTGTGTGATCAACAGTGCAGGGTCCTAGCTGAAATTCTGCCTGGAGTAGCTTGTGAGCCTGGATCATTTCTGTTAGCATCTTTGAAGCCGTCCTGAACAATTTCCAGTCTGAAACTAATTTTTTGGTGGAATTTGTCAGCTTAATGGCATTATCACAGTTAAGATAAACTTGTGTAGGTATTGAACAGCAGAGACTGGAGACTGTGGTGAACCTGGAGGCAGAGCAAAGCTGGGATTGTAATTCAGAAATATTAATTACTCGTTTTGCTATTCTGACATGTTAAGTAAGAAATTACACTTTGAAGAATAAAAAGTTAGTGACTACACATAGAAATGAGAACTAGCAAGACTGTGATACGACATGGCTTTTAAGTTAATTTGCATTCTACAACAGAACAAAAACAAGTTCAATACCAAATATATTTGAAATATCTGAAAATATAGGCAGGTGATAGTCTTTAGCGCCTTATGCTTATTTTTCTCCCAGGGTACAAATGTTTGCCATGAAGCATCATCTGACCTATTTCTTCTCAACTATCAATGTTTGATAAGTATGACTATTTTATTGGAGATTTCCCATGGCTACCATTAAGGCTAAGTTCAGCTCCTGAGAGCCATTTTGTCAACTCTTCTTTATGTTTCTCTATAGAATTATCACATTTCAATCTGTTGACCTGTTGAGTCTTTATAGGCTGTTTCCTCTAAGGATAGGCGATATTCTCATTTATTGTTTGAAGTGATATTCCACAAAGTCTGGTCAATAATTTATTAAGGGGTGCAAAGGAAAAACAAACTCACAAATACAGAACTAGGTAGACACCACTGCTGATTCAGCTACCATTTTATTGCCGTTGTTTCTAAGGGCTATGAAAACCAATTCTAAGGCTTGCTCCTGCTTTGAAACCCCTAAAAAAAGAGTGCACGACCTCGTCTCCATTTTATCCAGTCACATATCCAGAGAAAACCACACCCATAAAGATAGTCATGCCAAATGTCATTAGCCAAAATGGATCAAATTTCCATACCACTTGCCTATTTTTCTAATTAAGAAGGTTCTACCCTAAGAATAATCTACCTTATTGTCCTATCCTATCTATCCCTTTTTTCTATTCCAAATGAGTTTCCTAACTCTAGTGTTTATTGTTCCCACCCCAACCCTATAACTAATAACCAACCCCTGCAGATGACATTATAGGAGACATTCTCATTTATTGTTTAATCTTCTGTGCCTAAAATATGAGTATAGATATAGATATATAGATATGGAGATATAGAGATATTACTTTCAATACATATTTTGGATTGAATGAATAGGTGACATTAACTGGTAATATTATTAAAACACTACTTAGATTGGGGTATCAAACTCTTCCCTAAAATAGTACTTTAAAAAATCTATGTATACCTCAATAGACAGAATAATATGTGAAACAAACTATTTGTTTCAACCTATTACAAAATGTTTTAAAGTTTTTTTGTGTACCATTTGTGTACATTTTGTGTCTTAACTATCTTTGATTCATATTGGGGCTCAGAGTCCAAAGTCAAATTGCCTTCTAATTCAGATTCTGGGCAAGAAATTTCTGATAACCCAAAAATGGTCAAATTGTCATGTCTTTGCATAATTCATTAAGTTAAGAGGAATAAAGAAGAAGGAATGCAGCTCTTCTTAAGTCACAATCACATGGCCATTGAGAACCTCACTGTCATCACCTCATCTAACTCTAATTTAATCTCCAATCTCCCTATTTCCAAATATTATTGCTTTAAATATTAAGATGCCATGATATGATTTTAGAAAGTAGATCAACTTGTTATATGTTTCTAAAAGTTTTCATTATTTTATTTTAGTTTTATAAAAGTAAAAAGTGATTTCATAAGGTTTTTCCGTAAAATGTTAGTAACAAGCATGTATATTAAATTATTACCTTAATTTCTACATTATGTATTACATATTTTAAGTGTTCATGATTTTGGCAACTCTTAATCCTCATATTTTAATTTAAGGAACATTTGAAGCATTATAGTAATTAAAATTTTATTTCTATTGCATTGGCATTTCCTAAATGGTAATAATTTTATGTTTTAAAAATTGAGAGGAACTATTTATTATACAGCTGACAATCTGCAGGTGAGCCATTTGTGAGAAGAGTAGACTATCTGCTTGATTCATTTTATTCTTCAACACTTAATCATACTTTCACAACCAGAATCAACTCTTACACAGAATTAAATTCCATTAATCCTTTCAGAACCTTTTTATGGAATGCTCGTATGAAAAAATTATCTTGAGAGCATATGAAAACTTCACAAATGTATATATCAACTTTTATATGATATCAGTGCTTTTTTTAAAACAATATAATTTATTCCCTGAATACATAAAATTAAGCTCAGTATAATATCGGTCAAAAACAAAAAAATCCACCAGGAGAGACATCACTGGGGTGAGTGAGTTTCTGACCACAGCAGCAGCCCGGGACAGGGAACTCAGACACCCCTCCTACACTTCCTGGTCATCCTCAGGGGCTACTCTGCCCGATACCCCCTCTCTCTTCCTATCCCACCCAGCTTGCATCCACATCCCTCCCCCCCTCCGTCTGACTCCCTTCCCTCTTTGACCACATAACATCTCCCAGCCCAGCCTGTCCACGCTCTAGGACCAAATCCTAATCGGCAGGGCAAACGGGAGGGTGGTAGATCCTTTGATCCCACTAGCCTGCCTGCAGCGAGCTAGGTAGGTCCTTTGTTTACGAGACACCCAAGCAGCAAGGAGTTCCGGTCCAGCCACCAGGAGAGACATCACTGGGACACCCAGGCAGCAAGGAGATCCGAACCTGGCACCAGGAGAGACATCAGGCTTGCATCCATAACCCACCCAGAGTGGTCCTGAGGAGTTCCATCTGGACGCAAAGACTGGACCAAGACACCAGGCCTCTCCTGGCTCCATTTGAAGGAGGAGATGGGAAGGCACCAATGCAAGACTTCCTCCAACAACCTGAAAGGCAACATGACTTCACCAGAATCAAGGGATCCCGAAATAAGAAGAATTGTACACCCTACTCCAGAAGAATTAGAAGAAATCGACTCAAAAGTGAATTATATGAAAATAATAGAAGACCTTAAGCAGGAGGTGAAAAA
>NW_026068018.1:4731570-4765475 GCF_014885135.2 Alexandromys fortis
GGGAGCTCACCAAGGCCAGCTGGACTGTGACTGAAAAAGCATGGGATAAAACCGGACTCTCTGATCATGGCGAACAATGAGGACTGATGAGAAGCCAAGGTCAATGGCAAGGAGTTCTGATCCTACTTCATGTTCCGGCTTGGTGGGATCCTAGCCAGTTTGGATGTTCACCTTCCTAGACATGGACGGAGGGGGGAGGACCTTGGACTTTCCACAGGGCAGGGAACCCTGACTGCTCTTTGGATTAGAGAGGGAGGGGGAGAGGAGTGGGGGGAGGGGGATGGAAATGGGAGGCTGGGAGGAGGCAGAAACTTTTTTTTCTTATTCTCAATAAAAAAATAATAATCAATAGTATGAAGAAGTCAATTTCTGAAGATTTATCTATAACTTCAATGTAGGTTGTACATGTCAACTGTCAAGTAAAATCTGAGCATTGGAGAAACATATATTACTAGGTTGAAAACCTATTAAACTTAAAATAGTGTAATTTATATACAAAAATAAACAAATAAGAATAAAAGTGCATAGAATTCAAAAAAAATAAAAAATACCTTTCTTCTAAATTAAGAACTATGTTGTGGCTTTCACAATGCTCTGTAAAATAAATTGTTCGCTGTCATTCTCTTCTAATTCTCTTTATTTATATTCACTATTAAAGACTCTGAATGGAGATGTAAACTCTTATAATTTCAATGAGATATTAATCTAAAGAGAAATGTAACTAAGTAGCAGATTTTATGAGAACATACTAGTAGCATCAAAAAAATGACACCCAAATCTAATATTCTATTTAGGAAACAGGCTTTCAAAGTTTCTATCCCCAGTTTGATTTGAAATATAGTTATATATGAAGCTTCATATACGTATGAAGTATTAGAATCACACAAAGTAACAAAGTACAAAATTTTGACTTTATTTTTTGTTAAAGATACCATGGTATAATGGAGCTTGGTAACTTTTTCAAACAGTAGAAAAATTAAATAATACAAATACCTCAGAAGTATTCTACACTTAATGTTCAATAAGACCCTTTTTGAAAGTGTTTTTAATTTTTTAATTATAGTATAGCCATACCAGTTCTCCTTTCCTTTTCTTACCTCAACCTCCCAAGCGCTCTCGTTGCCTCTATCAAACTTATTGCCACACAAAAAGCTACAAATTTGCCCTACAATTACCACTTTACTAAAGTAATTCCTAACTTCTTTCTAAATAGTAGCCTTAATCTCACTCAGGTGTAGTATTCAGTGCTCATCAAATTAAGTAACAACATGAAACAGATGAAAACCATTAAAGAGGCAAAAATACAATTGCTTCCCTAGACTTGATTTCCTCCTGTTATGACTAGAATGACAACATTCTGTTTCTCCCTTAGCTTTAATCTTTGAATTAAATCTTTCTTTAAGAAGTAGCTTATTTGCCTTATTAACATTTATTATTATAATCATAGTTTATTGTAACTCTGTTCCTCATTAGAGGAAGTTCGTTCTGAAGTGGATTGAGATCGAAATTGCAGGCAAAAGTGACTTTGAAGTCTTATACCTCACAGGTGGCATAATTATCACCTCCAGCAACATCAAGAAAGAGGGGATAGGACTGTAAGAGGCAGAGGCCAGCGAAGAAGTCTGCAACATAGCATTTGTGGTCATGTGAACAGTATTGCACTAGAGATCTCATGGGAGCTGTGACTGCCTGCTGAAGACATGAATGAAATCTAGGCAGTAAAGAATAAGAAAGGAAAGAACATGAAATTGAAAGTCCTCAGGGTAGGTCCATGGAAGAACTGATGGAAAGAATGGAAAATGAATTTCATCAAAATATATTATTACTAAAAGGAAATAGTTTCAACACAGAGAAAATTAACATATATAAATTATAAATTCATTAAAATCTATGTATTGTCAACTTTCCCTATTTACTTTATGTTCACACTTCTACACCTTAACTTCTTTGAACTATTGTAATATATAATTCTGTTCTGTTTCTTTCCCTTTTTTTTTGTTGTTGTTGGTTTTTGTTTTTTGAGACAAGGTTTTTTTTTTTTTTTTTTGTAGCTTTGGAGCCTGTCCTGGAACTACCTCATGTAGACTAGGCTGGTCTCTAACTCACAGAGATTCTCTTCCCTCTGCCTCCTGAGTACTGGGATTAAAAAGGTGTGTGTCACCATCACCCGGCTCTGTTCTGTTTCTTTCTTTAAAATGATTATTTAAGAATCAGCACAGGTACCAGTTTCCTGTGGGTCAATCTGTGCATTTCCTAAAAATAAGGACATTATTGTGGATAATTACAATGTGGTTATTTATCCTATAATTATTGTTTGTATTTCAATTCATCTCTAGTCAACACATTATTTAATCTCTGATCATATTGTAATTTTATTACTTGACAAAATAAAGATTCTTCTCTCCCTTTTTGAATCCAAAAAGATTCATCATAGATGAATCCGTCATAGATCCTACTCCACAACAATGTTGCAATCATCACCTTTGTCATGAAGCTGGGTGCTATATGATTTTTGTTGTTGTTGTTGCTATTTGAAACAGTGTTTCTCTGTAGCTTTGAAGCCCGTCCTGGAACTCCCTTTGTAGACCAGGCTGGTTTTCAACTCACAGAAATCCTCCTGCCTCTGCTTCCCAAGTGCTGGGATTAAAGGTGTGAGCCACCACACCCCAGCTCTATATGACTGTTTTTTTTATATTCACATTTTCAAATAGAATAAATCATTTTCTAGCCTCTTTGAAAAAAACATTCTTCATATAATTATATTTAATGATCACTCTCTCATGATAATTTTCATGGAGTGTCCTGTTTCATATCCTTAATAAACAATCTTATTTTACATGCCTATGATTATTTCACTTCCCTCTCCCTCCTGTCCTCCTGCTCCCCCACATTCTCCCCACTCCAACCCCATTCACTTCTCAGAGACTTTGGGAAGCCTCCCACGGGGTGTCATCTAAGTTTATCACATCACTTGAGGCAGGACCAAGGCCCTCACCACTGTATCTAGGCTGAATAAGGTGTCCCTTCATAGGGAATGGGCTTCAAAGAGCAAGTTAATGATCTAAAGATAAATACTGGTTTCAATGATAGTGGCACCACAGACTGCTGATGCCACACTACTGTCACCCACATTCTTTTACATATATGTTTTCAATTATCAGAGATATTTTTAGAAGACCAATTTCACTGTTGGAAATTTGGGTTTAACTACACAATTTATGGACTACATTATCACCTTCTGAAGCATGCATATTGATAGAGATTGCCAAGCATGAACAGAATATGACCATTTCCAGAGGTCAACTTTTGAAGTGTGATTTAATTCAAATGAATACACCTGATTTATACTTATAAGAGGAAATACCATGAGAATATCATGAGAAGTCAGTTTCTAGCTAAACACAGTCATCAGATGCTTTGATCTCTTCATTTTGAATTCCTAGAATACAAAACAATATGAACACAGTAACTTGTATATTTAAATTATCTAGCCTGTTCTACTCTAACTGTGAAATATACAACTTATGAAGTAGTATATTTACACATTAACCAACTATTTTGTTAATGGAATATACTATTTTGCATTTCAACAATCATTCTGTGAAATTAGCTTTTTCTCCAAATATACTGAATAATTTATAATCATTTATTTTCATTTTAAATGAAAATATGACATTTCAAACAATTTACATTGTTGTATCTCTTACTAACTGATTATCTCACACATTCTTACTTGTTTATTTCTATTTTCTGTCAACACTTTTACAATTTTGTTTTCATTTCCTCCTCATGTAAAGCATCACTTTATGTTTTATATATACTGAATGTTATTTATATTCATTTTCTATATATTTTCTAGCTTTATTTTTGTACTCTACTTCACATTTATTGCTTTGATTTTATGTTTCATCACATATGCTCATTATCATAATATCTATCTGAACTTGAAGAACTTTTACCAGTTTCCAGATCTAAGAATAATTAGAAAGCTTTTTTATTTTCCATTTAATATATTTAATTATCATCTATATTTATATGATGGGGTTCAACCCACTAAGGCATTTTATTTATGTTTCCTTAGGCAAATGTTTGTACTTTCTTTTCTTAAATTTTAGGATTCATCTGTCTAAATGTACAAATCACCTCACAATGATTATATTAAATGTATATACCAAGTATATTAAATTTATATACCAAGTAATCATCAATTAATTTCATTGTTTGATTATAAAATGTCCTCCTGTCATGTGTTATACGTTTTGTCATCATTTGGTGGAATGTAGAGTTAGGTGGACACTTTTGGAAGTGGGTTCCAGCTGAAGTGAGTGGGACAAACTTTGAAAGATTAGCCGAGACCTACAGCTCCTTTCCTACTCCGGATCTTTCTACCAAGGAGTGAGAAGCTTCAGGCTTATGCTCTCAATACCCTAATTCACTGACTCATAAATAGACCTAAATCAGAGGAACAAAGGATAAGAACTGAATTCCCTGAAAGTGATTCAGTTGTTTCTCTCAGGTATTTTTCTATCACAACAATGATCTGATGCAAGTACAGATCTTGTTTCTGTTTTTCTTTTTCTCAGAAAGGTTTTGGACATTTATTTTAAAGTTCACTCTAGAGGTACTCATATTATTGCTTTACATGGAGTTTTTTATACAGAAATAATGATTTAATATGTGAATACTCATATTTAGCTTAAAATGGTACATTCTGCTAACTTTATTAATTCTTGAATTATATTAATTAATTATATTGTACCTTTTGTGTGATATTACATCATCTTCAAGTATAATAATAGTCATGCATCAATGAGCAAAGGTGATACTTTTGAGAAACATAATGTTAAGTGATTTTCTTTGTGTAAGCATCATAAACTGTACATGTCATCATACAGATAATTAAGCCTAACACACAGCTATGCTTTCTTATATATCCAGTTGCAAACATTCCCTGCCAACATTATGATCAGTTGATTAGAGATTCATGATGAAGAAGACAATACAGAATTAATTCAAATAAGTAATAAATGCTTCAATCAAGAAAGACAATAAATATAACTTGAGAGAACTGTTGTTGGTTAAAGTAAAACTAATGACAATATCATGTCCATGATTAATTTACGTATTTTGCAATTTAAAAGTAAAAATATAATTAGAGATGAAAAATTGGTTTAGAAAGTGTAATTTCTATTTAAATAATTGGTACAAAAGTGACCACTACTTTCTCATATTGCCCAAACTTATAACTTCTGTAATAAAAAATAATTAATATGTGTAAGAATACTTATTCTAAAAATTTATAAACAATTTTTTTTTTACTATTTACAGGTAAACAGTACTAGTTTTCATTTAGACAAGTAATATAAATGTGGATCTTTTACACAGTATTGTGGTAGATCATGCTATATTTAATAACTTGTATCATAACTGGGGGCAAATACCACATACAATATAATTTCCTAAAATTTAGACATAGCTTATGAAAGGATATTCATAATAGATAATTTAATATCAAATAACTTCTACTTTACTTGAAAATAGTTTTATATTTTATCATTTTCATGAGCATGTCACAAATAAATTATTTAATCAGATTATCAGGTTCAATATTGACTGAAATTTATTTGGAAGTAATATATGTATGAAATTCTAAAATATTGGTTTAAATTTTTTTCTGGTTATTAGTGATCTTAGGACAGAGTTTCTAAATATGTTATTTTTTATCACATATTCTACATAATACTTACTATATATGTACATGTATAGACTTTTAATGTAGTTACCAATTTTAAGTAAACTAAAATTGATGACATATGCGAGGCTACAAACATCTACCAGCTGAATATTGCCTGTTATAACTATCAATTTTATTTCAAACTCTTTCTTATAATTGAAGAAAGACAATTAAGAGGATCAAAGCTGAATGAGGCCATGAATATACACTGAAGAATATTAAATGGTAGAAATAATTTTAATAGAATTGTTTTAAATTATATTTGATATTCTGAAATATAATTTCCCTTTATTATTAGAAGCATTAGCAAGTATGAATGGTTAATGGAGCTAAGAAAAGATGGAAGAATAAAAAGAAAGTTCAACAAAATCAAAATGTTTTGGAAAAGTAGATTTAATATAATAATACTTTGTTATTGAGGTTCCCCAACCATTTATTGTAGAAATAGATGGCTAGTGTTCTGGAAAGCAGGTGTCAGTTGTGGATTAATTAAATGCCAAGGAGATGTTAAATACTTGGGGGCAGGTGAGCAAAAAATTACATAATTTGATTCCAGGGCAAGACTGCCAGGTTTAAATTTTATTTTTCCTCTACCTATAATACAATATAGAGTGAGTAGGAAAGGAATGTCATAAAATTACAAAAAAAGAAAAGTTAAAAATATTACTGAGAGGATCACTGTCTTAGAAAGGAAACTCTCATGAATGATATATTTTCTTTCTGAAACTCAGTAGAGCATTGCTGGCCTACACTATTTTAAACTCTTTTAAAATAGACAAAGTCACGATGTTCTTCAGCTGAGCTATTTCCTGTATGTAACATAGTCACTCCTATCTCAATTGTTGTGAGTAAAATAAGGGCAATTTTGACATCTTGGGTTACTCTAGAAATTGAAACACTTTTGGCATTGCTTATCAATGCAGGTAGACACCAGGGTTAGTTCTTCTTCCTCTGAGACAAACTCACAGTGAAATTCCACAGGTATTATGAATCAGATCTTCATCATAAGGTCATTCTTTAGAAATAGTAAATATAGGAACAAACACGTGCTGGTTGGGTTACATTTAGTTCCCTATTCATTAAATGATATTCTTCACGTTTATTGCCTCTTATCACCTTATAACTGTTACACCAAGGGAAAATACATTCCATTTGTCCTAGTTCCATTTTTAGTGTATAACAATTTAATAATATAAATGAGAACTTGGAAACTCAAAGGCAGGCACGTAATTGACACTCTCATTTGGTCACATAGTGTTCTTCCCACATCTTTATTTCTCTCATTATAGTTCACATTGCCTTTCACCTTATTAATAATAATTTTCCTATGAGATTATTCCCACAATCTCTGGACACACACACATACACACACACACATACACACACCAATGAAACATTGAAATGGAAGTTAACATCTTTTTTGCATAAGTAATTGATCAGAAAAAGCAAACTACTCACTATAAGGAAGTCAGTAACAATTTTCTAATGAAAAACAAACACCATTGATATCTCTTTTATATTTATTGTCATATATGAAAATGAACTGAAATCCCAGGAGCAAAAATAACCAGAAAATATTTTTATATTACAAGGACGTTTGCAATCTATTACTATTCATTTGACTTTTCTAGCTTATATTTTATGTTTTTTAAAATATTTCCATTAAAGTTACCTCATCCGTCTTTGCTAATTGTGATACCTTTTTTGATTTTAACTTATGAAAAACAAAAGGTAAATCTCAACATTACCTGAAAACATCTGTGCAAGAATCTTAGAATCTTAAACTTTGATTCAATAACTAGAGCATAGTAAGAACAACAGTAAGCATTCCTCAGCTTTTGGACCCTTATTTCCATCACCATTCCCATTTATGGAATAAGAAAAAAAATGTCTGTTATACCCTGATCATAGCTCCTCTTGCAGCAGCAGTATAAACTAACCAGCAGTCTATGCATACACATGTATACACCTGTGCATATAGCTGACAACTGGTTATAAAAGAAAACCTAGGCAGGGTGGTGGTGGTGTATCCCTTTAAGCCCAGCACTCAGCAGGAAGACACAGGTGCATCTCTGTCAGTTCAAGGCCAGACTTGTCTATAAAAGCTACTCCCAGGACAGGCACCAAAGCTGCACAGAGAAACCCTGCCAAAAAAAAAAAAAAATCTGTAAACAAGATAAAATAAAATAATTATCAATTTCAAACATTTCTTTAATTATCTAAAATGCATGTGTGCTAATTTAAATGAGAATGTCCTTCTAGGCTCATATATTTGAGTGTTGGATAACTGTTACCCAGTTACCTAAGTTAGAATAACTGTTTGGGAAGGATTGTGAGATGTGACCATGTTGAAGGAGGTGTATTATTTAGGTTTCAATAGCCTACATCATTCCCAGCTGGCTCTATCTGTCTAGTGTTTTCAGATCAGATACTCCTCTAGGGACATGACTTCCTGCTTGTGGTCATGTTCCCTGACATAGTCATGGACTCTAATCCTCTGAAACTGTAAGCCAATAAACTCTTTCTTCTGTAAGTTGGCTTGGCCACTGGTGTTTTACCACAGTAATAGAATAGTTAAGACAACATCCAATATCAAAATTTTTTTCTTGTATTGTATTATTGTCATATGTCATAATTGGCTGCAAATCATGTTATCATGCATGCCCAAATTAGGAAGCTGAGGAGATAGCTCAGTTGTTAAGAGTGCATACTGTTCTTCAAGAGGAACTGAGTCCATTTCCCAGAATCCATGCCAGAAGTCTTACAGTCACATGTAACTGCTACTTTAGGGATCAGGTATACTCTTTTAGCATTCAAAAGTACTTGAATACCTGTAAACAGTTACACACAGAAAAATCATATACATATTATTAACTATTAAATAAATGACAGACAACAATTCCACTACAGGCACAACTATGCCAGAACTGAGAGGAAACCAATTGCTAACCTCCTGTCCCCATCAGCCACTGTATCCTTGTATTTGTTCCAACTCTCTGCTAAAACATGGTAGAATCTATCTATCTATCTATCTATCTATCTATCTATCTACCTACCTATTTGGTGACAGAGTTTCCATGTGTAGCCTTAGGTGTCCTGGAACTGGATCTTTAGAATTCTAGCCACTTAACAAAGAAGTATTGAAAAATATACTAATCTAAATATAATTTTACACAATTGAAACATTTGCTTTCTGAGTAATTATTTCAAAATTTAAAAATTGTATTTTTGCATTACTGAGTAAAAAAAATCCAGTGATAAGATTGCTTTTTCTTATTGGCATTGTTAATACCCAGTTTTCAAGAAGAAATTTAAATGAAATGAAATATTAAGTATAATTTAATAACCTTTACTTTGCAATTCATACAGCTTTTATCCATAATAATTGCAAAAGATTTTTATTTGAAATAGAAGCTACAGTTTCAGGCATAAAAATATAAAGCCAGAAATGTCTAAAAATAATAATTGTTTTGATTAAAATGTATTCAAATATAATACACGTATAAATTTAATTTAAATCATCCATTCATACAACATCTGATTAAAATACTTTAAACAAATATAACAATGATTACGATTATGCCTAGAACAAGTAAATACCAGTTTCATAAAAAGAATTATTTTCATGTTTTACTTTAAATATTCATGAATCATATTTTTAAATACTTTGTTATATCATGTAATATATCTTTGAGATGATGTACTTTGGTATGAGATAATTAAATAAAAACACAACAAATGTGATAATTTACTTTAAGAAATGAGACAAGATATTTTTCTTTGAGATGTATTTCTTTTAAATATACATTAACTAAGTAAAGAACATGTAATAAAATCACATTAATGACTTCCAAAATTTCTAATTAAAATTTTTAATTTTCTTCTTGGCTACTTTCCAAGTAAACTTGTCAAAATGCAATCCCAAAGAACTAATAATACGACTCACACATGTATTTATCTATTTTATGTAGTAGTGAAAGTTTATTAAAATGCACAACTCAACATTTTGATCAAATTTATGTTTATTTCAAGTGTTCAGTTCTGTTTCAGTGGTAGGTGTGAGTACACTGCTTCTCACTTAATTGTCCATTAAGATGATAGCCTTAAATTATAATCTTATCTATCAATGTATGCATAATATCTTTTAATTCATTCAACAGAGCTCTGTTGTGGTTTTTAATAATTTCCCTTTATACTCTGAAAATTTGAGGCATGTTATAGGAAAAATATTATTTCTATGAACACAGAGCTCAAAATTAATAAGAAAAATTCAGATTCTGCCAATTTCCCTCTAGCATCCTTGTTTTGAGATAGGGCTGCAATTCATGGGGGTCAGTTGAATATTTCATTTTAAAATGGTCTTAGATGAGCTACAACGTCAAAGATTAAAACTTGATTTTGATTAAAGTTGCAGAACTCCTTTGATGAATGATTAATAAAAACTCAGAGACAGATATTGGGATTCAACCTGAAGGATCAGAAAAACAAAGCAGCCAGTAACTGGCTCTTACAAAGATCTCAGTTAAAAAATGGTGATCCTGCTTCTACAAAACCTCAAAATGAGACTGTGGCTGAGAGTTGTCTCTTTCCGTCTTATATTACTCTCTAGTTGTGGGATTAATGGAATGCACTACTATCACATGGTGTCTATGGCAAGATACTGTGGCTACTTGGATTAAAGGTTTGTGTCATTGTGGCTACTGGGATTAAAGGTGTGTGTCATTGCTGCCTGCTCTGTAAGACTGGCAAGTGTGGCTGTTTTATTTTTCTGATCTTCATGTAAGCTTCATTAAATACAAACAGAATGACCCCACACATCTTGTTAATAAGATTATAAATTACTCAAATGCAGCATATTACTGTAGTTTAGACTGCAGCTTTTTAAAACTATTTACCTCACACCATGAACAAAATCAAATATTGATTTATAATGAACACAGTTTTCAGCAGTAATTTTCAATTTTGTTTGATTTATTTGAGTAAAAAAGTTTAATTCTGAAGAGTCAGTTAACTGCACCCTCAATATTTATGGAGCCTGCACAATGTTTTGAAAAGGAAGGTTCTTGTTTCTACTAAAACATGCTCCACATTAGTGGACTGCCCTGTTTCTGGCAGCCCACCTATCACAAAATCTACTCTACAAACCAGGATATGAATTTACCCATCCATCCACTGATTATGAATGTCAGAACTTTCAACGTCATTATGCTTTTCAAAATCTTTGGACGCAGTTATTTCACTTATAGCCTTCTGAATGGAACACTTAAGTTTTCATGTCTTTCCCCCATTTCCTGTGCCTTTAAAGTCATTCATTGTATGTAAATTTCTGAATGAATCACTATCTTATCTAACTGTGTTGATTTCAGGTCAGCTCCTTCCATTCTATCACTTACTTATTTCTAAGAGAACTTATTCTTTTGTCACCGAAACAGTGACAAAAATCAAAGTGATAAATTAAAGTGTCACTTCTTATGCATTTACACGTGCATGTAAATGTTGCTGTTGTTTCATTTCATCTAATGGCCCTTTCTTTTTTCAATTTAAGGTCGTAAGATAAAAGCTTGCAGATACTTGCCCTTTATATATACCATCAAGAAGATATATGGTATGATTGCATTGTTGGTTGTAAAATTTGACAAAAATTGCTTCATAAATATAGATTTTTGGAATTGGGAAGTATTATAACTAACATGTTAGTAAAAATTTAGAGAACTGTGCAATTACCACACAATTTCTCTAAATAATTATTGTAGTTGATTTTAATGACAATATATAATTTAATTATTTGGTTAAGTCTCTCTAGGAAGATTACCATGTACTTGACTCTTTGGGAGATGCAGTGTTTTCATAGTAAATGACAAATTATTGTCATTTACTAGGTTATATAGAACATAACCTAGACACAAACTGAGAATTAGAAATGGAAGGTCATGAAAAAGCACATCATTAATAGAAAGCTGGAAACTAATAATATTCAACCAGTCAGTTTAAAAATTTTTATTGTTCACCTATCAGTCAAATATAATACATATACTTGTTAGCTATACATTTTAATGGCTGTTTAACTGAAAATTATCTTTTTATACAACCTTAAATTTTTTAATGATTCAAACTTATTGTCATACCTCTGTAATCCTATTTGCATAAGAACCTGCCGCATAAGACTCACAATTTCATGACCTATATTAGCTAACCAGTGACTTACCCTAGCATGAACAACTTACTGAGGCCCATTAAGTTGAGAAAGTAAGAAAAGGAAGTTGAGAATATTTCTTAGTGGAAGAGTACATGCCTTTCATATGGGAGGTCCTGTATTCAATTTCCAGTATAAATAAATAAATAAATAAATAAATAAACAAATAAATAAATAAATAAAATCAATATACTATATTGTGTTGCCAACAGCTCAATGGAACAACCTATGTCAGAGGTCATATTAACCTGTTCATAGGTGTCCACATATTGGCCAACCTCTTCATGCTTTTGGCCTAGAAATATCTAAATTGATGTCCTAAAAGTAAAATCAAACATGATTTCTCCAAACAAGAATTTTACATCAAGGTTAAAGCCAAAATAGCAAATTGTGATTTATTTTTCAAAGTTAATAATATGATATTTTCTGAAAGGTTTACTTTGTATAGAAGAAAAAGCCTATGTTTAAAGTTATGGAAAAAAAATCAATGCAATTTCAGCACATTTACATTGAAAACAATTTTACAAAATTGCATATGACACCTGCAGCAAAGAAATACTATTTTAGCATAATTTTATATAGTGCAACTTTTCGCAGTCACAAAACTTCAAATACAAGATTATGAGATATAGAAATCATTAGCCATTTTCATATCTTTTGTTTATAAAATATTTGTACCACTTAGTAAAACTAGAATAATACTTCAAACTTTCATAGAAGTAAGTAGTATTCCCCCATTTTATGAAAGAGTAGGTAATTGTGAGTATCAGCATACTGAATTGCAAAAGAAGAGGAAACCTACTAAACTTAATTTCAGTTTGCTAATATTTGTTAATATTTGATAATATATTTAAACTTGAAGCATTTAATTTATATATTATTCTTCTATAATTATCATTCATTTGCATTTATTTACAATCATTTCATGTTTTGCTTCAGAAAAAGGGGATACAAGTTAATATTTCTAAATGAAGCACCTGGATCATTTTCAATTACATTTTCTCAATTATTGAACTTAGTTGACAAGCTTTTAACTAGTATTAATTACTATATATAGTTCAGTAAGAAACAAACAACAGATGTTTATTAAATATTCTTACAAAGTACACTCAATTTAGATAGTCATCTCCAATTTAATTAATTCAACCATCCCCCTCAATGTTCCCTTTTTCCCACATTTCCTCTTTCCTTCCCCGTTTTGCTTCCTTCCTCCTCTACCTTTTCGTTTTCTTTTATTTTTTTCTCAGATTGCAAAATAAAATAAACATTATCTGAATTAAAGAAAACATTTATGAAACAGAAAAAATTGTTTCTTGAACTCATTAGTTGAGAAACAAAACAATTTAGGAATTACCATATATTGCTTGATATTGCTTTAAGGTCTCAAAATTTTCTCTTCCTACAGATTGCTTTAGAAACTGGTTAAATTAAGCAATTCAAATGAACAGCTTAAGTAAAGTTTCTATTTAAAAACAACCTTACAAAATATTGAAAAATCTATCTTTAGTCAGAATATAACATATTCTTTAAAAACATCAAAATTGGATTATTCATATTTCCTGATTTCAAATCTTAAAAATTAACTTTTCTTGAAGGGTGGATTTGGCAAAGCCTACCATCTTTTGTTCAGTTTTCTACTTCGCTCTGCTAATAATCCTATGTATAAATAAGAACATCAGTTCATGCAGAGAATTTGGAGGTTGAATAATTAGGAAAAATTTACAAAATCATACGTCACAGAATTATAGAAATAGAAGGTAATCCCTTAACTTAAAGAGTAACATTAACAAAGGACTCATAGATAATACTGTTCTTAATGAAAAAAATACTGTTTTTTCATAAAATAATATGTCCAGAAAGAAAAAAATTATATGCATTATTTCTGCTCTTTTTGAACCATGCCTGAAGGTTTTGGCATGGGTAATTAGAATGAAATCAGGCTAATAGAAAGTCTGTGTAGGAGTTCCTTCTGTTTGTGTGTTGCTTTTCATTGGGAAATGAATGAAGAAACTTCCTTGGCCTAGTTGATAGGGTGGAACTTAGGTAGGCAGAGAAGAAAGAACTGAATTCTGGGAAGAAGAGAGCAGAGTCAGGAAAAAAACTGTAGATCCTCTGCCTGAAATAGACACTGGTTAGAATCTTTTATGGTATGCCACTGCTATGTGGCAATATACAAATTAATAGAAATGGGTTAAATTAAGATGCAAGAATTAGCCAATAAGGGACTAGAGATAATGGGCCAAGCAGTATTTTAATGAATAGAGTTTTTGCATGGTTATTTCGGGGCTAAGTTAGCTAGGCAGCCAGACGAACAAATGGCCCTCTCCCTGCAACAAAAAGTAACTATGTTTTTAAGTAAAAATATTTATTTTTGTTAATGGCTTTTACTTTTATATAAAAAATGCTAAAAAATATGCCATATATAAAAAAAGTTAACATGTGGAATAGTTGACGTGGTAGGCTGAGAGACCAATACAAAATGCTAAACTACAAAACAAAACAAACAAATGAACAAAAAACCAGGAGCATAAGATACAGAGATGGCTAAACAATGAAGAGTTCTTGCTTATTTAGATTTCCAGAGTTTAGTTTCTAACAATCAAATGAGACAGTTTACTTCCACTGTAACTCCATCTACAGGGAAGCTGATATTCTCTCTTGTCCTATATGAGCCTTTAGAGTGCATACCCACTCATCAATAGTTTCTTACATCAGGAGATTGAGTGCAAGGAAGGGTACAAAAAATTAATCATTTGCATGCAAAATTTAAGATGTCATTGCTTTTTACCATTGAGTAGTGATGTGGGAGTGTCATATATCAATCTGTTGATTTCATTGGCTGAGTAATAAAGAAACTGCTGGCCCTGATAGGTTATAAGATAGGTGGGCGGAATAAACAGGATAGGATGCTGGGCGGAAGAGGAAGTGAGGTCAGACTCTGCTCTGCTCCAGGAGAGACCCGACAGCTCTGCTGGAGCAGAGACGCCATGCTCAGCTCTCCCAGGCAGCTGCAACCCACGATGGACTTAGGCTAGAATCTTCCCGGTAAGCGCACCTTGGGGTGCTTACACACATCATTAGAAATGGGCTAGTCCAGATGCGAGAATTGGCCTGTAAGGGCTAGAGTTCATGGGCCAAGCAGTTCTTAAATGAATACAGTTTGTGTGTTGTTATTTCGGGCATGAGCTAGCCAAGCGGCCGGGGTGTTGGGGACGCAGCCCCACCGCTCCTTGTTTCAACAGAGTAGAACTCTAAAGTATATGTGCCACACCTTCTTTATTCGTTCTTCTATTGAGTGGCACCTGGTTGTTTCCAGGTTCTGGCTATTACAAAAAGTGCTGCTATGAACATAGTTGAACAAATGTTTTTGTAGTATGATTGGGCATCTCTTGGGTATATTCCCAAGAGTAGAATTGCTGGATCCTATGGTAGGTTTACTCCCAGTTTCCTGAGAAACCTCCACACTGATTTCCAAAGTGGTTGCAGAAGTTTGCATTCCCACCAACAGTGGATGAGTGTCCCCCTTACTCCACATCCTCTCCAGCATAGGCTATCATTGGTGTTTTTGATTTTAGCTATTCTGACAGGTGTAAGATGGTATCTCCAAGTTGTTTTGATTTGCATTTTCCTGATTGCTAATGAGGTTGAGCATGACCTTAAGTGTCTTTTGGCCCTTTGAACATCTTCTGTTGTGAATTCTCTGTTCAGTTCAGTGCCCCATTTTTTAATTGGGTTTATTAGAGTTTAAATGTCTAGTTCCTTGAGTTCTTTATATATTTTGGAGATCAGACCTTTGTCTGATGTGGGGTTGTTGAAGATCTTCTCCAATTCAGTAGGTTGCTATTTTGTCTTATGACTGTGTCCTTTGCATTACAGAAGCTTCTCAGTTTCAGGAGGTCCCATTTATTCATTGTTGCTCTTATTATCTGAGCTACTGGGATTCTACATAGGAAGTGGTCTCCTGTGCCCATGTGTTGCAGACTACTTCCCACTTTCTCTTCTATCAGGTACAGTGTCGTCAAATTTATATTGAGGTTTTTAATGCATTGAGTTTTGTGCATGGTGATAGATATAGATCTATTTTCATTCTTCTACAGGTTGACATCAAGTTATGCCAGCACCATTTGTTAAAGATGCTTTCTTTCTTCCATTGTATAATTTTAGCTCCTTTGTCGAAAATCAGGTGTTCATAGGTTTGTGGATTAATATCTGTATCTTTGATTGCAAATGAATGAAAATAGAAAACACTTTACTGAGTGAGATAACCCAGAACCAAAGAGAGGAATATGGTATGTACTCACTCATAAGGGGACTGTAGCTATAAACAAAGGACATTGAGCCTATAGTTCGTGATCCTAAAGAAGCTAAATAAGAAGGTGAACCCAAAGAAAAACATATATTTATCCTCCTGGACATTGGAAGTAGACAAGATTTCCAGGAAAAAGTTGGGAGCACTGGGGTAGGCATGGGGTTAGGGGGAAGGGGAGATGGGGAGAAGGGAGAAGGGGAAGATTGTGGAGAGCTTGGGGGAACGGGATGGTTGAGATAGAGGAAGGATGGATATGGGAGCGGGGAAGAAGATATTTTAACTAAGGGAGCCATTTTAGGGTTGGCAAGAGACTTGGCTCTAGAAGAGTTCCCAGGTGTCAAGGGGATTTCACCAGCTAGGTCCATGGGCAACAGAGGAGAGGGTGCCTGAACTGGCCTTCTCCCATAGCCACACTGATGAATATCTTGCATATCACCATAGAATCTTCATCTGGCGATGGATGGAGATAGAGACCGAGACCCTCATTGGAGCAATGAACTGAGCTTCCAAGGCCCAGATGAAGAGCAGAAGGAGGGAGAACATGAACAAGAAACTCAGGACCGCGAAGGGTGCATCCACCCATGGAGACAGTGTGACTAATCTAATGGGAGCTCACCAAGGCCAGCTAGGCTGGGACTTAATGAGCATGTGATCAAACTGGACTCTCTGATTATGGCTGACAATGTGGGCAGACTGAGAAGCCAATGATAATGACTCCGGGTTTTGTTTCTACTGCATGTACTGGCTTTTTGGGAGCCTACTCTTTATGGATGCACACCTTCCTAGATCTGGATGGAGGGGGGAGGGCTTTGGACTTCCCACAGGGCAGGGCACCCTGACTGCTCTTAGGACTGGAGAAAGAAGGGGGTTGGGGGGAGTGGAAGGGAAATAGGGGGATGGGAGGATGTGGAAATTTTAATAAATAAAAAAATGTGCTCATAAAAAGAGAAATTAATCATCACCTTTGGTCGTCAACCA
This sequence comes from Alexandromys fortis, assembly GCF_014885135.2. Taxonomy (NCBI): domain Eukaryota; kingdom Metazoa; phylum Chordata; class Mammalia; order Rodentia; family Cricetidae; genus Alexandromys; species Alexandromys fortis. The sequence continues at coordinate 4,748,785 of NW_026068018.1, forward strand.
ATCCTAGCAATAAAGGTATGTTGGCTAATAATGATTGGGCTAATTTGTTTTTGTATTCTGACCTTAACAGATTTTTATTAAACTATATACCTTTCTAAAACTTTAGATTATCTTCTTGGGTATTTACCTCAAAGCTATTCAATGAAAACATAACCACCAGCAATACAAATCTTTTCTTTAGTCTTAGATAAATAGTGGTTGTCGTTTGGGTTTATCAAACCTCAAGCTTAGAAGAATTCAACCTTTTCTTTACATACTCTTGGGAAAAGAGCAGATTAAAATAAACAATCAAAGAAACGAAACAAAAACCATTTTTGTTTTTAGAATTAAGCATTGATGAAAATATTAATCTCTTAGTCATCTCAGGGATAATCAAAGGTAAATTTAAAATTCAAGCTGTAAAGTTTAAGATATAATTTTTCAATAAAAATGATGAGGAAACCTGCTAAGAGATTATCTTTTTCTTACATGACTGGAAGATATGCTCTCATTAAATCACAAAAATAAGTGGCACATTAAATAAGACCTGACCAATGACAATATCAGTTGACATGCAAAAGTGGGTGGGTAAAATCTTGTGGAGTTCCACCCAAAGATGACAATTTATAGGTAATAGGGAATAAACCCACAAATTCGTTATAAAATAGCAAATGGTCATCTCTAACCAAATATAGAGACAAACAGCAGTAAAAAGACTCACTGAATTATTACTTCATTTTGAGAATAGTGGATGAGTCTGTACCTTGATAGAAAACCTAATGGCTCCACCTATCAGTCATGACTGATACTGATAGATTGACATGTGACTTATTCCCAGGAATACAAAGACTAAAAATTCTATATATTGATCAGAATAAATTGAGGCAAGATGATAACATGAGTATATTCAAATTAGATCAATAAAACTGCTCCAAAGAATTTATCTAACACACAGACTGAGGAGCAGGCAGAGTTTACTCTACTGGATCATTTAGAAAAATAGGTATCTTAAACACAGTGGTTCCATCAACCTGATGTGACTGATTACCCAGTGTGTGTGCTAAGGAACCAATAAATACTGTTCCTATCTATTCCCCATTATAGACTGGATTACTGTTCTTCTGTAAGAGAAATTAAATTGTAGATAATCACTTGAAACTGAGAAGAACTATTAGAATATTCATATAGGGAATGAAAGTAATGAAAAGATTATATGCCAAAATATATGTTGTTTACTCTTAGAAATTTTACAGAATAATAATGAAGTTTATTATTGCTAAATATCTTGAGTTTAGCAATTATTGAAGCAAAGAGGCAGTTAAATCAGACGTTATGTTTTACCAGGTTGTTAAGAGGTGCATAGAAGAGAAAAAGAAAGTTAGGGGTGAAAGCAATTGGCAGATGACATTATGTTTGAGGTAGAGAAAAGAGTTCCTAGGAAAATGAGGCAATATTAATTTATGGTGATTCCGCTAGTTAAATAGTGTTACTGATGTTAAATTTTTGTTTGTGAAGCTGTAGATAATTTTTACCTTACTGTAACCTGAGTATTCCTAAGGCTGAAGCAGAGAGGTCAAGAATTTGAGACCAGTCTGGGATACACAGTGAGATCATGTCTCTCCTAAAACATAAAAGTAACATGGAAAAAAAATCTTCACTGAATTATGTCAGCTGGAAAGATTATTCAAAGTGTTACCTAACAGATAGGATGTTGAAATTGAGATGTTTCAAAGTATAACAAGATTTTGGAAGTGATTATAATAATGAAAATAAATATTATTAGCAGGAACCTTTGAACAAGTTTTACCATACAAGTGAAAAAAATAGCAGTAAAACAAGTAGTTCCAAATGGCATTCTCTAAAATGAAATCTCATTTCTTTCTGCACCGTCTGCTCATAGGCAAATGGTAAACCTGAAGACAAAAACTCTTGAGATCAACACTGAGAGTAAAATGAGCTTTTGCATTTTTCTTCATTAAATCTTTAAACACATAAAAAAAAGCTGGCTTTAGGAATTGTGGACAAGATGATTCCCAAAAAAAATTTCCAATGTTCCTCTAGATAGAACCACACTTGGGTCTGGGATAGTAATATTCATATGTTGACATGCTCAGGTAATCAGCTGCCCAACCAAGAACAACAGCAAACTGAGTCATTTCAAACCTAAGAGCTCTAAGAAGAGGAAAGTCTGTTAAGGGCCATACACCCAGCTATTTTGTTGCCTTTCAACTTTTTCTATGAAGAGAAATAAACTCATATTCTAAGAAGATCAGAGCATAAAGATAAAAGGCTCTCTTGTCAGAAAAATCCATCTTATCTTAAAATGTCATATAAGGAAAATTCACAGGATGTAACCAGTATGACACTTTCCAAATGTTTTCTTCCATGTACTCAGCATCTATGACTCACCACCCAGAAAGTGACAATATAACCAGAGAGAAATCATGGAGGTATGGGAGATACAAGATAAGTTTTATATACTCATTTACAATGAATAATAACATCATTGGGAGAAATTCTGCAGCAGTTTTGATTCTTGAATTTAAAAAAAAAAAAAGATGGTCTTGATCCAGATGAGTTAGATGGAGATACATGTAAACATGGCAAGAACACACCAATGTGCCACAGAACATCATGCTGTCAAAAAAACATGTCAATTTGTCAACCTCCATTTTATTAGTCAACAGTAAATAACTAGCTCTGTGTCTCCTCAAGGACAATTCTCATTACTGTTGCCCAATCAATTTATGCCATGCCTGCCCCAATAAAATGCTCTTTTGTAAACCTTCACAGGCACTGGATTTCAAAATCACTAGAAGAAAATGTATGTGAAACTATACAATTTGTATCCATAGTTTATATTTACTTAGACTTTACATTCTAAATGAGTAAGAACTGCACTGTGTGTAATGTGTTCAGTATAACGTTTAAGTATATTTCATTAAAGCTTTACATTTGGATTAATTTATGTTGTTAAAATATGTTCATTCTAAAGAATCCAGCGCATCATGCTTCCAATATTAGAGACAGGGGGTTCTTATAATTTAATGATAAGCAAGGCAAAACCCTTAGAATATAGATTATTTTTCAATATAAGGATGATTCAAAGGGCAAGAAAAAGTTTACAGAAAAATCTTATGATGATGAATAAATAGTAAAAAAATAGCTTGAAATTAGCAAAGTAAGTTTATTCATATGTAGAGAGAAATTAATGACTATACAAATGCCATGGTGGACATATGTATGAAAATCTCAGTACTGCAGTTTGCTTTTTCTCACTTTATTTATTCATTCATTTATTTATTTATTTATTTATTTATTTATTTATTTATGTCTCTCTTTATTTCTAGAGAAGTCTGACAAACATCACAGATGTTGTATGCTGTATTGCTTAGCATAGAGAAAATAAGAGCAACTTTAAAATTTGTCAACACATTTAAATGCATTAAGGATTGAATGCTGTTTCCCCACTAAACTTTCTGCACAGCTCATACACTAGTTGTTTTTATGTGCTTAACCAATAAATCTAGAGCACACGTGAGGGCACTTTAAAGTTAAATTGGTCATAAACTCTGATCTTGCAGAATGTTGTGTATGTATTCACATTTGTATCCTCCATATTAGATATGTGATCATGTGGAATTGCTTAATCAATTAATAAAACATTAACGTGTTTGAAATTCTCAATAATATAAAATGCACAATGGAAGACAGTTGATCATACTGAGCTCAAAAAAGCAAGCATAAAAGGTTCGTAATTGTTTTTAGCTATTATAAAAATAAAACAGACATATTGTATGTTATAAAAATATAAAGAGAGGGGCTGGAGAGATGGCTCAGTGGTTAAGAGCACTGACTGCTCTTCCAAAGGTCCTGAGTTCAATTCCCAGCAACCACATGGTGGCTCACAACCATCTGTAATGAGGTCTGGTGCCCTCTTCTGGCCTGCAGGCATACACACAAACAGAATATTGTATACATAATAAGTAAATAAATAAATATTAAAAAAAAATATAAAGAGAGTAGGATATAGAGATTAAAATAAAGATAGTGATATATAAAAATGAAAGAAAATATAAACACTTTCTTCTAAAATAGAATAAAGTTGGATTGACAGGTGGCCCAGGAGTTTGAAGCACTGGTTCACAGGCCTGAGGACCCCAGTGCAGTATACAAATGCCACAAGGTGGCAGGAGAGACTGACATCAGAAAGTTGTGAGTTGTACCGTGACTTTCAAACACACACACATGAACATGAGCACAGAAAATGAATGAATGACTAAATGTATAAATGAATGGGTTTTGTTTTCTTTTATTTGTTAAGTGGGTCCAGAGAGATGCCTTAAAGTTAAGAACATTCACTTTTCTTCTAAAGAACTCTAGTTCAATTGTCAGAATTCATATGCTATCTCACAGCCATCTGCAACTCACACAAAAGGAAAAATACATGAAAAAAAATCTACTTATTCAGCAACTAGAGAAATGATACATGTTTAATACATATATATGTTATAAAATACACAAATAAAAGCATCCTTATATATGTAAAAACATAAAATATATAAAAAGTATGTATATATATTATGGCATATAATACAATATAAATTTATTTATTTATATCTATAAAATCTTGGGCATCATCATCTCTTGTTTTCTCTCGTTCTCTGCTCTCATTAGATTTAATGTTTTCTTTGACTATATCCATTTTTTCTATTGTACCTTCAATGGTTGAAATTCTCACCTCCATCTATTGTATTCTGTTGTTGAAACTTGCTTCTGTAATTCTTGTTTGAATTCCTAAATTTTTAAATTCCAGATTTCCCTCAAATTGTTTTATTTATTGCTTCTTCTATTTTCAGGTTTTGAACAGTTTTATCTGTTTCCTTCAGCTGTCTGTTTATATTTTCCTGTACTTATTTAAGGAATGTATTTATTTCATCTGTGAGAACCTCAATTACCTTTTAAAGTCTTGTTCTTCGGATCTGTAGGAATATTCAGGACAAGTATGGGGAAGAAGGTCTGTAGTATCTGTTGTGTGTGGGGGCAGAGAGGGAAGGGAGAAACAGCCTGTTTTCTGCTACAGAGCTGAGTATGATTCTGGAGCATTGGCTCTGGAGAAGAAGATTGTGTTTCCACCTTCGGTCTACTTATTGTACTCAATAAGTAGCAGTTTCAAGGAACATGTATGCCATAAACTTTAGCAAGGATGGTTGGAATTTCAAATATGAACCATAGTTTTAAAAACTGATTGTTGATGGCTATACTTTTAACTATCTGATTGATGATAGAAATTGTTCAGTACAAATCTGGTTGAGATGAAAAAAATCAAACAAGTTTTTTTTTTCCATTTATTTGTTTTTATTTATTTATTAAAAATTTTCACCTTCTCGCCTCCTCCCATTTCTCTCCCACTCCCCTGTCCCCCTCCCCTCCTTCTCGAGTCCTAAGAGCAGTTAGGGTTCCCTGCCCTTTGGGAAGTCTAAGGTCCTCCCCCCTCCATCCAGGTCTAGGAAGGTGAGAATCCAAACAGACTAGGTCCCACAAAGCCAGTTCTTGCAGTAGACTCAGAACCCAATGCCATTATCCTTGACTTCTCAGTCAGCCCTCATAGTCAGCCACAATCAGAGGTCCGGTTTGATCACATGCTCAACCAGTCCCAGTTCAGCTGGCCTTGGTGATCTCCCATTAGATCAGTCCCACTGTCTTAGTGGGTGTATGCACTCCTCCCGGTCCTGATTTTCTTGCTCATATTCTCCCTCCTTCTACTCCTCATTTGGACCATGGGAGCTCAGTCCAGTGCTCCAATGTGCGTCTCTGTCTCTATTTCCATCCATGGCCGGATGAAGGTTCTATGATGATATGCAAGATATTCATCAGTGTGGCTATGGGATAAGACCAGTTCAGGCACTCTCTCCTCTGCTGCCCAAAGAACAAACTGGGGACACCTGGGAACCCCTCTAGAGTCAAGTCTCTTGCTAGCCCTAAAATGGCTCCCTTGATTAAGATATCTACTTCCCTGCCCCATATCCACCCTTCCTCCATCCCAACTGATGTGGGAGTGATTTGTTATTAATAAAGAAACTGCGTAGGCCCCTTGATAGGCCAACCCTTAGGAGGGTGAAGTAAACAGAACAGAATGCTGGGAAAATAAGCTTAGTCAAGGAGTCGCCATGGTTCTCCCACTCCAGACAGACGCAGGTTAAGATCCTCCCTGGTAAGCCACCTCGTGGGCCACACAGAATAATAGAAATGGCTTAGAACAATATGTAAGAGCTAGCCAATAAGAGGCTGGAACTAGCCGGGCCAGGCAGTGTTTAAAGAATACAGTTTCCGTGTAATTATTTCGGGCATAAGCTAGCCATGCGAGCGGCCGGGGACACAGCCCTGCCACTACTAACACTACACCCAACCAACCCATTCTCCCAAGTTCTCCACGATCCTCCCCTTCTCTGTTCTCTCTCCCCATCTCCTGTTACCCCCACCCCAACCCCACTGCCGAGCTTCCAACTTTTGCCTAGCAATCATGTCTACTTCCAATATCAAGGAGGATAGCTATATGTTTTCTTTGGGTTCCCCTTCTTATTTAGCTTCTCTAGGATCGCAAATTATAGGCTCAGTGTCCTTTATTTATGGCTAGAATCCCTTTATGAGTGAGGATATACTATATTCCTCAATTTGGGTCTGGGTTATCTCACTCAGTAAAGTGTTTTTTATTTACATCCATTTGTATGCAAATTTCAAGATGTCATTGTTTATTAATGCTGAGTAAAACTCTAAAGTGTATATGTGCCACACATTCTTTATCCATTTTTCTATTGAGGGGCACCTAGGTTGTTTCCAGGTTCTGGCTATTACAAATAGTGCTTCTATGAATATAGTTGAACAAATGCTTTTGTAGCATGATTCGGCCTCTCTTGGATATATTCCCAAGAGTGGAATTGCTGGATCCTGAGGTAAGTTGACTCCAAGTTTTCTGAGAAACTGCCACACCAATTTCCAAAGTGGTTGCACAAGTATGCATTCCCACCAACAATAGATGAGAGTTCCCCTTACTCCACATCATCTCCAGCATAGGCTATCATTGGTGTTTTTGATTTTAGCTATTCTGACAGGTATAAGATCATATCTCAAAGTTGTTTTGCTTTGCCTTTCCCTGATAGCTTAGGAGTTTGAGCATGATCTTAAGTGTCTGTTGGCCATTTGAATTTCTTCTGTTGAGAATTCTCTGTTTAGTTCAGTACCCCATTTTTAAATTTGGTTAATTAAAGTTTTAATGTCTAGTTTCTTGGGTTCTTTATATATTTTGGAGATTAAACCTTTTGTTGATGATGCTTTCTTTCTTCCATTGTATACTTTAACTCCTTTGTTGAAAATCAGGCCTTCATAGGCTTGTGGGTTAAAATTCGGGTCTTCTATTCGATTCCATTGGTCAATATCTTTTTTTTTTTTTTTTTTTTTTTTTTTTTTTTTTTTTTTTTTTTTTTTTTTTTTTTTNTATAGGAATGTTTTGGCTATCCTGTTTTTTTTTTTTTCATATAAAATTGATTATTGTTCTCTCAAGTTCTGTGAAGAGTTTTGTTGGGATTTTGATGGGGATTGCATTGAATCTACAGATTACTTTTGGTATGAATGCCATTTTTACTATGTTGATCCTCCCAATCCAAGAGCAAGGGAGATCCTTCCATTTTATGGTATCCTCTTCAATTTATTTCTTCAAAGACTTAAAGTTCTTGTCAAATAGATCTTTCACTTCCTTGGTTAGAGTTACCCCAAGATACTTTATGCTATTTGTGGTTATCATGAAAGGTAATGTTTCTCTGATTTCTCTCTCTGCTTCTTTGTTCTTTGTGTATAAACGGGCAACTGATTTTTTGGAGTTGATCTTGTATTTTGTCACATTACTAAAGGTGTTTATCAGCTGTAGAACAGGATTTCTCTGTGTAACAGTCCTAGCTCTTTTGGAGCTCTTGTTGATGAGGCTGGCCATGAACTCATAGAGATCTTCCTGACTCTGCTTCCCAAGTTATGGAAATAGAAGCACGAGATATAAAATATGTTAATGTTTTTTCTTCTCTCTTCTTTCTAATGATATTGGATTGTTTTTAAGCCAAGTTGAAATCATTGTAATTTGTTGTTTAGATTTTGTTTCTATTAGTCACTTCTATTTCTGGATAAGCAGATATTTGACATTCTAAGCAATTCTTAAAAATTTATTTTTTACCATTACAAAAGAGAAGAAATGCCAGTTTTTATAATGAAAATAGATATATCTACCCAAATTGTACAAAAATAAATAGGTAAATGCAATAAATTGCTCTCAATTATGTTGGAAAAGTAGAAATGCAGAAATAATTGTGAAATACTTTATATTATATAAGCATTATCTTTTTATTTATATCTATGTATCTATGTTACTAATGAGTATGCAGTAAACTAAGTAATAGAATTATATAAAGCACAAGAAATGGATACAAAACAATATAAGCAATACATTACATGTATTACACTTTGAGTTATGTTATCTTTTACTTTTCAACTTTTATTGTATATTTTAAGCAAGGTGCTTATGTAATTTTCATTGATAACTTTATTTTTGCATGGAATTTTATGTTTTACACTTTCAAGAAAAATAGTAATGAGATTAAAACAGTTAAACATTACCAATAATCTATCTTTTCATTAATAGTACAAAGTTTGAAATTCCATATTTCATAACAATTTATTACTTCAGTTGGATCTTACACCTTCAATATCAGGCTCCTGGAGTCATTATCTTTTGTGATAAAAAAAATCCCAAGACTATAAACCATATTTCCATAATTATACTAATGAAGTTGATTTTTAATGCATTTAACCTTAAACCAAGTCTTTACTAAAAGATGACTTCATTTAAGGGTGATTTTTTTCATAGCTGTAGGCAATTCAGAGAAAATTATTTGATTTTGCCAAAATTTAAATTGAATATGAGACCTTATAATTTTCTTTTTCCCATATGTCTGGGAAATTCCTTTTTATATACACTATTTAAAATGCAAAGAAGGAAATCTAGAAGTACTCTAAAGCAAATCACAACAGCATTTTTTCCTTAAAGTTTGGCAACTATTAATTTTGTATTTTTGTATATCTTGCTCTAGAAGTGCTATTATTCTGAAGTGCCAAGTCAAATTAAATTCTGTTGTATTCAGAAATCATTATTATTAAAGGAGTGGAATTTTTAGACTCTGAATAATAGGAATGTATATGGGCATATCGTTCCACAAAGTAAATCAAGGGAGAGATTTCAACTTGTGTTCTTTATTTGGACACTTTATATGAGGTTAGTAGACAATAGATCACAACCTCTGAAACTATGGCTTTCTTCACATTTTGTATTACAGATATTTGTCCTTGTTAAAGGAAGGGAAAAACACAATACTTCATATCCATATTTCCTGAAAGTTTATCCTTTAAAAAATTAAAGAAATCAGACATCAGAACACTTTTTAATGGCTATAAAATCACATTTCCTCATTACTGCCACTATATCACTTATTTATTAAAACTGGAAATTGCCTAGTTTGGGGATCAGCTAATACATGGTAGAGAAAAAGTACAAGAAAGAGATATTATGTATTTCATCTGGCTTACTACTTGGATTGAAAATATATAAAGGTTGAGACTATACCATCAGCATGATATGAGTAAAAACCTATTCTGTACTCACAGTGATTAGGAAATTGAAATAGCATATTTTGTTGCCAAGAAGCCTAGCAAATGATGACCTAAAGCCTAACTCAGTAAAAGACCTTGTTTTATAAAATAAGTAAGGAAACAACAGAAGAAGACAGTGAATGTTGACCTATGGCATCCACCTGAAAGTTCTCACACATGCATACCCACTCCTCACACACATTTATACAGATATAAACAAGTATATTCACCACACACACACACACACACACACACACACACACACACAAAACACATATGAGAATTTAAGAAATTATGTTAAAATACTGGACATAGCACAGAATGCCTGGAAAGATGACTAAATTATTAAGTTTATGGGATGCTCTTCCAGCAGCCCCTGGTACATTCTCAGTACCTACCTAACTGTTCACAACTCCACTTTCAAGGTATCCATCACAATCTTCTGGCCTCCACAGGAACCAGGCAATCAAATCGTGCACAAGGATACATGTAGGCAAAACATAGGTACTCAAGAAAAAGGTGAATAAAAACTGTAAAACTGACACGCAACTAAAGAATGAACTATAATTAACATTTCCCAGAGCATAATTTAGAGATCTGAATAATAATGTGAGTAATAAATGGTCACTAACAAATGTCAACAGGCTGACACTGAGACAGCTAAATTCACTTACTTTTGATAAGAAATATAACAACACTGACAGAGGGGATTACTATTTCTTCACTCCTGTAGTAATAGTAAAGAGACATTGCTATTTCTACAAAACCAAGCTCTTTCATGCTAGTTTACAGGACAAACATAACAGTGAGACTGTAAACCAGAGGAGACAAAAGAGAGAATAAGACCAAGACTATACATATATCCAAAGATATTGATGAGAGACTGATATTGCTAGTCGTCTATCTGACCCTCTGTGGTCATAGGGATTTAACTCAAAATCTCACATAGTCCAGACAGACACTGCCATGAAGTTGTATCCTGAGCACAGCATATTGAGCATTCTTTTTAATTTTATTGTACATGCATATATGTAGACATATAAATATATATTCGTTCTTTGAGTGATGTGGGAGTGTCATATCAATCTGTTGATTTCATTGGCTGAGCAATAAAAGAAACTGCTTGGCTGGCCCTGATAGGTTAGAGCATAGATGGGAGGAGTAAACAGAATAGGATGCTGGGCGGAAGAGGAAGTGAGGTCAGACTCTGCTCCCGGAGAGAAGCCATGCTCAGCCCTCCCAGGTGGACACAACAGCTCTGCTGGAGCAGAGACACCATGCTCAGCTCTCCCAGGCAGATGCACGCAATGAAGCTCCTCCAATCCCGGATGGATGTAGGCTAGAATCTTCCCGGTAAGCGCACCTTGGGGTGCTTACACACATCATTCGAAATGGGCTAGTCCAGGTGCAAGAATTAGCCTGTAAGGGCTAGAGTTCATGGGCCAAGCAGTTCTTAAATGAATACAGTTTGTGTGTTGTTATTTCGGGCATGAGCTAGCCAAGTGGCCGGGGTGTTGGGGACGCAGCACCGCCGCTTCCTATTTCAACATTTGAGAGTTTAACACTTTGAATTTTTAACATTTTCCCAACCCTTTTCCCCAATTAAGTGAAGAAAAAAAATGTTTTTTTAAGAATTGAACACAAGTATGATAAAATCTATGTTCACATTATTTGCTTTATAAGGATAACAATCTACTAAGACAGAGACAAAAAAAGTTCAGATAGCCAAACACAAATAAGAAATATTTTATTTATTGGTAATATAATTAAATACACATAATTTTTAGTGGATAGTTTTAATTCCTTACTTCTATTCCAAATATCCACAAATCAAAAAAAAAGATAAAGATAAAATAAGATGACTTGGTGTTTAGCAATCTACATAAAATTCTCAAGAATAGGTGTCTCTGAGTGAAATGACCTTATTCTGTAATTCCTTTTCTCTATAGTCCAAGGTAGGAGGACACCGAATTCCCTATAATAATGCTGGTGGTGATGAAAGCCAAGCCTTTTGTGTATCTGAGATAAAAGAGAAATTCCTTCACTGTCCTTTATCTTCTCAAGTTAATGTCAAAACTGACTTTATCAGCCTGGATATATTTTACCTATGTGAATTATTCTAAAACATGACAAAGGTATTATTAAAGACAAAGTATGTTTAACATACAGAGATAAAACTCTAAGTTCTGAAACGTAGACATTAGCGTACATACTTTAAAGGTAAATATGAGGGAAAAAGAATGATTTGCAGTCTTTCCTCAATATTTCTATCAAGTGAAATTATCTATCTTTTTGCAGCCACAGATTTCTTCTTTCCTAAATACAGTAGCTGTAAAGTAGCTCCTATCTCTTCAAAAATCTAGGAAATCATCTCTTTCCCATAGTAGATTCCACTTCACTCCTGGAGTAATAGTAAAGAGATATTGTTATTTCTACACACAATTAAAAATTGATCAGTTGAAAGTCTATTATCTGGAGACTTTAGACATATAATTTAGATGGTGATAATTTTTTAAAAAAATAAATATATATGTTAGGGTTATTTCTATGTCTATTTGTCTGTGAACATGTACTCATGAGTGCCAGTGCCCACAGATGTGCCAGAAAACAGATGCCCCTGAAACTAAATTTAGAAGAAGCTGCAAGCCACCTTGGGTAGTTTTTAAAATTATATATATAGTATTTTTAAAATAATACCAATCCAAATTCCCACTCCCTCCCTTCCTCCCATTTCCTCCACACACACCCCTACCTGGGGGAATTTTTTTAAACCAATATTTGGTCCTCTAGAAGAGCAAAAAGGGCTCTTAGCCTCTAACATATCTCACCTGCACTAAAATAATCTTGATTTTTTTCACTAAGAAATTTTTTCTCTAGAGCACAATCATCAGTGGGAAAAGAGTTCAGCGACTCAGTTGAACTCATTAAATCATCACTTGATGAGTGTCATCGTTGTCATTACTCATTTGCATATAATACTTTGGCTCATATATTCAAGCACATTTTAGTATTTTTCAAATATTGGTAGTTTTAGTTTTGCCTTCCTGTCAGATTTTATGTTTTCTTGCCAGTATTTATTAAGAAAAAATTATTGTGTATTTGTTGTACACAATATATTTTAGGCAATTTAAGTTTACCTTTTAATATCTATCATCAATCACTCTGTCCTCTGTGTAGCTAAGTATCTGTGTATCTGTCTTTCTTTCCAACCATCTGTGTATATTTTTAGTGCCCTATGTGGCCCAGATATTTGTGATTTTATAATGCATGTTTATTAATTAATGAGGAGCATGATGCACAATTGCAATTTCAATAGTATTTATAGAGATAAAGTTCACAATTGTTTCCTATTTCATGATAATGGAGTTTTGGGATCCATTCTTGGGGATTTTTCCTTTTGTTTCCATTGCCAGCATTTCTTATGTCATCTTTTATATGCTCCGAGATTATCAGATCAAGACAATGACAGTTAGATGGCAGTGTAGGGTCTACAGTCCATAATGTGGGGAGTATAGCAAATTATTTGATGGGAGCTGGTTCACTTTCTGTTTACAGTAAGTACTATTTATTTTCAAACAGGGGTGTTAGAAACACCTTATGATGTCAAATGATATGTCTCCATCTGCTTTGTGGTGGAAATAAACACTCCTAACGTGAACAGTTCATGGTAAGTCTTCAGTAAACTGACTTCTCTGCATCTCATCTCTGAAAAATCTTCAATGATCCTATGACTTAGGAACTTTAATTAACTTTATTTTATAAATGAGAAATCTGAGGCTCAATGTTATAATTAACTTTTCTCAAATCATAAGGCAAACATATGTGGGATCTATGATTCCCATTCAAGCACTGTGATTCAAGAACCCTTATTTTAACCACTACCTGCTCCTGCCTCCCAATATTTCTTCTGTAATGTCCCCTTGGAAACATATACAACAGTAACTTACAGCATGATATTTTGCTGATAAGTTTTATGGCAAGTTTTGCGTCATGTTTTAGTACAGTGACACCCTCAGGAGCTGTTATGTCTTCTAGGACCATTTTTCCCTGTATTAAATGATTCTTATACTCCATAGACTATGCTACTAATCTTCGACTATTTTTAAAAAAAAAAATTAAAAACTTTTCCAGTATAAGTTCTCTGCTTTAGAGATCCCAAAATATGACTCATACAATGGCTATCCCCAAGTAAATTAATAAATAAACCTCTGCCACACTATCACAAGAAATGTGGTAACTCTAGTTGCAACATATTTTAATGGTATGCAAATGTTCTTTTTATTCTATATCTAAGTAGTATATTTTAGTTGTCAAAAATATACAATACATCTTATGTACATTAAAAAACACTTGAAAATATTGTTGAAAACTTGCACATTCATTTCTTTTTACTTCTTCCTTTTTATTTGCATAATTAATTGCTGTCCTGTTTGGGTTTTACACTTTATGTGCATTTGCTTATATAAAATTTCCTCAGTGAAGCAGTGCAACTGCTTTCTTTGATCTTTTTTAATCATTCTGTAATATTTAGGTGTATTTGTAGAATTTACATTTATCACATTGCTTCATATTTATTTGAAGTTTGGTATTATTCATTTATGTATATATGTAAACTGTGTTTATATATCCCAGTCAGGTAATTTTACATTAAAACAGTATCTTATTTAACATTCTTCAGTTATTTATTTTTACATATGCACAAATGTTTCAGTGCTATATTGCTGAATCATATAGTACATTAGTTGTTTTATTAAAAATTTATAAAAATACTATATGTTTATAATAGCTTAGGCTAAATTTATTTTCTCTCACTGGCTATAATGAATATACTTTGTGTGTGTGTGTTTAATTGTTTATGTGTTGTGTGTGTCTGATACTTTGAGTATTGCTCATGCAGAAGTCAGAATAAGACAACTAATTTCTTGTTCTTTCACTGTCTGACCTAATCCTTCAGACAGGATCTATCACTGAACCTGGACCTATATTAGTGACCAGCAAGAGTCAGTAATCTTCTTTTCTCTTTATTTCCCAGAGCACTGGTTCTACAGGTATGTGTATACATGCTTACTCTTATACATTGATGCTGTGATTGTACAAGCCCCTCAAAACTCCCAACAACACCCTCAATTTACATTTTACAAATATTTATTTGATATTCCAATAGAACATTCAGTGATCTGGTCTATTAATGACCTCTGATTGAGTCAACATTGGCGGAATCCACTAAACCTTTTTAGATAATCTTAGACTTAATGAACACAAAAATACTGAAATATTAGATGTTTATCCTCCTGCAGGTTTTTGTACAAGTTCTCCTTGGTTAAATTAAACAAAAACCTGGAGTCAGATATTAGGTTGTGAAAATTGAAAGATTAGAGAAAAAGAGCATCCAGCTGCTAGAGTCCTTACCTCTTCGAATGCTCAGACTGAATAGGTAAAATCCTGTTTCTATGAATACTCAAACTAAATTAATGCAATGAGCTCCTGTTTCCTCCTGCCTTACATTCCTCTCTCTGCCTAGTCATATTGCTTCCTGCCACCTTCCTAGTGTTGAAAATAAAGGCATGTGATGCCCAGTTATAGAAATTAAAGGAGTGAGACATCACCACCTGGTTCTGTTTAGGCTGTAGATCAGGTTGTCCTTGAATTCACAGAAATTCATCTGCCTCTGCCTCCAGAGTGCTGGGATTAAATGTGCATACTAGTGGCTATGGCTTAGCTCTGTACCCTGATCTTCAGACAAGCAGATGATATTTTGATTGCCATTTAAAAGTTCTTAATGTAAAATTTATTTAATTGTTATAAATTAGGATTGGGAATATATTTCTATAGTATTCTCTAACTTCAGTACCTATAATAAATAATGTTTATGCTTTCTGTTTAATTTATATTATTACAACTCTGTTTTATGATTAGAGTTTTAATGTCTGTTTATTTATAGGTAATGAGGAATATTATGAATATAATAATCAACTACAAAATAATGAACATTTAAGAATGTCTAGCATTTTACCATGTATTCAGGCTTCTTGTGTACTTTTTCTTTACATGCATTTCACACATTTTTGTAAGCTAATTCAAATATTGTCTTACTTCAAATGTTAAATTTTTGCTTTTTTTATTGCCACAGAGTATAATATTCTTCTATCATTTTATTGTGTCATTTGTTGAAAAAGTTAACTAATAAATTATTTACTATATTTTGTGCATGCTTATGCATGTACTTCAATGAATATTTTTCAATGCCAATATCATAAATATGTTCTCCTATATGGCTGGTTAGAAGAGATCATTTAGTAGGTTAAAGCTCTTGCCTGACTTCACTCCTCAAAATACAGCGTGAATACAAAAATTAACTTTAAAAGTTGCTTTCTGAACTCAAAATATTCACCATGGCATTCATGTACCTGCAGACACACAAACACACAATGCATACACACACTCATGATGATGATGACAGTAATAATAAATGAATTAAAAATAGTATTCAAAACTTATTTATGGTTCCCTAAAATAGTTACATGTTTGTTATATAATTTCAGGGCCTCATAATTCTCCAAAGATTATGTAGAATTTCATAGATTTTTTTCAATAAAATGATTCATCTCTCTTTACAAATGTAGTTTAAACTTTTCTATTCATTTGATTTTTAAAAATCCACTATCTCTATAGTGTAATATCAAAATTCTTGTACCCTGTGGATCAGTGTCATGGTCACTTACAGAGTTTTGACCTTGCATTCTCCTCACTAATATGCTTAAAAATGTACTGATAACTCTCTCTACATTTTTTCTCTCAGCAATAACTCTTTTATAATATTAACAATGCCAGGATGTATAGAACCAGCATTTGAGTTTCTATACACAGTGCAAAATGTTATTTGAAATTCAATGAAAATTATTTTTGATAAAAGTGAAATGTAGTTCTATTGTATTGAATTAATTGATAGATGTATATTTAAGTTATTTAATAAAAAACTATAATATCATTCATAATATGCATATTTTCATTTTTTGTTAAGT
>NW_026068018.1:4765509-4802758 GCF_014885135.2 Alexandromys fortis
TATTAATTAATTTTTAAACATTGGCTTTAAAGCTATTAGGCTACCTAAATTTTTTATAATTTTTAATCATTTGCCTAGAGATTCCTTCATATTGATGCACTATGTTTCAACCTGGGTCTTACTTTGTATTACAGGCTACCCTGGAATGAAGGGAAAACTTTATTAACCAATCACATCTATTTAGTGTGTGGCCACCTGGAGCCCTGGTAGAAAAATGGGGGGATGCAGGTGCCGACTGGACCTATCGGATTTTGGAACTTAATTTATAGTGTAAGTTTTCCTTCTTTAACCATTAAAGTATTCCTGTTATTCTTGAGGTAGCCTGGTTACTTGTCATACTGACCTAATTCGCAACACTGGAACTCTCTCTTGACCACAGGCTGCTTGGTTTGCTCTTGCACATTCTAAAACTATCAACATCATTCGTTCATTTTTGAATGCAATGTTGACCTCTATTTGAACTATTAGTCAGCTTGACATTATTGACACAAAATACCTGAGATAGCATAACTTAAATATAAACGTTTATTTATTTGACTATTTTGGTACTTCAAATGAAAAGTTTAGGTTATAGTTGGGCATTCTGCTTTGACATCTGGAATTGTAATAGATGCTAATATATCCTGGAGGAAGAGCCTATGTATGAAACAATTTTTCTCACCAATTGGAAGGTTAAGAAAATCTGGCTCCATAATCACTTCTGAGGACATATTCCCATAAAATAATCATTATTCACACAACATTCCAAAATGCTCATTTTGCCACAACACATCTACTAACAATAGGCATTTGAGGAACTCTAATTCAAAAGATAGCATTTGCTGTTTCATTGATTTTGCTGCTGATGTATTATTTTAAAGAATCCTCAAATTTACCAATAAATGCTTTATAAATGAAACTCCTTCCTGAATGGGATGTAGTGTTTACGTTACTTTAATGTCTTGGCTTATTGTTTTATATCCTGTATTTATAAAAGCCAGAATGTGAATTCACAGAAACATCAATCTATAATCATAATTTCTTAATAAAGAATCATTATTTGTTGTAACTATGCATCCTATATCAGTAAGGTTTTGTTTCTCTCCTCCATCACTTAGTTATTAAACACAAATATGTATTTCAAAAATACTTCAAATTTAGTTATGGATTTCACTTTTAATTACTATAAATTGTATTTGGTTTTGCAAACTTGGCACTATTGCTTTCCAATGTTGCATTGAATAAAATATTAATAAAAATCTTATTAGATTAGCTTGTTTTAAGGGATCAGACCTATTCAGTTCTACAAGGAACTTCACAAAAGTCAGAGAATGGCAAGAAGTGTTCTGAAAATCCCCCTTTTGGACATGACATGATTGTTGTTCTTGTGAATTCTTCAGCTGTAATAGTCTACTCAAGGAATAAAGAAAACCAAGACAGTCACAACTTCAGCAATAGTTGAGGAGAGTCTCATGAAATGCTATCCCTCATTGAGGAACTGCTGTCACTTGATAGCTACTGTGAAAAGAAAAGTCATTTGGGGTATGGTCAGTGGCCACAATTTAGATTACCCATACTCCAGTGGCCCCCATAAAATTGAAATTCTCAGATAGTAACAACTGATTTCAGTATTTTTTTAAAGGTGCATTTGGGTTCTGGCAGGGATTGGTATAGAAGAAAAAGGGGGTGTATTGATCATAACAACTTTCAAATAATAAATGTAATGCAGAGAAACACCTGCATTTATGCTTAAGTTTCATGAAGAGTCAATTAGCCATGACAAATATGTAACAGAAAAAAGTAATGTTAATATACAAATTTGGAAAGACAATTCAAATTAGGTCTTTCCAAATTTTCTTGGTTTGTAAAACAGTTACTCTTCTTTCGTAAGAGGCAGGACCATGGTAGAATGATGGTTTTAAAGAGGAAGTATATGAATCACCTTTCTGAATTTAATGACTTGCTTGGGGCAAAATGCTCTAGTTTCTATGCTTCTATAGCACCATTTGGTAGGAAAAAATATGATTTCTAAAACTCTTTTCAAGAGGGAGAGGTGAATCAGTAACTTTTTAATTTCTGTGTCAATATAGCTAAGAATAGATTTTAATGGATGAATGTTTTATTTGGGCTCAGTTCTTAGCAGGGTGCATTGTTGAAATAAGAGTGGTGGGGCTGCATCCCCAACACCCCAGCTGCTTGCTAGCTCATGCCCAAAATAACAACACACAAACTGTATTCATTTAAAGAACTGCTTGGCCCATGAACTCTAGCCCTTACAGGCTAATTCTCGCTCATGGACTAGCCCATTTCTAATGATGTGTGTAAGCACCCCAAGGTGCGCTTACCAGGAAGATTCTAGCCTATGTCCATTCTGGGTTGGAGTTGCCTGGGAGAGCTGAGCATGGCGTCTCTGCTCCAGAGAGCAGAGCTGTCCGGTCCCTCTGGAAGCAGAGCAGAGTCTGACCTCACTTCCTCTTCCGCCCAGCATCCTATTCTGTTTATTCCACCCACCTATGTTCTAAGCTATGAGGCCAAGCAGTTGGTTTATTATAATTAACCAATTACTTTCCTCCATCAGTGCATAGTGGGGACAAGACAAAGAAAAATGTAAGAGAACACACAAAGAATTAGCCTAGAAAAAAGATTGATTTTTATCTAATGCCAGTATTATTTTTCACTAAAAAAAAATAGAGCCCATTTTTATCATAATACTATTGATAAATAATACTAACCTTTTTCTTTTCTTATAATCCACTGGGCTCAACTTGTGTTGCCACTATTCTCATAGATGAAGAATTATTCTCTGAATCACATTTAATTTACAGTTAAAGAAAAGTAATTGCCCTCTCCTAGCAGCTGTCAAACATGAATAATTCCTAAGTTGGTTGTGGGTGCTCATGAAACAAACCTCTCCCACATTGTAACATTTACTGGCTTCATCTTATGCAGTTCGTGTGCAGGCAACCACAGCTGCTGTCGGTCCACGAGACTCACAGTTCTCTCATGTTCAGGACACACTGTTTGCAACAATACTTCCACATCTCTAGCTCTTTCAGTGTTGCTCCCCTCTCTAAAGCATATTCTATGAACCTTGAGAAGAGTGGGTGTTAGATGATCCATTTTTGAGCTGAACACTATAAAGACACTTCCTCATTGGCATTCTCACTTGTATTCACAAGTATGACCTGTTTTCATCACCGTCTTATGCTGCTTTGATAAAACCTGAAAAGTGAAGTTCGGTACTATATACATTGAGCAAAATAATAGTTCATGAGTTCCCCAGACATGGATTTAGGAGCAGATATACAGTGATAAGCATATGTTACTTCCTGGAAAGAAGGTTTTAAATCCAATCAACAAACTTTGGTTGTCTCAATAACAATTTTGGTATGATTGCAACATTGGCCATGTCTTTCTAAGCTGGCCATTATTATAGCTCATAATGTTCATAACTGGGTAGTATAGAGTATCCATGACTTCTTCACCAGTAGCCTACAACCACCCTCTGGTACTAGAAAAGCTAACAAGCAGGAAGGAAGTTTCCTAGTTGTTTTAAAATATATTTGACTGAAATTAGGCAGTCCGACCACAGAAGGAATATCTGTCTTAAAAGTGTAAACCTAACTCATCTACCTTCAAGGCTGTATGTACAAAGGTAAGAGTCACCAACGTATCTTATTATCAGACTTCACAATGCCTTGTTCTGACCAAAGAGAAGGGAAATGGAAATCTTTTAGTCTTTATCCTAAACTATTAGTCATCAGGTTAAAGTGACAATAGAGTACAGATATAATACTCCCCATGCATTGAACCCCCTCCCAACAAAGAGGAGCAATAGTCTCACAGAATTAGAATGCTTCACAAGCAATGCTCCCTTCTTCAGCCACCTTGCAGAGATGGGAGAAAATAATCAGTCAGACCATAGATGACTATGTCCTCTTAGCTTCTCTCACTCCTTGTCCCAATAATTTCTATACTTCAACGTAGAGCTTATATTATGCCTGATCTTCTAAAATAGCTTCAAAGGATTCAAATCATTCCCTGAATTTCCTCCACTAACTTCCCTTTGCTCTTCTTGGGAAAAGTCACTGGACCTGACATTTTTGGATTCCTAGAAAGATACAAAAGAAAAGTATGGCCTGACTTTCATTATGTTTGTTTGTTAGTTATTGTTTTGATTTTATTATTTTTAATATGTAATTTAGCATAATCATCTCCCACTCCTTCTAGTGCTTTCCAGATCCTTGCATCCTTTGTTCTTAGATAAGACTGTCTCTCAGAAGCTGTCTATACCCCCTGACTTTTATAACCTATCCAATTCCCTAACATTCCTCAACCCTTCATAGTATGGGGGTTGTTTCATAAATGTATCAATTGAGGGAGATACCACACAGTCAGTTGCTCTCCACATTTTGACCAGTTATGGCTTTTTATAATGATCTCTGTCTATTGCAAAAATAAATTTCTTTGATAAGGAATGAGAGATACACTTGTCTTTGATATAAAGATAAGTGTTTAGAGTGCAGTTAGAGATTATTCTGGAGTAGGAAAGTGGTAATAACAGGTTTTGCTCTATATTTAATGACTTCTAAAACCACTGATTCCTGGCTAAATTCGCAATGTCAGGCATGAATTCCTTCCAACTCAGCAGACTTTTAGTCCATTTAAGTTACCCAAGAGTATGAATGCCACTATGGGACTATTGTAATATCTTAGTACACTAATCGTCGTGTTATTTGGGGGGGGGGTGATTTTTGGATAGATAGGACTATTGATTTGTTTTCTCCATTGTAACTTGATTGACTCCTTACAAAACTATGAGATCTATTCTTCAATGAGGAGGCTTCCAAGTCAAACCCAGATTGATTCTTTTAAGTTTCAAGTCTGAAATATCAACAAGGTGGCAGTAGTTTAAATGAGAATGTCTCCAACAGGATATATATTTGACTGCTTGGTCTGCAGTTGGTGAAACTGTTTTGGAAGAATTAGAGCGTATGGCCTTGTTGGAATAGGTATGTCACTGAAGTGGGCTTTAAGGTTTCAAAAGTCCAAGGTATATCCAGTTAGCTATTTCATATAGATGGCCAATGATATATCTCCCTTCCTCCTGCCATTCAGGTCACTATTCTACTACCTTCCAGAATAATAAGCTCAAAATGAAATACTTAACATTTTACAAGTTACCATGGGTCATGGTACTTTTCAAAAACAATAGAAAAGTAACTAAGATAGAAGTCTCACCATTTTCTAGAGGGCACTAATATCATTTTGAAATAGAGATAAAGTAAAATATGTGATTAAATAATGGTAACAAGTATACATTGTTATCAGGAATTTAATGTTTCATTTGTGTTTTAGTTTATGGTTGAGAGTTTGTGTGGAAATGATATTATGGGGTGCAGCTAGACCGCAACTCATCGCTGAAAACAATCCTTTATTGAAGAAGTGATTTCTCCTTAACAGAAACAGTGCAGCTTCTTGAGAAGTAGACATGGAGCAACATGGAAGGCTCAGTAGATCCTCACAATTCCTCTTGTAACGAAATGATGATAGACTTTATAAACATGTCACTTAAATACAAATTTTATTAATATCTTTAGTGGCCAAGATTGAAGGTGGCACTATCAAATAAGCTTTATAAATTTCTGCTTCCTTATAGAATCTAAAATATAAAAGGTTTTAGGCATAGCAGCCATTTAAAAATATTTATCTATGTTTTAATTAGGCATCATATTCATATAAATGTATAATGAAATACATAGGATTTCATAAAACTATTATATAATAAATCCTACTATAACATTAAAAGTTTATTTAAGTTACATATTCATAACAGAACTCAATATGAAATATATTTTTCATACTCCTGACAGCATGTATGCTTTTGAGAAATAATTTCCTAGCCAGCTTTCAAATTATACATTACTATAAAGTCTAATTCATTTTAATTTTTTCAGTTTAAGGTTTATTTATTTTATTGGTTGAATTATCTTATTTTTGTATACTTATGGTATATGCATGTGGTCATGTGTGTGTGCATGCATTTGTGTGTGCGTAGTGTATGCCTGCATTTGCTGCAGCATGCATGTGGAGGAGAGCTCAAGCTTAGGCTTTGGTACTTGTCTTCTACCACTCTTGATGAGGTGGTTTCTTCTTGCTTGTCCACCCACACAAGGGCTGCTAGCCAGGAACTAATAGTTGTCTCTTACCTCTGTATCTCTTTATATTGTAGAAACACTGGGATCACAGATGTGTGTCTCAGTCTGGAAATTTAATCTCTGGTCCTCACACTTATACAGCAGCAATTTACACAAAAAGTCATAGTCACACTTGTTTGACGTTTTATTTTAAAAATACTAAATTTATTTGCCACCCTAGATTCAGGAAACACTTTGTTTCTTATAATAATGCATATGTTTTCTTATTAATTTTAGAACACTAGATCAAATTATCTTAAAATCAAACTGTTATAATACTTTAGAATGTATTACTGACTACCATTTTCTTCCTTTTCCTCTTATCTCTTTTAAATAAGACTGACTTTGCATATATTTATAATAGTAACTCTAAGTATTTAAATACAGAATAGCAGGAAAACGTTCATTTTTTTTCCTCCCTGTTAGAAATTGTTATAAGAAAAAGGTGCCAGCCATTCAAATTGTTTGATTTCTGCCTTGAGGCTTTAGTACTTTACCAACTATTCATTGTTAGCATGAAGTCAACTTGAATGTCTTACTTTCCTTTCTTGGTTATTTATGAAACTCAGCAGGAATTTTAAAGCTGCTTATACTAGAATTAGATACCTCCTACTTTTCCCAGTCAGAAACTAATAAAGAGTAAAAGTACTGTACTAGAAACAAGATTACTAACTCAAAACACAGTTTAAACTTATTTCAAAATAGATTTTCTTATAAATAGGAAAATGCATTCTTAACTTTTGGGGGAAATGGGGAGTATTGTAACTCAGTTAAATATTTTACTAGTCTATATAGAGATTATTTTTTCCATGAAGAAAATAATTTAATGTGTTTTTCTATACAACCATATTTAAGTCTATTTCTGATTTTGACAAATTTTGGAGATTAAATTTACAAATATTTCAAAAATATTGCGAATTAAGGACCATCAAGATTTTGTCATTGTTGTTGTTGAATAAAGTCTGAATCATTACACTTCTTTTGTAATAAAGAATGACACACACACACACACACAAACACACTTAATGAAAATGATTATTGGGTATCACAAAAAAGTCCATGAATAAAGTTTCATATAAAACTTCCATTTGGTTTTCTGTCTTTTGTACAATATTGGGAATTTTGTAAATAATCTCAAAACTCAAGATTCTTTTTTTAATTTTCAGGTGGAAGGATTATCAATTATATTTTTTATTATATTGCCTAACATGAAATATAGTTCCTGAAGTCTTAACATTATTTTTTATAAAATATAATACCAACATGTCATCGACATGCTCAGTTAGGAAATTGCTGGTCATTCAATCAAGAGTCTCTGAATCTGGATCACCATTACCACCATCCACAATAACATCACTATGGTTCAATAAATACAAATATCAGAGGACATACATAGAGCCCGTTGACAAGCCAGCCTAGCTGAATTGGTGAGCTCAGGGACCATGTCTAAAATTATAATGAAGACAGTTTGAGGAAGATACCAAAAATCGACCTCTGACCTCAACATACACCCACCTATTCATTTAAGAGTACATATACCACTCTTTGTCTCCTATACACACACACCACCACCACCATAACCACAATCAAATAAGTCCTTGAAATTATCAACATATTTCTCAAAAAGGATGGGGAATCATGTTCCTTCCAGAAAACATAGAAACATAAAGCCAAAGATTGGTATGAGATACCTCCCTTCAATTGGTGGTGTAAGAAATCCAATATATATTACAACATTGCATGCTGTTCCCATTGCATGTGGTTGCCCACCAGAGCTTTAGGAGAAGGAACCATTGCTAAAGATACTAAAATATTTAGTCAACAAAAATAGAGAAATGAATGCTCCATCCTGATAGTCGGCTTTCATAGCTCCAAAAAGTTCTAGGCAGGACCACTGAAGTCAAAGGGCAAAGCCTTATATTCCCCTCTCAAACCAGCCATATCATCCCTGTCTCCATCTCCCTAGTGCTGGGATTAAACCTTTGTGTGATCTCTGTTTCTCTTTTACACAAATTCAATTTTGTGTAGCTCCGGGTAGCCTTAAACTAACAGAAATCCTTCTCCCTCTGTCTCCTCAGTTCTGGGATTGAGGATGTATGCCTCCTCTGCCATGCTTCTCGTGGCATAAGTCTGCACTCTGATCTTTAGACAAGCTTTATTTGTTAAAACATTAAAAAGTATGACTACATTCAACTCTTATACCGCTTACAAAAATGCTTTACATTCTAAAGACATAGACAACTAGAAATTAAATGGTTGTAATTAAAAAGTTTTTTGAAAACTAGCTAGAAGAAACTATACCAGGTACATTATTATGAGATGATTTGAACACTGTTTTCATGGTAGTACAAGCACATTGCTTAGTGCTAAACAGAAGTTCCTGACAGTGCACTTCAGACATAAAATCTTCCCTTGTTCACTTGTTTTTATTGATTCTTCTGAGGAAGGGGCAACAGTAAAGTATTTGGTCACATTCTTAGTATTGTATTTCTGTCTCTCTCAGAGATAATTCACTCTCAGTTTAGCATCCAAATTGTAATGCAAGATGTATTGACAAAGGAAGAAGATCAAACAACTGTGACTTAATTACTTTAGAAAATTTTACAATACAAATAACGAACTATAACTTGAGTATAGAGCATGATAGCTTTAAGTGAAATTTCCCCAAGAATACAAAAACAGCCCCATTATTGTCCTTTAGGGTATGTTTCTTTGTTCACAAAATTGATTAGGGTATTTGGACACAAAACAAACTTTCATCGCTTTCATTTTTACTCCTTCTTTGTTTTTGTTTTGTTTTGTGATTTTTTCAGTTCCTTTTATTGGGATTGTCTACATCCCCAGCTTTTTCAGCAGTTGGTTCCACTGGAAAACACTGTTTTTACAGTCTTTTTCTTTCTTTCTTTTTTTATTGAAAAAAAAAATTCCGCCTCCTCCCAGCCTCCCATTTCCCTCCCCTCCCCCTACTTCTTTCCCCCTCCCCCACTCCTATCCCCCTCCCTCTCCAGTCCAAAGAGCAGTCAGGGTTCCCTGCCCTGTGGAAAGTCCAAGGTCACCCCCCCCCATCCAGGTCTAGGAAGGTGAACATCTAAACAGGCTAGGCTCCCACAATGCCAGTACAGGCAGTAGGATCAAAACCCAGTGCCATTGTCCTTGGCTTCTCATCAGCCCTCATTGTCCGCCATGTTCAGAGAGTCCGGTTTTATCCCATGCTTTTTCAGTCCCAGTTCAGCTGGCCTTGGTGAGCTCCCAATAGAT
This sequence comes from Alexandromys fortis, assembly GCF_014885135.2. NCBI lineage: Eukaryota > Metazoa > Chordata > Mammalia > Rodentia > Cricetidae > Alexandromys > Alexandromys fortis. The sequence continues at coordinate 4,774,944 of NW_026068018.1, forward strand.
CAGCCCCACGGTCTCAGTGGGTGGATGCACCACCTCAGTGGGTGGATGCACCACTCATGGTCCTGACTTCCTTGCTCACGTACTCCTTCCTTCTGCATCTCATTTGGACCTAGGGAGCTCAGTCTGGTGCTCCAATGTGGGTCTCTGTCTCTAGCTCCATCCATTGCCAGATGAAGGTTGTATGGTGATATGCACGATATTCATCAGTATGGCAATAGGATAGGGCCATTTCAGGTTCCCTCTCGTCAGCTCCCTAAGGAAGTAACTGGGGATAGCGCCCTGGGCACCCTCTAGGGTCAAGTCATTTGCCAACCCTAAGATGACTCCCTTAATTAAGATATATACTTCCCTGCTCCCATATCCACCCTTCCTTTATCCCAATCATCCCATTTTCCCAAGTTCTTCCATCCTCCCCTTCTCACTTTTCTCTCCCCATATCCCACCCCACCCCTAAGATCCCAATTTTTGCCTGACAATCTTGTCTACTTCCGATATCGAGGAGGATAACTATATGTTTTACTTTGGGTTCACCTTCTTATTTAGCTTCTTTAGGATCACAAATTATAGGCTCAATGCCCTTTATTTATAGCTAGAAACCAATTATGAATGAGTACATCCCATGTTCATATATTTGGGTCTGGATTACCTCACTTAGTATAGTGTTTTCTATTTCCATCCATTTGCAAAATTCAAGATGTCATTGTTTTTTACTGCTGAGTAATATTCTAATATGTATATATTCCACACTTTCTTAATCCATTCTTCCGTCTTGAAAATGCATTCAGGGCCATGAGAAATCTTTAAATAGGCAAATTACTACTACTTAAGATGTAACTGTGCTGACCACAAGCTTGATAACCTAAAAACTTGTTTCCCTGACTCTTTTTTTTTTGGGGGGGGGTCTTTTTAAAATTTATTTATTTATTAAAAATTTCTGCCTCCTCCCCGCCACCGACTCCTATTTCCCTCCCCCTCTTCCGACCAAGTCCCCTCCCTCATCAACCCAAAGAGCAATCAGGGAAGGCCAGCTGGCCTGGGTCTGAAAAAGCATGAGATAAAACCAGACTTGCTGAACATAGTGGACAATGAGGACTACTGAGAACTCAAGAACAATGGTAATGGGTTTTTGATTCCTGAATCTTATTAGCTTATTTCTATATAGGTAATTCCCTGACTCTTATTGGCAAAACATATTTGAAATAAAGCTTATTTTTGAGGGCTATTGTTTTAGATTTTTGTGGGATTTTATTTATCAAAGATTTTTGTTATTTTTTTTCTCTTTTTACAAAGACTTAATAATGGGCTAGTGATTTCTGATGTGGTAATATAGAAATGTTAATATTTAGTACTTTATTTAATGACTTTTACTTCCATACATAGAGGAAATAAATAAAAATTTTAGAATATACTAGCCTTGCAATACTAGATCCATGTTAATCTCTGGAACATTATATTCTAGGTACTCAATTTATTTTTCCCACATGTAAACCTAGAAGAATAATAGCATTACTTAAATGGTTGATTATGAAAACTTAATGAGAAAATAAATTACTGTATTTATTTTAAGGCACATTATATCATCCTCTCAGCCTAGAAAAAAAATGATCAATGACAATTGATAGTATAACAGTTGAGCATCATAGGAAAATCATGAGGCTAGGCAGACAATAGGCCTAACATTACTCAGATCTCCCTTTACTAATTGGTGCAATACACCATAGGAACACAAAAACAGAAACTGTGTGTCACCCTGTAGTGTCAAAATGCTATAGCATTAAATATAAAAGAAATTCTAGATTATTACAAACAACATGCAACAATCTGGCCATCAATAGAAGACATAAATTTCAATATGAATTATTTTTAACCTAATTTATATATTCAATTCAATTTCAAATAATATCCAAGTACAATTTCATGGATAGTTATTTAAAATATGCTAAATTCAAGGAAGGATGACATATTTAAGTGTGGGACTCAGGAATCTTAAACTATTCAGGTAGAAGGATAGATTTAAACGTGGGACTCAGGAATGCTAAAATTGTTCATGTAGGATGCTGCACAGTCCTGGTGCTCAGGGCATCAGGCTTTTTCATCCAGAACAGACAGGCTTTCAGCTCTTTTATACTTCAGAGTGCTAGCTACACTCAGTTTGATTAAAAACAAAAGCATTCTGGTAACAAAGAAAACATTTGAAAAATAGATTTGTAAAATTAAACAGTTAAATGTAAGATGAAAGAAAAAATATAAGTATACTATACCTGTAAACTAATAAGACCTACAAATTGTCTTGAATAAATACTGACCTGTGTATTCTATAATAAACATCTCTCGGTGAAAATTTGATTGTTTACTGATGGAAGAAGGTCATTGGTTAAATAATAAAGAAACTGCTTGGGCTCATAGGTTAAATAAAGGTCACAGAGTGTATACCTGGTGAACCTAAAGAAGCTAAATAAGAAGGTGAACCCAAGGAAAATCATATACTTATCCTCTTGGCTATGGGAAGTAGACAAAATTGCCGGGGAGAAAATTGTTATCTTGGGGTTGGGGTGGGGATAAGGGGGGGCAGGGAGAGAAAAGTGAGAAGGGGAGGATTGGGCGAACTTGGGGAAACAGGAAGATTGGGATAAAGGAAGGTTGCATAGGGGAGCAGGGAAGCACATATCTTAGTTAAGGGAACCACCTTAGGGTTGGCAAGAGACTTGAACCTAGAGTGGCTCCCAGGAGCCCAAGGCGATGTCCCCAGTTAGTCCCTTGGGAAACTGAGGATAGGGAACCTGAACTGACCCTATCCTATAGCAATACTGACGAATATCTTCCATATCACCATAGAACCTTCATCTGGTGATGGATAGAGACAGAGACAGAGCCCCACACTGGAGCACTGGACTGAGCTCCCAAGGTCCCAATGAGGAGCAGATGGAGGGAGAACACGAGCAAGGATGTCAGGACCAGGAGGGATGCACCCACCCACTGAGACAGTGGGGCTAATCTATTGGGAGCTCACCAAGGCCAGCTGGACTGGGACTGAAAAAACATGGGATAAAACCGGACTCTCTGATCATGGAGAACAATGAGGGATGATGAGAAGCCAAGGACAATGGCACAGGGTTTTGATCCTACTTCATGTTCCGGCTTGGTGGGAGCCTAGCCAGTTTGGATGTTCACCTTCCTAGACATGGATGGAGGGGGGAGGACCTTGGACTTTCCACAGGGCAGGGAACCCTGACTGCTCTTTGAACTTGAGAGGGAAGGGGAGAGGAGTGGAGGCAGGGGGAGAGGAGTAGGGGGAGGAGGAGAAGGATGGGAAGGGGGTTGAGGGAAATGGGAGGCTGGGAGGAGACGGAAATTTTTTTCCCTTTTCTTAATAAAAAAAAGAGAAAAAAAACATAGGTGGGAGGAGAAAACAGAACAGAATGCAATGATGGAGGAAGGTCATTGGTTAAGTAATAAAGAAACTGCTTGGGCTCATAGGTTAAAACATAGGTGGGAGGAGTAAACAGAACAGAATGCTGGGAGGAAGGGAAAGTGAGCTCAGACTCGACAGCTCTGCCTTCTGGAGAGAGACACCATGCTCACCTCTCCCAGGTAGACGTGATAGCTCTTCTCTCTGAGGTAGACATGATGAAGCAAGCCACCAGGTCAGACATGCTGAATCTTTCCCGGTAAGACTGATGCTACACAGATTATTAGAGATGGGTTGATAGGGATATGAGAATTAGCCTGTACGGGCTAGAGTTAATGGGCCAAGTAGTGTTTAAAATAATACAGTTTGTGTGTTGTTATTTTGGGACATAAGCTAGCCTTGCAGGCGGCCAGGGTGTTGGGGAAGCAGCCCTGCTGCTCCAATTACAACAGTTTACATCTAAACAGTTACAATAAACAAACCCTTTGATACAAGAAGCAACTCAACACAGAAGAAAACATTGTTTTCTTCTCAACAGTGTTAGTATGCTTGAGAACTATTTGGAAAGAAAGCTTCTGTGTTAACTTCACTATTGCCTACTAATATAAGTTATAGATGGTAAAAAGTTTTAAAAACATCAAAATGTAAAAGAAGGTTTAACTGGGTCTCCTAGAAAACACCTTGAAAGTCACTGTTTAATGGTTTGGGGAGGATTACTAACTCAAAGCCATCCTGAGCTACATATATGAAGCCAGGGTTCAATTATATTTAAACAAAGGTATTTATCATCCTAGAGGAATAAAAATTTCAACTTCAATGATGATTAATGTAATCACAAGGCAGACTGCGGCATATCGTCTCAAATTATTGAACTCTTCTCACACTATATATTACAAACAAATAAAATTTATAAATAAACTAGTAGTATTCTTTGTATATAAAATGAGCTCATATAAAACTAAGGGAGAAAATCACATATGATACTAAAATCATAATAAATGAGCTGTTACTATACAATTTTCAAACAAAAGATATACGAATAACTAACATGAAAACTATTAAGTTTTTACAATGATAACATAATTCTAACTAAATGACATTTCTAAATATATTAATAATTCAAAAACATAAGATTTGTATTGTCATTAAAATACTTGGTAGTTTTCTATAATTGATTTCAGTCTAAATCTATAAGAAAAAAATTAAAGACTAAATGATTTAAAAATAGTCAATAAAATGGAAAATACTTGTCAAATATAGAAATGTCATATACTAGTTATAGCAAGACAAAAATATTTTTAACCAAATTTTACTAAAGAATTTCAAAATTGAGAAATATTTATAATCCTAATATCAGGAACATCTTCACTGATTGACTTAACTAGACCAACATCTGGAATAAAATGAGAGTTTTTAATAGTGCAAGAGAAGATAACCTACGAAGAATTGACAAGATATGGAGAAGAAGGTAAAGAAAAGGAAGGACAGATATGGGGAATAAAGAGAAGGGGAAATCAAAAAAGGTCCTGGTTATTTTTTGTCAACTTGACCAATCCTAGATGTTTTTGGAAAAGGGAATCTCAACTGAGAAAATTCCTAGAATTTATTGCCTATAGCCTATGGAACATTTTCTTAATTGATGATTGATATAGGAGATCCCTGATCACTGTGCATGGTGCCACCTCTGGGTTGAACAAATTTAGCACGCAAGAAGAAAGTTAGCAAGCAGCATTCTAAAATGATGTCTGCTTCGGTCCCTGCCTCTAGATTCCTACCTTAAGTTTCTGCCCTGACTTCCATCCATAAGCAACATAAGTACAGACTTGTATGATGAAGCGAACCCTTTTCTTCACAAATTGCTTTTGGTTGTGTTGTTTTCGCACATCAATAGAAACTCCAAATAATACACCTGGTAAAATAAGTCCCACTGTGCAGTGCCCTTTGAAATTAACACAAAGAGTAGAAAATTCAGCTTAGTCTGAGAGCAAATGTTTGTTGATTTCATGATGTGAGACAGGCCAGGTAGTACAGTGACATACTTTCTCAGACATCAGTAAATTGTTTGGATTTCAAGGGAAAGAGACAAAGTTGGAATCTTAATAAAGTTGAAGCAAGATGTAATCATTATGTATCACTATTTGAGGCTCACATATTCCTGAGCAAAAGCTTTAAAAGTAAAAATTGGTGTGCCCCTTCTAGTTTATTGGCACTAAAGAGATAAAAAGATAGGTGTGAAAGAAAATTTCTAATCAATTTCAAGTTCTTATTGGAAAAATAATTAAGGGGACAACAACGCTGCCTTTGCTGTTCTCTTCCTTCTCTATTTTTTCTTCATATCTCCTACCTTTCTTTCTTTTTTTTTCGTCAACGGTTAGCTTATGTTAGAAATTTATCACAATTCTTTTGTAGCTCATAATTTAATAAATTGAATTTTTTAAGTAGTAAAAGAATTTGTATAGAAAGAACAGAGCTACAAATCGTCATAAAGCTAAGAAGGATGTACTGTTGCCAACAAAAGTATGTCTAGGAATAGTTTTCATCTTGGTGGCCAGTTAAGATATTTTAAGTGTGCTATGTCGAAGGTCGGCCATGAGGAATTTTGTCACAGATACCATTCAAACATCCATACCTTGCTGTACCTAATCTGCCTTGCTATTGTTCTAACCTAGGTTTATCACATTCCTGTGAGACAGTCACAAAATACACATCCAAATTCCAACATTGCCTAGAAAGACATGTAACACAGAAGTCCACTTCCTTGTCCAAGGTTCATTTCTCACATGGTATCCTTCCAATATCTATCTATAATAAAGTCCTTAAGTCTTTCTCATTCCTCATTCTCCACAAATCTAAAATCTTTGTATCACATTTTCAGCTCAACAGACAGTAATAGAAGTTAATAGACCACTGTTAAGTCACTGTTTAATTCTTTAGTATACTGAACCTGGTAGTTATCATTTGATGGACAGAAATGTACCTATTTAATAATATATTGGTTTGGCAAATAAAATTATGGACATTGGTTAGTCCATTGTTGAGTATAAAGAGACTTAGATGAAAAATCAGTACATGTCTTAAAGGAACACTTATTATATTAATTATAACCCAAAATGAGAGGGGAATGATGTTGTCTGTTAATGTTGGAAAGTTTATCACAATTATTATGCATCTCATAATTTGATCTATTTGAAATTTATAACAAGTAAAACAACTTGTATGTACATAACAGAGCTATAAATTGGCAAAAAGGTAATCATAAATTTGCCTTCCATAAGTGCAAATATAAAAGGTCCTGACTTAATAAGTTAAGTAAAGAAATATGCTGAAATTGTTAAGATCTGCTATTAAAAAATATTTTTGGAAAAATATAGAAAAAGTGAAATTCATGGTAATTTTGTTGTTGGTATCTCAGATAAGCATCATAACCATAGTTACAAATGACAGGCCTAGAAAAAAGTATGAACTAATATTTGAAAAATTAAGACAAAAAATAAAATATTGGCTAGGTTCCTCAAGTTATAACAATTATATTGTTTATATTGTTTAATATAGACTTCCTGCCCAATTCTCATTTGATTTTGCAGCTAACCATTTTGTTTGGCTCAATACTCCAGTCAACTTTTGTGGACTCTAGTTTTAAATACAATTCAATTATTTGATTCCTCATGCTTTAATTCCTGTCTGTATTGGGTTGTGTTCTACAACATGGCCTAGTTTTTGATCTGGTGCATGAGGGCGTGAATGAGTTTTCTCCTGTGGGTATAAAAATGTCTTTGAGGCTGGTAGATATGTTGAAATGTGCATAAAGCTAGTGAGTGTTTCTTATTTTCTGGGACAAAAGTCTTGTTGATGAAGTAGACTATGGAGTGATCAGTTCAGTTCACTTTCTGCAGACTGGAGTCCAATACCTGCTTTGATATTTATCATTTTTCCTTTGCTTTATGAACTAACTTTATTTATATTTTAAATTTAAACATTTTGTATTAAAATATGTGATTTCATAAAGGTATGTTTTTCTCCTTTGTGAAAGAAATCATGTTAAATGTGATGTTACTTTTAAAGAGATACTGTTAGGAGAGCATATGCAGAGTTAAATCTTCTAGATAAGGTCCAAAGTGGTTCTATCTATAGATTACCAAATTTTATTCTACATAAGCTATCATTTTCGTATGGTTTTTAGTATAGTAGTCCCACAATTAAAGTATCACTATTGGATTTTCCTCATGAAATCATGGTTTAAATAGTAAGCAGGCCTTTGGACATCATAACCAGTGTGGCCCATAAAAATATCTGGAGACATGGATCACCGCTTTTAGAACTAAGAGCTTTGCTATAACATGAATGAAGAATAGCTATTATGAAATGGCTGCTGCAACAAAATAAGAACAATGCTACAAAATACAAAATGAAATATAAAATGTATAAATATATTGATTTTAGAAAGGTGTTTTGCAAAAAAATAGTTTGTAATCTATTACAAGTTTTACATGAATTCGCTAATAGGTCAAACATTATCATATACATGTTTTTGCTTATAAGACAATGACCACAGTCTGGAGCTGTATGTTAAGCACATATTACATGTTTTGACCAATGAAGTCAAAAGACATGTTATAAATTTCTTCACTGCTTTTTTTTATTTCATAGCTTCAGTATATAAAAATAAATTTAAGGTGATCCAGTCATATTTAATGAGAACTTTTATGTCATATAATGTATAAAATATTTTCATTTTCAAATGTTCCTCATTAATATTAAAAGATATTTTTCTTTTTTGCCAAGTTAAACATTAAAATACAAAAATTGTATCTTTCAAAATACACATAGGCTTTAATTAAGCCATGTAGCCACCATGGCATATCATTTGAAAATTGTATTAAAATACCATTGCTGTTGAAAATCTATCTGAAGAAACATGAAAGGATTATTTTAAAATTTGTCTGGAACTTGAGAGCCTGGCAAAGAAAGCTAACTAATTAGTCACTGGGAATGCAAATGTATTTACTTTATATTGAGTCAGTTAAACTTAAAGCTCCTGTAAAACAAAATACAACATAAAGTAGCTTTAAAATAACCACATTCATTTATTTAAGTATAACATTACACATCATTATTGTCTTTTACTATACTTTATATAGTAAATACCAAGTTTGATACTATCAACAGTGGATTTACAATTGCTGAGAAATATGCATTTCAATTTTGTGGTATTAGACATTAAAGCCATCAATAGTGGTTCATGTCTATAATCCTAACACTTGGGAGCTGGAGACAAGAAAACAAAAAAAATTCAAGGTCATATTCAGCTACCTGTAATGCTTAGTCTAGCATGGCCTACAGGATATCATCTCTCAAAATAAACAGAAAATAAATGTGAGGTAGCAGATGTGAAATAGATAATACTTTACCTTGTGAGCAGCAAGTACTCAAAATTTCCCATATATAAGCATAAATTTTTTCTTCTTTTTTATTGAAAATAGATTCTTCTCTCATGCAACACATCACAAACACATCATTCCACCTTCCACTGCTCCCAGCTTTTCCAGTTCCCACGTCACCCAGATATACCCCTCCTATTTCCCGCCCCCCCCAAGACGGACAAAAACTAAATAGCACAAAACATTAAACAAGGAGAAAGACCTCTTATCAAACCTAAAGAAGGCAACCCAATAGGAGAAAAAAATGTCCCAAGAGCAGGCAAAATACTCAGAGATATACCTACTCCCACTGTAAAGATTTTTACAAAAATACCCAGCTAACAGTTATAACATAAAGGCAGAGGACTTGGTAGAGAACATTGCAAGCCCTGTGGTTGACACTTCAGTTTTTGAGTCTACATAAGACCTGCTTTGTTTATTTATTTAGTGGTCCATATTTGATGGAGGTGGGTCTTGTATCTTATCTGTTGATTTCATTGGTTAATAATAAAGAAACTGCCTCGGCCCTCATAGGACAGAAAATTAGGTAGGCGGAGTAGACAGAGGAGAATGCTGGGAAAAAGAAGCTGAGTCAGTGAGTCGCCATGATGCTCCCACTCCAGACAGATGCAGGTTAAGATCCTCTCTGGTAAGCCAGCTCATGGGCTACACAGAATATTAGAAATGGGTTAGAACAATATGTAAGAGCTAGCCAATAAGAAACTGGACCTAGCCGGGCCAGGCAGTGTTTAAAAGAATACAGTTTCCGTGTAATTATTTCTGGGTATAAACTAGCCATGTGGGCGGCCGGGTGCCGGGGACGCAGCCCTGCCACTCCTAATGCAACACATATTCTCCTGGTAACCTCAATATCCCCTGATTCCTACAATCTCTGTCCCATCTTCTGCAGGATACCCCCCAAACTATAAGGGAAGGATCTCGCTCTGCATAATATCTGTCTCTGGGCTCCAATTTCCATCTGCTACTAAGCTGCTCTGATGAAAACTGGATAAGGCACAGATCTATGAGTATATACAGCAGACTATCATTAGGAATAATTTCACTTTTTTTTTTCTTTTTTGTTTTGTTAGTCAAGCTTGGTTATACCCTACATCTCTACACTATCCAGTCTCTACTTGTTTAGGGTATTGACTCCATCTGATGGAATGGACCACAAGTTAAACAAGACATTTGTTATCCTTTCCTACATGTTCTGTGTCACTATTACCCCAGAACATCTTGCAAGCTGAAAGACTGTAACAGGTCAAGAGATACTGGAATTGGGGGAATTTGGAGGGATGAGTGGAAACCTATGCAGTAGAAACTTCCTTGAATTTATAAGGGTGACCCCAGTGATGGTTACTAGCAATGGAGAAAAATACACAAGCTAAATTGGCTTTCTTTTGTACCCAAAATAGGCTTTCAGTAGTTGGACTGGCTTATATTTGTTAAAACTGTTGGCCAAGGGCATCCTGTGGAAATTCCTAAGCAACCCAGAATGGTGCTAGGATAAATAATCATTCTTTGAAACTGATGACAGGGGCCTCTTTTTGAAGACATCTACACAGCATTTCACACAAAGGGATTGAAGTGGTGCCTGAATGGAGTCTCCATCCCTATGTTCTAGTCTCTTTGACATAATAAGGTACACTGAAAGCTATAGAAAGAGAAAAATGGTTAATATCCATGCTTGAAATAAACCTAGCTAACCACCCATAACTACAGAAGTTATGGATCTTAGAGTAAAACATAATACTACCACTTTTATGAAGACTGTAATTCTTAACTGTACTTTAGATGATTGTCCTTATTCCCACAGATAAGTGTAGCTCTCATCCAACAAAATTCAGAGAGAAACTGATTGTGATGTGCCTGGAACCAACTTATACATCAGCAACATGCCTCCTACACTTAAGCCTTGGGGAACATGGTAAAAGAGGGGACAGAAACATTGAAAGAGTCAGAAGAACAGAAGATTGTATCTTCTAAATTTGACAGGAAAGCTACACCCAAGAACTTTCAACAACATAGCCACTTAAATAATGACAACAGCAGTTGACATACTAAGAGGAATGGGACACTACTACTAGATGAAGAGCTACAGTAATAAGGACTTCTGAAAGAGGAATTATTGATTTATCCCAGAGATGAACCCTATAAATGGTATCCAATCCCAGACTTCCAATCATAAAAATATATACTGACAACAATAACAACAGTAAACAGACTCATTAAGTTGCTTTTACATACTAATTCATGTGGGGAGGAAATTGGATGACAATAATAATTAAAGAATAAAAGAACATTGATTTGACAACAAATAAAAATTGACAGGAGAGTAGTTGGAGCAGGGATGAAGAGTGAAATTGATGTGACTATATTCTGCTTAAAACTTTAAAAAAATGGTAAATAAAAAACCAAGGTAGTCAGTGATCTAGCAAGCTAAATAGTATGACTAATTCGTCTGACCAATGTAGAGTGTCTTTTGAGCATTTATATTCTACACAAGTTTTCTGCTTAAAGTGATTTCCCAAAGGGACTGATAAAGAGATTTCAGAGATAGATTCATAAGTAAGTATGTTCATCATAGCCCAAGAACATGAATAAAAATAAAAATAGTCATAGAAATAATGCACCAATATGCTGAGGTACTTTTGCACCCTGTCATATTTTTCATTAGAAGCATTAAACTCAAGACTTTCTACAAGGAAACAAGAAAATAACACTTTACCAACTATCTAGCTATAAATTTTTGCCAGTTCCCCCAAGAATATTAGAAATAGATAAAGTGGATTAACTTCTTATTGATGGTTATAAAACCCTATATCTTATGTTGGTGCTTTAGTCATCAAAGAAAAATGATAGTACCTTTTCAGAATTATTTAAAATTTCTAGATTCATATTTCCTACTCAATTCTTCATTGACAATGGTGAAAATAACCTTTTAGCAGCTTAACGTGTTATTTTGTCAAAAATACAATCCTTTCTAATGATAGATAATACATGGGAAAAATACAGGTCTCTTCAAGTAAAGAATCTGCAGATTCTTGAACTAAAGATGAAGGTATATTTTTATTCCCCATGCTATGCTCTCAAATTATCTCACAGAATCCACTCTGTACTCATCTTTTACAACTTATTTTAACTACAGCACATAAAAGCTAAGCATTACCAATATGTGTGCTATACTAGCTAAGAAGCTATTATAACCCACTGCACTGAGTTATTTCTTTACCTGCATCTCATTTTTGGCAAAGAAAAATACACAGTTATCTTTATTTTCTTGGCTTTGCTATGTTTTCCTCTTTCAAATTGGATTAAAGTAGTGGTCTTGGATGCAAAAAGAGGATAAGGTATACATGAGCTAAATAACACAGTGTGAAGTCATTCCCAAATCTCTCAAAAAACTCACACAGTGTTTATGCTCTCAGTGTTGAAGGAGAAACGGGGACGAACAAATTCTAGTGGCACAGAGGTATATGAGTTGCTTTAAATGATGCATTTCAAAATTCAGATTTGATAATGGAGAGATCATTTGTCAACATCAGAAAAAGTGAATGAATTTTGTCACTATAAATACATATTTTAAGTAGATCAATTTTATAAGAAGAGTAGTTTACTTATCTCAGTTTTCAGATACTAAAATCCCAAACAGTGTGTTTCAGACTCTGGCAAGCTCCCCACCCCCATCCCTTGGCATTGACATTTTATAGCAGATGGAAAAACTGGGAGCTCAGATGTAGGAGAAATTGTCACATCCCCTAAGCCAAAAGGAAAAGTTGGAGAGGTTGGAGTACCACATCTCCTATTGCATGTTCTACCTCCTCCCCATAGCAACACCCGAAGACAAAGTTTTAACACATAGACTTTGTGAGTAATAATACAAACCACAATATAAGAATTCTACTTCCATTTCTTTCTCTCTTCTTCTTTCCTTTTCTACATTCTCTGTGTTGTATTGCCTACAATTTAAAAAGAAAAGCCTTGGCAATTCTGTGGCCATCCAACTCTGGCAACATGTGCCATATCATCAGCTCATAGTATTTTGAAAATGACATATTATTAAATTAGGCCACTCTCACAGAGAGTTTCTTGCTACCATGTTTTTATGGTCTGAGATCACTGATACCAGGCCCAATAGATGCTAGTTTCTGGTTCTAGTAGAGGTCTAATAGAGTGTGCTGTGGGATTCCCCTCTGTATGCTGTGAATACCATTGATTAATAGAGAATTGCTTTGAGCCTATAGCAGAGCAGGGCAGAACAGAAGTACGCAGAGAAATCTAAAGTGAATGGTAGGAGAAAGGAGGTGGAGTCAGGGAGAAGCCATGTAGTCCAGCCAGGGACAGACGCTGGGAAATTTAACTTGTAAGCTACAACCTCGTGGCGATTCACAGATTACTAGAAATGGGTTAAATTAAGATGGAAGAGTTCGCAAATAAGAAGCTAGAGCTAATGTGCCAAGCAGTGATTTAATTGATACAGTTTCCGTGTCATTATTTCAGGTCTGAGCTGCCAGAAGGTAGGGAAAACATGGAGGGTGAAAAGTGGAGGATGGCCAGATACACACTAGTGGCCTCCCCCAACACGAGTGCACTGCAATTCTCTGCTAAGCTATGTAGAAATTCTGCAGACATTAGATTTGTGATGCATGTTGCTAGGACCTGTTCTCATTCAGGTTTCACCAGCCCAATACTGATTTGCACAAGAGTTCTATACTTTCTGTACTGTTATACCTCTAACAAACAGTCTTTATTCAAACTATGCAGCCTTAGGTCAAGTTAGTGCTGTTGAAGACAGCCCCTTGGACGCCAAACCTAATGATAAGGTAGGTTTCAGCTGAGTTGCTCAGCTTCAAGAACTTTCACAATCTCAGGAGTGCAGCCATAGACATGATGAAGTTGATAACCACTTATGCCCAAACACAAGCCTCTCCTTTGATAATACATATTTTCTATCTAGAGATCTCCTTATAGGTTTCCCTTTGATCTATATGCTAAATCCATGAATATGGTCAGGAAAAATGTTGTTCTATTCTAGTGATGAGAAGTGCTAAAGACATTCCTTTGGCTACCAAGGCTGATGTTAAATTAAGCCTTTATGATTCAGCTTCTATATGTACCTGTATTGTCTCAGTAAAGGGATTAATGCTCAGACCAAACCTGGCAGTGATGAAGAACAATGCAAGGGTCTGTCTGATGGAGACTCAAAAGTCTCTGAACGTACACCAACTCCAGATGTTCCATGACTAAGTGTTATTTCTTTGAAGTTTCTTGGTTTCACTGCACATAGCATGGTATTTGGACCCCAAAGCAGAATGATCCTGTGCTCAATTTTCTTTTCATCTTGGCAGTAGGTAGGGTTAGCACTGGACAGGAGACTAATCTTTCCAGTACCAGATTTAACCACGGTAGTCCTGGCACCAGACTTCACTGTAATACCTAGACTTAATTTCTTATCCTTCATTTGTGCTATGTTATTTTGAATTAAGGAAGGAATGACTTAAGGCAATACTTTTCTTTTCTATTTTTTTTTTTTTTGAGACAGGGTTTCTCTGTAGCTTTGGAGCCTGTCCTGGAAACTAGTTCATGTAAACCAGGCTGGCCTCAACCTCACTGAAATCCACCTGCCTCTGCTTCCCAAGTGCTGGGGTTAAAGGCATGTGGCAATTCTTTCTTTCATACTTGCAATGTGTATATGAGTACAGGCTATATATCCTAAGCAATCAGAAAGCTGCAGCCTGGTCTTTTCTTACAATTTACCTAAGATCTTGAATACTTTTGCCTGGTTTCCTCAGATTTGTGGCTGTGTTTTGGCATCTAAATAGCTAGTATAACTGTGTGTCTTTAGTAACAACTGATGGAGATATTGCTAAGCTACCACCTTGTTCCCCTTCTCTCCATTAAAACCTCTTGTAAATGTCACTGCTGGAGAATTTTATATAATTAAATAATGTTCTTGGATGAAATCCATCCCCCATTCCCTGTGATTTAATTCCTTACCTATAATTTCACTGCTTTTCATTCCAGTTTCAATTGTATGTGTTGATTTTGTTTTTGTTTTTATTTATTTTTTATTACTGAGATCAATGACCTGCCCCAACATATACATGGGTGTAAGGACATCTACTATCATGGCATGAGTAATAGGGTAAGAAGACCATAAACATTATTCTCCAACTATAAACTAAAATAGTGGCTGGCCTGGGAAGATATTGTCTGCTGTCTCCTCAGGGAAGTGTCTTCTTCTATTAATTTTTTTTTATTATTACTGAATGTTTTAATGAGAAAGGTAACAAGATTCAATGTAGATAAAAATACTTAAACCTTTGGATTCTTTATTCCATGGCATTTGTCAAAAACACAAAGTGGCCAGATCTTTTACACTATAGCTTAAATATCAAAAAAGATTTATTAGTAATTTGCAGTTAGCAACAAATACATACATGGAGCCATAAGTGGGTCACAGGACCACAGGCTATGTTAATGATGTCTAAAAGGTGCAAGATGGTTCTGAAAACTCCATCTTAATGTATAATAGGAGTCAATGTCATTGCAACAGATTTCTAGACATAGCAGGAGGAACAAGTCAACTGATACCTAGTTTTAATGTCTTAAAGAGGGAAGGTTACTTACTTGAAACTATAGTGAGGTACAGTCTCATTTATGATTATTTACATTCATATACTGAAAAAAATCTGTTATTTGGACAAATCTTGTTATTTGTTACAAAATGAAGTCAATATATCATGTGTGAAAAACTTATCCTTTTTAGATAATGGAATAAAGTTATCAAATCTTCATTTATGTTCCAACCATTAAAAAAAAAAAAAAAACCTTAAGCCTGGAAAGCAAGGGAGAAAGAACCAACCCACATCCCTGTTCCTCAGCACACCAACTTCTGCATATGCTTGCTGACTTTAAACATGTATTCTTTAAAAAGTTTGTTGCTTTTTATACAGCTCTATATAGTCCTTAATGTTTTTTGGCAATGGACAAAATGCTTACCTCCAAAATATATAAAGAACTCAAGAAACTAAACCTTAAAATACCCTGATTACAAATGGAGTACAGATCTAAACAAAGGATTTTCAACAGAAGAATCTCAAATGGTCAAAAGACACTTAAAGAACTGCTCAGTATCTTTAGCCATCATGGAAATGCAAATCAAAATGTCTTTGAGATATAATCTTACACCTGTCAGAATGGCTAAAATCAAAAAAAATAATAGGTTATGCCAAAGAGAATGAAGAGTAAGGGGAACACTCCTTCATTGCTGGTGGGAGTGTAAACTTGCACAGCTACTTTGGAAATCACTGTGGTAGTTTCTAAAAAAATTGGGAATCAGTCTACATCAAGACCCAGCAATACCATTCTTGGGCATATACGAAAAGAATGCACACTAACACTACAAGGACATTTATTTAAACGTGTTCATAGCAGCATTATTGATAATAACCAGAAGCTGGTAGCAACCTATATGCCCCTCAACCAAGGAATGGTTAAAAAAATATGGAACATTTACAAAATGGAATATTACTCAATGGTTTAAAAAAAAGACATTGTGAAGATTGCAAGCAAATGGATGGAATTAGCAAAACCCATCCTGAATGAGGTAATCCAGCCCCAGAAAGAAAACACAGTATGTATCCAATCATAAGTGGATATTAGATCTAAAACAAATGATAACCACCGTATAGTTCATGACCCCAGCAAAGCTAGCTAAAAAGGGGAACACTAAGAGAGACATTCATGGATCACCCTGGGAAGGGTAAATAGACAAATGTCCTGAGATAATTGAGATTACTGGGGGAAAGGGGGGGCAGAAAAGGAGGGGAAAGGAAAATGGAGGGGGAGGAGAGTATGAGGGAACAGGATGGTTTTGATGTAGGAAGGACAGAGAGAAAGAGCAGGGAAATTGATATTTTGACTATGGGAGCCATTATGGGGGGTACTATGAAACCTGGCACTAGGAAAATTCCCAGGAATTCACAAGAATAACCCTACCTAAGAACCTAAGCAATGGTGGACAAGGTGCCTGAACTGGCCTTCACCTGTAATCAGATTGATGACTACCTTAATTGTCAACATAAAACCTTCATCTAGCAATTGATGTATACAGACACAGAGATGCATAGTTGTGCTGAGCTTCTGGAGACCAGGCAAAGAGAGAGAGAAGAACTTGAGCAAAGGGGTCAAGACCATGATCGGGATATCCACAGAAACAGCTGACCTGAGCTGGTGGGAGCTCACTGACTCCATACTGATAAGCAGGAGAACCTGCATAGGATGAAACTGGCCCCTCTGAAATGTGGGTAACAGTTGTGTGGGTGGGCAGTCTGTGCAGCCACTGAGAGTGAGACCAGGATTGTTCCCTAGTGCTTGAACTAGGTTTTTGAAGCCTATTCTTTTTGAAGGAATACCTTGATCAGCATAAATATTGGGGTGAGTGACTTGGGTCTGCTTCAAAGTGATATGTCAGACTTTGTTGACTCTCCATGGGAAACCTTACCCTCTCTGAGGAATAGATAGGGTGTAGGGTGCAAGGGAAGGTGGGGACAGTGGGAGGAGGGAAGGGAGTGGGAACTTGGATAGATATTTTAAAATGAGAAAAGACTGTTTTTAAATAAACAATTAATTAATTAATTAAAACAAAATAAACCTGTTTATCTAACTAGTTTTGTGTGTTTGCACTTGAATGTGTGGCCATCCTCAGGATTGTGGTTCTTTTTGACCTTTCTTTGGTAGTTATCTCTGAACACTTGGAGAAGGATGTCATGTAGATGACTCAGAGCTACACACTATGCAGTTTCTTGTTCTCTACCCTCTGATTATTTGTGGGTCTCTGTCTTAATTACCATCTATTGCCAAAAGATTCTCTAATGTGGGTCTAAGAAATACACTAATCTATGTCATAAATTCTTTTTTTAATTAATTAATTTATTTATTAAAGATTTCTGTCTCTTCCCCACCGCCGCCTCCCCTTTCCCCNTCCTCAGGTCAAGCAAGAGAAATCAGGTCCTGAAAGGAAAATATTGTATGCTTTCTCCTCTCAAACATAGAATCTAGATTTTTAAGAAGAGACGAAAGGGGACTGTTAGGGAAGGTGCGGAGAAGTGGGAGCCAGGGCCCAGACAGGAGAGGGTAAGGAGAGAATTAACATAACCAAATAACATTATACACTTGTATTAAAAAGTCACAATCAGACCCATTACTCTTAGGTAAGCATGGTGACCACTACATTACAGAAACAAATCTTTTATTTTGAACTATTAAAATACACTAAAAGAGCAATCAGGGTTCCCTGCCCTGTGGGAAGTCCAAGGACCACCCACCTCCATCCAGATCTAGTAAGGTGAGCATCCAAACTGCCTAGGCTCCCATTAGTTTAACATGATGTCCCATTAACAGAGTAATAGTACTAATGCTTATGACTTTATAGCCACAGGTTCTTGGCCCCAAGATATAGACTCTATCTTATGGAACAGGCTTACAAAGCAATCAGAAATTTGCAGTATATTCCCAAGTTATTCTCATTATTGTTAAACAGAGGCATGTCTTGCCAGGCCACTAATAATTGTAGCTTAGCTCACAGGGTTTGTAGGTGGATAAGACGGTGATAACTTTTCTCCTCCTGTAATACACGTAACACCTTCTAGCATTATAAGACAGATACTGGTGATGAGGTTTCTATGACAATGCTTGCTTGGTCCCAATTGTTCTATGAAACAAATGTATGATATTTTCAGCAACAATATCTTAACATAAATTTCTGAGGGATAGCTAAGAGCCATAATTTTTGACATTTTTAAATCTGTAATTCCTGCTTGTGTATAAAATATCAAATTAATTTTTATTTGTGTTTCACTGGTGGCTAAGGGTGTTCAACACTTAATATATTTTTTTCAAGTGGAAATCTCTCTATTTAGTTTCATGTTAGATATATTAGATGGTTTTTTAAATGATAATTATTATTATCATTTTATTCTTTGCATATTCTAGGTACTGCCCATTTTCAGATGTATAGTTGGTAAAGTTTGTGGTTGTTTGTTTCAATTTATTTAGTGTTCTATAAGATGCTTCCTTACTTGCATGATAGTCCTTTGCTGCACAGAAACATTTTAGTTACATGGTACTCCATTTATTGTTAGTTTTGATGCCTAAGATAACATGGTCCTGTTCAGAAAGCTTTTTATCTGTACCTATAAGTTCAAGCATATTCTGTACTGTCTCTTATATCAGATTCATCTTATCAGATGTTAAGTTTAGGTCCTAATCCACTTGCAGTTGAGTTTTGTGCAAGGTGATAGATAAGGATCCAGTTCCATTATTCTACACACAGGTTTCCTGTTTTACCCTCATTCCTGATTCTGAAGATAAGATTGATAGAACTGATGTTTTTACACTATGGAAGATTATTAACCACAAAACCTCTCTATTAATGTATGTAGATAAATGTTTATCCACTCAACTTCAGATTGCTTTTCCAGATATTTGTAGCTTCCTTGTGTAAACTCATTATCACTTTGCATGTAGTTTTCATTTCAAATCTATTTATTTTTTTTTCTGGGAAACAGAAAGAATATTTATCTTGTCCATTCACATTACATAGTGAAGTCTTGGTATTATTGGCTATTATTAGCCCTGGGAGGTTTATATAGTTTTCTTCAAATGAGCTACACAGGAAATCATCACGCCTATAAGAAAAGAATATTTTATTTATTTCGTCCCACAATTATTATGTTTAATTTTCATTTCCTATCCACTGACTTTTTAAGGACTTTCAGCCCAATGCGGTAATATGCATAAGAGAATGGACATATTTGCCTTGTTCTTGATCTCAAGTAGCTGTAGTTGTACTATCTACTCCCCATGGTATAATGCTAACTGAAAGCTTTTGTTTTATTTCATAGACATTCTTGAGTAAATGGTATTGGCATTTACTTTACCTTGTCAGATTTTTCTCTCTGCTGACCTGAATCATTGCTGATAGAGTTATGTTGAGATATTCCAATATACTATGGAAATAGACTATTGTGCAACCATATATGCAGTCTATCTATGTATCTATCTATCTATCTATGTATCTATCTATCTATATATCTATCTATACAAATATATATGCTCACTTTATACCTTTTATCTGTTTTTACAAAAGAAAAAACATTTTGAAATTTGAATTTCATTTAAAACTGTTATATAAGTGTTATTCATTTTGGTTCACTATTACAGGAAATTCCTACATATTTAGAATTTTTGCATTTTAGATCAGATAAAACAAATATACTTCTTCAATTAGCATTTGTTTGTATAAAAAGTTTAAAAATATTTCCTTTTACAAGTTATTTTAGACTTAAACTGCATTAATGTTATGTGCAGTTGTCCTACCATAGAATAACTTACCTGGAATTGCTTTGATGCCTTCAACTTTCTTACCCCAGCTTCTAGTGTTTAAAATTTATTCTCAATTTTTTTTAAGATAATCTAATTCATTCTCCAAATCTGATTAAGAATATCTATTCCTGGTTTATTTTATTTCCTGTAGTGGTATTACTATTATCAATAAAAGGTTATCATAGTGACAGGAATTCCTTCTTGCTATAATTTTGAATAACAATCTGTTGTATATATGTACCACATATACATTATCCATTCGTCAGCTCATGGGCATATGTTGTTTTCATTTCATAACTGTATTAAGTACTATGTAACTAAATATGTTAATTTATACACATTTCCAAGTTATTTGTTAATTTTCCTGGGTTCAAAGAATGACTGTAGAGAAACAGAGTTATAAAGACTTATCTGCTTCATAAATCAGAAAATTCTACAGATTCTCAAAATTATTCAGGGAGGAGGGAGAACACTCAAAAGTATAATATGAACTAGTTAAGGCATCCTTTTCTTGATGCTTTGAAGTTGTCTTCTTCTGAATAGCAAGAAAATTAGACTTTAAGTAATACAAAATATTTTTGTAAAAATAGACTGTGACAATACTGATTAGTTAGATTTATCATCTCTGAACTAGGTGTCAAAAGAAAAGAAGGAATTCAACATAGATGACATATCACAGTTACAGATGTGCTTAAACAATCTAATGGCTTCTAAGTATGTTCTGGATGAAAATATTTTCTCCAAAACCCAAAGCAAATGATGTCTCTCTTCGGTTGCTTTTATCCGGTATTTTATCACAACAGGAAAAGTAATCCTGATTTTAAAAAATTGGTATGGAGAAATGGGTCCATTGTTCTGACAAACCATATCATATGTAACTTCGGCGTTTGAAATATTTTTGTAGGAGGAATGTGTGCAGCCATAAACTAAAGCACTATATTTAAAAACAAACAAACAAACAAACAGAGTTTAAAGGATCATTATAGTAGCAGTTCAGAAGACCTGAAGACTGAGACACATGAAGGCTGTGGAGATCTAACCCATGAAGTTTCAAAGGGTAACAGAGATGTTACTGGGTACTAGACTAATAACCATCAAGTTTATAATACGGCAAAGAATCTAACTAGTGTTTATCATAAGTTCTTACAGATAAATACCAAAAAGTCATTGTTAACAATAGAAAGTTTAAATTCACACAATATAATTGATTATGAAAAAGTATCTTGCATAAAATTTAAAAAGTAAATCATGCAATCTAAAATGCTTGCATATTAATGCATACAATTTAAAATGATTTATATAAGATTAGTTATCATATGAGATAATTGTAAACACATTATTCTTGTGATTAAAATAGATGAAGAATAATCATTCAAGATTCAGCATTATTAATTGTCAAAATTAAATTGGGCAAATTAAATTTAAAAAAGACACAGCTAAATGATAGGTTTTCACTAATGAAAAATTAATATTGTCATTCCGGATCGAATTTACGGATAGCCTACTGTCTTTATTTAAAGAAGTAAAATTGGTTTGTTAATCTTGAAAAGTCAGTTACAGTTTGTTAACTGGATTTCTAAAGTAAGGATTTTGGTTACTTTGGAGGAAATGATAAGCAGAAGATTATTCTATTAATTAGGTTCCTTTTTATATATTTTTTTAAACAGTGTATTTTCCATTATACATACCAAATCCATTTCCTACTTCCTCCTCTCCTCCTTTTTGTTACCTCCACCTCCATAACCCCCATCCCATCCCCATCTGACACTAGTGCAAAATTGAGTATAATAAATGGTTATTTATTTAGGGGTAGACTCACAGATCACAGACCTCTGCAGGAACAGGGAACAGAAACCAAATCCCGCAGCCAGAAAAGAGGCCAGTCACGTGGTTTACATAGACATATGTAGTATAAGAGGCCACCCCCAGGCGGGGAAGTAATTTAAAGTCTACTGGTGGTAGGAATGCTATGGCACCTATCCACTCCTCAAAAAGAATAAGGCTTCCTATAGGGAGGTAAAAGGCTAGCACATTGCTATGAGGCGGGACCAAGGACCTCCCCACTATTCCTAGGCTGAACAAGGCATCACTCCAGAGAGAATGCGTTCCAAAAAGCCAGAACAAGTAGTAGGGATAAATTCTGGTCTCATTGCCGGTGTCACCATAGTCTGCCCCAGCCATACAACCATCACCAACATTCAGAGGGCCTAATTTAGTCTTATGCTGGTTCCCTCATTGTCAGGCCAAAGTTGGAAGGCTTTCATTAACTCAAGTAAACTGTGTCAGTGGATATCCTCAGTGTGTTTTTAATCTCTTTGCTTATATTCTCACTCCTCCCTCTCTTTGACTGAACTTTGGGATCTCAGGCCAATGCTCTAATGTGTTTCTCTGCATCTGCTTCCATCAGTTGCTAGATGTAGCTTCTATGGTGATATTTAAGATAGTCATCAATCTGACTATAGGAAAAGGTCAATTCAGGCGACCTTCCCACTATTGCTTAGGGTCTTAGCTGGAGTCATCCTTGTGGATTCCTGGGAATTTCTCTAGTGTCAGTTTTCTTGCTAGTTCCCTAATGGCTCCCTCAATCAAGATGTCTTTTTCTGTTCTCCATCTCTGTCATTACTCCATCTTCATCCCATTCAATCTAGTTCTCCTCCCCCATCCCCTTCGCCCCTACTCTTCCCCTTATAACTTCCTTTCTTTCCCCACCCCATGCTCCCAATTTTCTCAGGATCTTGTCTGTTTCCCCTTCTCTGGGAGATTTATGTATGCTTATCTTAAAATTCCCTTTGTTACTTAGCTTCTCTGGGGTTGTGGACTATAGGGTCCTTATCCTTTGCTTTAGAGATAGTATGCCCTATGAGTGGGTAGATACCATGCTCATCTTTACTGAGCCTGAGTTACCTCATTCAGGATGGTTTCTTCTAGTTCCAACCATTTGTGTGCAAATTCAAGATGTCATTGTTTTGTTTTTTACTACTGAGTAGTACTTCATGGAGTACTCCACTGAGTATTTTCATTATCCATTCTTTGGTTAAGGGCCATCTAGGTTGTTTCCAGGTTCTGGTTATTGCAAATAATGCTCCTATATGCATAGTTGAACTAATGTCCTTGTAGTATGATTTAGAATCCTGTGGATACATGGCAAGAGTGGTGTTACTGGGTCCTGAGGTAGGTTGATCCCCAATTTTCTGAGAAACCACCATACTGATTTCCAGAGTGGGTGTACAAGCTTGCATTCTCACCAGCCTTGGGGGAGTGTTCCCCTTATTCTGCATCCTCTCCAGCATAAGCTATTATTCGTATATTTGATCTTAGCCATTCTGACAGGTGTAATATGGTGTCTCAGAATCATTGTGATTTGCATTTCTCTGATGGCTAAGGATGTTGAACATTTCCTCAATTGTATTTTAGCCAATTGAAATTCTTTTGTTGATAATTCTGTTTAGATCTGCACCCCATTTTAATTAGTTTATTTGATATTTTGATTTCTAATTTCCTGAGTTCTTTATATACTTTGGAGGTCAGTCTTCTGTATCATATGGGGTTGGCAAAGATCTTTCTCCATTTTGTAGATTGTATTTTTGTCTTATTGACTGTGTCCTTGCTTTACAGAAGTTTCTCAGTTTCAGAAGGTCCCTGTAATAGAGCTTGATTCCAGGGATGGTGATGCCTCTGGAAGTTCCTTTAATGTACAAGATTCTTTTGGCCATATTTCTATGTTGGGGCCTACGGGCTCTGACAATGAAAGATCTAAATAAATAAAGGACATTGAGCATATAATTTGTGATCCTAGAGAAGCTAAATAAGAAGGTGAACCCAAAGGGAAACATATAGTCACCCGCCTGGATATGGGAAGTAGACAAGATTGCCAGGCAAAAACTGGGAACTTGGGGTGAGGTGGCATGGGGTCAAGGGGAAATGGGGTGAGAAACGTGAGAAGGGGAGATTGGGGGGAGCTTGGGGGAATGGGATGGTTGGGATAAAGGAAGGGTGGACACGGGAGCAGAGAAATATATATCCTAATTAAGGGAGCCATCTTAGGGTTGGCAAGAGACTTGACTCNTAATTGGTTTCTAGCCATAAATAAAGGACATTGATCATATAATTTTTGATCCTAGAGAAGCTAAATAAGAAGGTGAACCCAAAGGAAAACATATAGTCACCTGCCTGGATATGGGAAGTAGACAAGATTGCCGGGCAAAACCTGGGAACTTGGGGTGAGGTGGCATGGGGCCAAGGGGAAATGGGTGAGAAACGTGAGAAGGGAAGATTGAGGGGAGCTTGAGTGAATGGGATGGTTGGGATAAAGGAAGGGTGGACACGGGAGCAGAGAAATATATATCCTAATTAAGGGAGCCATCTTAGGGTTGGCAAGAGACTTGACTCTAGAGGGGCTCACAGGTGTCCAGGGAGATGTCCCCAGCTAGTACCTTGAGCAACTGAGCAGAGGGAATCTGAAATGACCCTATCCTGTAGTGTATCAATTATACTGGGCTAATGGAATATACCTATAACCCAAGTCTAGGGAGGTTGAGGCAGGATGGAGACATCACAGTCTGGGCTAAATAGAAAGTTCCAGGCCAGCATCAACATTTTAGTAAGGGTCTATTACAGGAAAAAAAAAAGATATTTATTAAAACATAGAGATTTTTAATTTTATAAGTCAACAGTCAATAATAGTTGCATTTGTGAAAGGTATTACTTTTGTTTGGCTTAGATTCTTTGTTTCGTTTTTGTTGCTATTATGAGAGAAATTCCATTCATAATAATTTTAATTTTTGCTGTAACTAAAACAATTCATTTTGTAATTATTCTTATTTTGCTAACATGGCATCTTGGGTGTCCGAGATTGTGCTTGTGCTCATCATCTATCTATAGTCTGCATGCTGCTTCTGCTGCACTTCTCAATCACAAATATTTTATGTCTCCTGCAGGTGTTCTGCCTTTTCTGTCACCTGGACAGGTTGGTTTAAGAGATAGAGTTCTTTAATTCAGTCCTGATATGAGTTTTATCATTCCTTGACTTCAATCTCTCTTAAGACTTTAGCCTTGGCACTTTATCCTTGGGACATCCTGTCTCTCAGAAATA
Organism: Alexandromys fortis; assembly: GCF_014885135.2. Classification (NCBI taxonomy): domain Eukaryota; kingdom Metazoa; phylum Chordata; class Mammalia; order Rodentia; family Cricetidae; genus Alexandromys; species Alexandromys fortis. The sequence continues at coordinate 4,800,253 of NW_026068018.1, forward strand.
CTAAGAACTCAAGTAGATTTCCAGATATATGTTTGAAAATTGTTCCATTTTATCAGCTTTTTCTAGGGAGAAAGAATGAATGTCACTTGATACTTATATATAAAAGTGAATGCCTCCAGGAAATTTAATGGTATAAGTAAATGTTTTTCTTAAATAAATGTTAGTTTCAATTCCATCCTAATAAATAGAAATGACAAAATCTTGAATATACTAAATAGTTGAACTTAAACAACCTTCTGTAATACACAAACAAAAACCAAATTTCACTTGGACCAAAGGGATCCATTGTTCCTGTAGATAGTTGTGTACCATTTACTCCAATCTATCATCTTTCTCTTTATGCTAAAAAAGCATACATATTTTAGTGTTTTTAGATGTATTATCCTATCAATTCCTTGTTCTCTCTTTGCTAAATTATACATGTCTCTTTTAGTATATTTTTCTTGAAAATGTTAGTCTGTACTCACAATATTTAGCTCATATTTTACTTAACATATTTTTTTTTAATTTATCAAGTTATTTACATCATGGCTGCATCCTTATCCCTCATCCCCCCCCCCCCAAGTCCCTCTATTCCATCTTCCACCCAACTCCCCAATACCCTTCTCTTTTGTCCTCATTCAGTAAAGGACAGGTCTCCTATTAGTATCAATGAAACGTGGCATATCAAGTTTTAGTATCCCTAACCACATTTCCAAGTATTAAAACTGGCCAAGTTGACCCCATATGAGACACAGATTATCAAAAGTCAATAAAAGAGTCACAGACAGTCCCTGTTACTGCTGTTAGGAGTCCCATAAGAGGATACATATTTACTTTTAAAATCAATATCATTAAGTGACTAGTGAATTAAATACTTTTATATTTCATAATATTTTGTTTCCATGAGAACAAGTTATAATTTTAGTTGGTATATTTTGTAGCATTTCTCTATATCATAAAAATCCTTCTTTACTACTACTTAACATGGCCATGTTCGTGGGTAGAAATATCCTACCACACAAATCACAGCACTTTACAATCCTGAGTGTTATTGAAGCCTTAGACACATGTTTTGTTTTGTTTCTACAATTGCATTTTTTTATCAAACACATAGGAATACTCTGCTTCCACTGGTATATATGACCTCATTTTTTACAAAACATCTGTTTTCTAGACATATATTTCCACAATTAATGGAAAAATTTTATAGCATAATAAAGTATTTGTAAGTGATGGAAAACTATAAGACCTATGGTAAACTGAAAGACTATCAACTTAAATCTAACCACTCAGAAAAAAGCATCCAATAATTCATTCAAACATGGAAAGTTATAATAATAGAAACTAATATCTACAAAATAGATTTAGAGTAAGAAAGAGCTAGCTATGAGAGAGCTTAAAGGTTAGATCTTTGAATGAACTTAACAGGTTGTAGCTACATACTTATGAATATATAAATAACAAAAATATTTAAAAATGAGTCATGAAATTTAGAGAGAACAAGGGGATGATTAAGAAGAATAAAAGGGGGAAAAGAACAAGGAATCATGCAATTATACCATAATATCAAAAATAAAATCATAAATAAAAAAATCTAAAACAACAAAATGAAAAATATTTGTTTACCTATAAGATACATACTAGAACAGTCACTACTTAGGTCAGCAGAATTTTATCCATTGGGGATGCTCTGTGTTGGGTCACTATTCAGGTTTCCTTGGAGAGTGCAAGAATGTGATGGCAATGACTATCAGCAAAATTTTCTAACAGTGACTTCCTGAGGTATCAGATGATGACTCTCAGGAGCCACATTTCTACAAGACAGTCTGGTAGACTGTGTTTCAAGACACATGTCTACAATTTACCGAAGTTTGGAAATGAGTAATGAACATCACAGTCTGGTTTATAAAGTGAGATGCCCAAAGAACAAAACTGGGAGGAAGAAAAGAAGGAGGAGGAGAAGTTGAAGAGGATGGAGATGGGGGGGGGGGTTAGAGTCAGAAATGATGTGAAGGTGCCATGAACTTGAGACATTCTTCTTGTAAATAGGATGATACTACACACATCTCTTTCAAATGTATGAGCGCTTTTATATTGATTGTTAGATTAATGTATGTATATATTCCTAGATACATAAATACACTTTGTTCAGGGTGCATAATGTTACTTGAATGTATCTTTTCAGAGTTGACCATTTTATGTTAGGAAATGAACTGTACTCTTTCCTGGAAAAGAAAATCAACAGCATCTCCCCAGAATACCTTGTGTGCTGGCAGGTTTTTTTTTAATGTAATTGAGGATTCACAAACTTATCCTCATCCAGTTTAATATGTTTGTTGGTGTCATTCTTTTTCAGCACGTGTTTAAATAGTCATGGTATTGAAAGATTGTGTGTGTGTGTTCTCACATTACTTTTTTTTAATTTTTTTTAAATATAATTTTTTTACTGAAAAAAAAAGATTTCCGCCTCCTCCCCGCCTCCCTTTACTGAAAAAAAAAGATTTCCGCCTCCTCCCCGCCTCCC